>NC_083876.1:103175356-103475356 GCF_032452875.1 Bos javanicus
CGTGCCATAGAGTGCGAACCTGAGGGAGAGCATCACTCTAAGAACAACTGGCTCCGCCAAAAGGGACACAGAACATCCCTGTGACGAGAAACACCCGCGCGCGGGTGGCCAGGTCTCCCTCTGACGAATCCCATAGCGTGAACCTTAGCGTAAGCAAAGCCCGCTGACCGGGGCTGTGCCGTTCAGTGTGAGGAGCCACCGGGCTGAGCTCTGGGTCTCTGCTTTCCCAATGCAGGACCGAGACTTTGGAGCCCTTTTCTATAGGGCACAGACCTATGCTTCACGTGCAAGAGGTTCTCCAGTGGTGTTTATAAAAGCACCAGGCACGGCATCTTTAATAAGCGAGAGTATTGTAATTACCTGAGCTTCCCTGGTGGCTCAGATGGTAAAGAGTCTGCCTGCAATGCAGGAGACTTGGGTTCGAGCCTTGGCTCAGAAATATCCTCTGGAGAAAGGAGTGACACCCACTCCAGTGTTCTTGCCTGGAGAATCCCATGGACAGAGGAGCTAGGTGGGCTACAGTCCCTGGGGTCGCAAAGGGTCGGCTGCGACCGAGTGGCTCACCCTGACTGGCTGAGGTGAAATGAACATAAACAGAGCCGGGGCTGTTTTTCTCGCGAGGGCCGGGGCTGTTTTTCTCGCGAGGGGCCGGGGCTGCTCTCGCGAGGGGCCGGGGCTGCTCTCGCGAGGGGCCGGGGCTGCTCTCGCGAGGGGCCGGGGCTGCTCTCGCGAGGGGCCGGGGCAGCTCTCGCGAGGGGCCGGGACTGTTCTCGCGAGGGCCGGGGCAGCCGCCCGCCGGGAGGAGCCGTGCTCACCTGTCCCTCTGTGTTGCCCGTGTGCCACAGGGCGTTCCTCAGGTGCTCACCCGTGCCCGTGGTGGAGTTCACCACCTTGAGGGACACCCCCGAGTAGCCGTAGGCCCGGGTGGGCTGGTCCTCCCAGTAGGTCTGCGTCACCTGCTTCCACATCACCACGTAGAAGCGGCTGCTGGACTGGTAGCCGAAGACGAAGCCCGCGTAGTCGTCGTCGCGGTCCGTGTTCACGTAGAACGTGCCGCTGAAGTCGACAGACCCGAACTCGTCGAAACCTGAGGCCGCAGGGAACATCTGTCGTCAGAAACAGCCTTCTAGGGGACCCCTGGACACCGGCAGAGAGGGCTCTTCCCTTCCATCCAACCGGAGCCCTGTTCCTGGGCGGTTAGGGCACTGAGGGAACTTAATCTTTCTAAAGTTACGGGAGGTCTTCACTGCCTTAGGTAATAAACACAGAACCCGTAAAATAAAAGGGCCTGCTGAATATGAGATCTCAGAGACTGGAGAGGCAAAGACGCCCTTCCCCGAGCTCTTCCATCACAAATACTTAGGAAGATGCTTGGCAAACCAAGGGAGGGTGGGAGCTACCAGAGAGACCCACTGCTCCGTCCCCTCAGTCTGAAAAGGCAAGCTTGCGTGCTCCACGGCGCACATGCTGAGGCTCACCAACAGCGATGCCAGGGTCGGAGTTGGCTGTCTGCACCAGCTCTTTGCCTTGATGGCGAATGACCCAGTTGGGATCAATCTGAGTGGTGCCCTTGGGGTCCAAGTGGACCATCTGGAAGTTCCGGAAGTCTGTCTCGCTGATGGCGTTGTTCTCGGGACACACGTCGTCAATATCAGGAATACTGTCGTTGTCGAAGTCGTCTTTACAAGCGTCCCCACGCCCGTCGCCTGTCGCCAAGGAAGAGCAGAGGGAAAAGCAAAGTAAGGGCTCGCCGTCTGCCTCTCTGGGTCTGAGAAGACTTAGTACACGAGTCTCTGAAACTCTGAGGCCAAGGGCTTGGCAGTACTTTCTGGATCAGCGCCTGCAATTGCTGACGTTTTGCCCCAACACCCTGAGGAGGAGCCTGGACTCTCTTCTCAAAACGTCGCTCTGATAACACTGCAGTGAAGCTTGCCATATGTGAGCTCCCGTGAGAGCCATTTCTTTTCATTCTGAACTTGAAATTGGGATACAAAACCTGAACCTTGCCAGGGGAAGTCAAGCTGAATTTCCAACTTTTCCCTCTGAATGTCTTCAGAACCTTTGCTACTACCTCAGTTGCCCTGCCCGCAATCTGCTTGGCCTTGAGGGCAGAACTCTCTGATGAAAAATGGTCTCCCTGGGGAGAAACGGACTTCCGCTTTTGGGGGGCATCTTGTCAGTTTTCCCAGGGGTGGGGCTGGGGCCCACGGACCAGCCTGGCTTATGGAGAGATGCCTGCTGAGATCTCATGGGTATGCAGTCCATGCTAACGGTGACAATCCAGATGACCACTCACTAAATCACCCTGTCGGAGCGCCTGCTGTCTTAGAGGGAGAAAAGATACCGAGTTCAACCAAGTTTCCGTCACATCCCTCACACGGTCCTCAGTTCCCCTCAGAGGCACACGGCCCCTCAGTTCCGCTCAGAAGCAGATGGCCCCTCAGTTCTGCTCAGAGGCACACGGCCCCTCAGTTCTGCTCAGAAGCAGATGGCCCCTCAGTTCCCCTCAGAGGCACAGGGTCCCTCCATTCCCCTCAGAGGCACACATTCTGCGCTCTGGGAAACAGGCCTGTGCTCTAGCTGGCGGGAGTGTCCACAGCCCTGAAGACATCCCTGAGCACCGGCCTCGCCTCCACCCCAACCACCCCCGGCACCAGCCAAGCCCTCCCGCAGGCCCAGCTGTGGGGACAGAAGCCGCCGGTCCTCTTGTCAAGAAGGAGCTCTGTGCTGCTCGCGGCCGGGTGTCCTTGGAGCTGCCCTTCAGCCAGTGAGTCTCCATGTGCCTCTGGGTCAGTGGGCTCCATCCTCCCTGCCCCCACCTCCGTCTCGTCCAGGGCAGCTGGGTGCCCTCCGCCAGCACTTGGGTCAGCCTCCAGCAGACGCCAGAGGACACCTGGTCCTCTGCTGTGCCCCTGCTGCGTCACCTGAGACCCTGAGCCGCCCTGGGCTCTGGGCCCTCCAGACCCTCTCCCCGGGGACCGCTAGGGCTAAAGAGCTCTTTTCGTCCAACACCTCACGTCCCTGCGGCCCCACTGCCCTGCGGGGGTCACCTACCATCTGAGTCCTCCTGGTCGGGGTTGGCGACCAGCCGGCAGTTGTCCCTGTCGTCGGGGACCCCATCGTTGTCGTCGTCCGAGTCGCAGGCGTCGCCCTGGCCGTCGCGGTCATGGTCGGCCTGGTTGGCGTTGGGGATGTAGGGGCAGTTGTCCTGGTTGTTCTGGTGGCCGTCTTCGTCGATGTCCTCGTTGTTGTCACACTGGTCTCCCACGAGGTCGTTGTCCACGTCGGTCTGGGAGGCAGAGATCGGGGACAGCGGCACTGAGCCTCCGCCCAGCGAAACAGATGCTGGTTGAAGTCGCAGAGCGCGTGCAGCCTGGCCCACCTCACCCAACGCGAGCCATGACCGCAGAGAGGAGATGGCCTCCTGAGACAACCCACCAACATCAGAACGGGCACTGGGGTCCAGGCGTCTCTGCATCTAACCCACCCCCTACAGGGGCTCGCTCTCCTTAAGGGGGACTGGAAAGCATTAGCTGCCATGGAATCAGGTCCTTTCTGACAATGTCCTTTCTCCAGCATGCTCTATGAACTACATCAGCACGTTCCATTCCCACTGTGGCTTCCAGAGGCCAACCTGGAAAAGCAGCCAATTCCACTGCCTGCTTCAGGGAAACACCGAGCTGACTGGGAGACTTGCTCCCACGCACAGCGGGGCAGAGGCACCTACTGTCTGGATGGGGGCCAGTGAGATGCAGTCATGCTTGGGCTCGAGTTCAGTCAGCATTTTCAGTTAAAACGATTGAGCAGCCTGTCTGTCATGTCCAGGCAGAGCGCGTGGAAAACCAGCAGGCCACGCAGTCTGTGATGACCCCTCGACCCCTGCACCTCGCGACGCCCTGATCAGTCGCCCCGCCCCTTACCTGGTCGGGGTTGTGCACCAGCGGACAGTTGTCACAGTGGTCACCCACGCCGTCCCCGTCGGTGTCCCGCTGGTCAGTGTTGTAGACGTAGGGACAGTTGTCTCGCTCGTTGAAGACATCTGTGGGATGCAGGGAGAACAGGGTGCATGGGGTTTAGAGAAGGCGCACTGCTTGGCTTACTGCATTAAACAACATACAGCCAAACTTTGGTTTAATAAAAAAGAAATCTAAGAAATCATAAAATGCGAAGATTATTAGATTCATGGCAGATTTCCCATTAAAAGGAAAATACCCTTAGTTTAAAGCAGAACCAACTCTTGGAGGTCTCTGGATGGTGAGGCACACCGAGGGTCAGCACGCGAGTCACTGCAGAGTAAATATCTGCATCTTCACCCTGACTGTTTGCCCCAACATCCACTCAGAAAATCTACATTGAGCTGCTGGGGACTGGCCAGCCACCTGGGCTCCACGAACTCACCCATTTCCTACATTACTAGGAAACCAACCAGGACAGACACTGATGGGGCTCAGATGCAGTACCTTATACCCAGAAATCTGAAAGTAGACCATGAATTTCATCCAAGGTATGAAAACTATGAATTAACCTGACATGTGGGGGATCCCAGGAGGTGAGGGGGTCCTGGCAGGTTGGGGGAGGTAGTGGGTGGGGGGTCCTGAGAGGTGATGAGGGGTCCTGGGAAGTGGGGGTTCCTAGGAGGTAGGGGGTCCTGAGAGGTGGGGGGTCCTGGGAGGTAGGGAGTCCTGGCAGGCAGGGGTACTGGCAGGTGGGGGTCCTGGGAGATGGGGGTTCCCGGGAGGTGGGGAGAGTCAGGGGAAGGACCCTGACGCATACAGGGCTTGGACGTCACAGATGGAGGACAGGAAGAGATGCCTCATCTCCAGGAAAAGCCCTCTAGAGCAGCCTGGGCAGACGCCATCCTGCGCTGATAGAAGCCGGTCAGTGAGATGCCAAGTGGCAGCAAGAGAGCAGCCTGGAGACAGCACAGTTGGGGGCAGGCAGACGGGGGAGTAGGTGTGAGTCTGGCAGGCTGCTGACCGGGCTGCAGGTGCTCAGGGCGAGGCCGTGCTGGGGGTGGGTGCAGGGTCAGGCCCACGGGCACCACTTAAAAGGCTTGATGCCATCAGAAGTTTCCAGTGTCTAAGGTGAAGCCCTGGCGGGGTCTTTGCAATGGACAGCTCAGTGACGCCTGGAAGCAGATCGCTGGGGAAACAGAGGGGGTCCAGGAGACCCTTCTCAGAAGCTTGGTTTGTTCAGGGCAGGGTGCTGGGCTCCTGGGGCTGTGAACAGCGGGCATGAGAGGAGACACCAGGGCTGGCAGGACATGGTCGGGAAAGGAAGCTGCAGGTGCGCTGTTTCCCACGGGGGGTCCGAGGCCCCGGGGAAGAGGGGCTGGAGGGGGATGGTCTCGTGAGCGGAGACATGACTCGGACGTCATGTGCTAGTTAACATGGGGCGGAGCTCCCCCAGCCAGCACAGAGCCCGCGGCGTCTGCAGCCGCGGGCGGGCCCACTCACCGTCCCCGTCGATGTCCACGGAGCAGGCGTCACCCTCCCCGTTGTTGTCCGTGTCGATCTGGGCCGGGTTGTGAACATACGGGCAGTTGTCGCACCGGTCCCCGACCTCGTCTTTGTCGTAGTCGAACTGACGGGGGTTGAAGAGAAGCTGGCAGTTGTCCTAGAAAAAAATCGAGGGAAGAATTCCAGCAACAGCGTAGAGACGCTTGCTGGGTTACTCATAACAGGACTGGGCACCTCCAAGTCGTGTATTTAAAGCAGATCAAGATAACCAGGGTAGAAATACAGCCAGGAAGCTCTACCTACAATTTCTTGACATCAAGTCATTTTATAATTATTTACACAGTCCATCCATATGAAAAATTTTGAGATTCCCACTCCAGTGTTCTTGCTTGGAGAATCCCAGGGATGGGGGAGCGTGGTGGGCTGCCGTCTATGGGGTCGCACAGTCGGACACGACTGAAGCGACTTAGCAGCAGCATGATAAAGGTGATACAGTATGTGTATCACGGTGAGGACAGACACATAGATGGTGATGATAGACATGTCGATGTTGAGGGAATGAAAGATCCAAAGAGTTAATGCATCAATGGAAGTGAACCCGCAAACAAAACTTAGCTGCTCTGTGTCTGTGTCTGAATCATGTATGAATACGTTAGATCACATATGTCTGCTACAACACTTTCGGGAAATGGAGAGTCCCTTGGACTGCAAGGAGATCCAACCAGTCTATCCAAAAGGAAATCAGCCCTGAATAGTCATTGGAAGGACTGATGCTGAAGCTGAAGCTCCAGTCCTTTGGCCACCTGACGTGAAGAACTGACTCATTGGAAAAGACCATGATGCTGGGAAAGATTGAAGGCAGGAGGAGAAGGGGACGGCAGAGGATGAGATGGTTCGACGGCATCACTGACTCAATGGACATGACTTTGAGCAAGGTCCAGGAGTTGGTGATGGACAGGGAGGCCCGGTGTGCTGCAGTCCATGGGGTCGCAGAGTCGGACATGACTAAGCAACTGAACAATAAGATTCTGCTATCAAGGCAGTGAGTGATAGCATCTCTCCTTGAAGAGACAGCCCTGCATCACTCACACCGCTGCCCCAGAAGGAGGATGCATAAGTAAAAGTAAGCTATCGAAAGCGTTCTAAGTAGAGCAGCCCACGTGGCTGCACGCCTGGCTGGCTAACGTGCGGTGGAAACCACAGGATTCTCCCGGTGACTCTCAGCCTCATGGGGAGAGAAGTCCCGGTGGTTCACAGTGACCTTCCGAGCACCCCGGGCGCTCCCGGGTGTGAAGAACACCCTGGGCGCTCGGGGGCGGGAAGAGCAGCCCCAGGCACTCCAGAGCGCGAGGAACTGCCCTGGCACTCCTGAGCGCTGTGCCCCCGCCCCGGGCGCTCCCTGGTGCACAGAACGCCCTGGGCGCTCGGGGCACCCCAGGCGCCCCGGAGCGCGAGGACTGGCCCGGGCGCGGGAGCCCCCCACCTTCTCGTCCGTGACGCCGTCGTTGTCATCGTCGTCGTCGCAGGCGTCCCCGATGCCATCCTTGTCGAAGTCTTCCTGCCCTGAGTTGGGCAGGAGGGGGCAGTTATCCTGTGAGAGGAGGAAGCAGATGTTATGAAAACGTCCCCGAGCCCCCTGCCCTCAGGAGGAAGCCGGAAGGGCACAGTTGGTGGAGCTTGAGGAAGCCGCACCGCAGAGACCTCACGGCCAGGCAGGGCTCTGCGTGTCCCCCCGGGGGCTGCCTGAGGCCTGACGTCAGCACCGCCCATGAGGAGAGAAAGGAAGCCTGTGTCTGGAGCCCTGGATCCTGGTGAAGAGCCCAGACCGCGGGAACTGGAGAGAAGGAAAACACAGGACGGGACCAGGCCCCACCCGGCTCCTCCCTCAAAGCTCCGGGCACCAGTGACGACCTCTGACCGGCCAAGGGGCTGCCCAGGGTCATTCCACTGCAGGGGTGGGCCAGGAGCCGAGGGCCAGCACCACCCATCGCCCCTATTCACTGACTTCAACCCTCTCTGATTTCGGTCAGTAAACGTGTATCAGGCGCTCTGTCCTCTACCAATTCCAACAATGAGCTACTTCTCCAGAAAGACCCCTGGAATTTGCAGAAAGCCCCGGGCAGATGCCTTGGGGGGGTGCCGGTGGGTGGCCTGGTGTTCCCCGCCCCTCCGCAGTCCCCGTCGGCGTCTGGGGCAGGCACGCGGCTGCAGGGCGCCCACACCTTGACGCAGTGGTACGTGGCGTTGGTGGCGCACACCAGGTTCTTGTTGGGCCAGCCGTCCAGGTCTGAGTCCTCCCCGCAGATGAGCCCGTCACCCGCGTAGCCCGTCTGGCACTCGCACTTGTACATGGGGTCGCTGAAGTGGCCCAGGTAGATGCACTCGGCGTGCCGGTGGCAGCTGTGGGTCTTGTCCTTGCAGGGGTTCTCGGGCTCACACACCTGGGGAGGCGAGGGCGCACGCTGACCCTGACCCTGATGGGGGGACCTGGGAGCCCAGGTCTGTCCAGACCCCCAGGGCTGCGCTCCCCGGAAGGGCCTGAGCTTTCAGTGATGCCAGAGCAGGGGCACAGCCCGCCCCAGCCTTGGTGATGCCAGGGGTCACAGCAAGGCCGCAGCTCCTCACCTGGGCCCTCGGGATGCTGTGCGGACACTCAGCCCCCCGGGCCCTGCTCCCCGCAGAGTAAGCAGTCCCTCCGCACGCTGCCCGCCCCTCTCCGTCCCAGCCCACCTGATGGTCCTCAAGCCTCTAAGACAGTGGCTCACCTGCTTCTCAGTCCTGGCCGCCTCCAGGCCGACACCAAAGGGCTGGTTCCCCTTGTAGCGCGGCGGGCAGGGCAGGCAGTGGTAGCCGGGGTTGGTGTTGACACAGCGGTGTGCCTTGCTGGTTGCGAAGCACATGTCCGTGACCACGGCGCACTGTGGGACCGACAGGGTGGACATGAGCCTGGGCCCCAGACCCCGTGGGCTGCCCCGCAGCCTGGGGAAGGGCACCCACCTCGTCCAGGTCCTCGCAGTGGGTGCCGTTGCCCAGGAAGCCCACCGGGCAGGAGCCGCAGGACCAGGAGCCGTCGGGGAAGCTGCTGCACTCAGCTCCAGGGAAGCAGGGGTTGGACAGGCAGCCGTCTGCAGGGAGGGAGGAGACAGTGAGGCTCGCGGCCGTCCAGGAGCAGCACCCAGTGGTGGCCTCAGAGATGCCTGCGGCAGAAGCGTCCAGGCCACAGCAGGTGCCTGGGGGCCGAGAGGCAGAGGGCCAAGGAGCCACGCCGCACACCCATCTGATGGGCACACCCATCTGATGGGCACACCCACCTGACGGGCACACCCACCTGATGGGCACACCCATCTGCTGGGCATCCTGGATGGGGTGGTGTGCCTGCACACCCACCTGCTGGGCACACCCACCCACCAGGCACACCCACGTGCCAGGTGGCTCCCCACCCCGCACACCCACGTGCCGGGGGGCTCCACACACTGCACACCCACCCATTGGGCACACCCACCTGGCAGGCACACCCACCTACTGGGCACACCCACCTGCTGGGCGTCCTGGATGGAGTGGAGTGCCTGCACACCCACCCGCCAGGCACACCCACCTGCCGGGCAGATCCCCACCCCGTACACCCACCTATGGGGCAGCTCTTCCTGTTACACATCTGCTGCTCCTTGACGTCCCCCACGCAGTCCTTGCCCCCGTGCTGGGGCTCGGGGCTGTTGCAGACACGTGTCCGCTCACGGATCCCTCCAGCACAGGTGACTGTGCAGGCCGACCACGGGGACCAGGGGCTCCACCGGCCATCCACTGGGGGCGGGAGGACAGCAAGGTCACGCGGGGACGGGATCTGCACTCGTTCGCAGTTGGGTCTCTGAACGGAGACACCAGCCAGACAAGGGGCTTCGGGCGCCCAGCCGGCTCAGCCCGCGTCCTGTGGAAAGCTGGCCCGGGGCCGGGCCGCTCCGTGTCCACTCACCCGGGCAGGGCGGGCCCTGGCAGGCCTTGGTCTCACGGCCGCTGCCCTTGCAGCTCCGGCCCCCCATCTGCGGCACTGGCGAGTTGCAGAGGCGGATACGGGTGACGTTGCCGACGCCGCAGGTCACTGAGCAGGAGGACCACGGCGACCAGTGGCTCCAGCCGCCGTCCTGCCGGACTAGCGCGGGGGGCAAGCACATCGGAGCTCAGAGGGCTCAGCAGAGAGCAGGCTGGGCCCTCCCAGGAGTTTCCCACCAACCAGGCAGGGAAGAGCCCCGGCAGCAGGAGGCCCGGACCGGGGGGAAGGCCCCCGGGACCCCCAGGACCCGGGGCGCGCCTGACACTCACTGCGGTGGTCGCACCTGCCCAGGCTGCAGGCCCGTGTCTGGATGGACGGCCCCAGGCAGGTGTTGCTGGTGACGTCACAGGAGCGGCCCCGCTGCTGGGTGCCCGACCCGCAGGTGGCTGAGCACTCCGTCCACTCCGCCCACGGGGACCAGCCTTCCTCGCCGTCTGCACGGGGATACCACTGTCCGTCAGACCCCAGGGGCCCACTGCACGGGAGGCCAGCCCTGGAGTCCGAGCAGAGTCCCTAGGTGGACGCAGGAGGTGCGCAGACACGTCTGTCCCAGGGTCGAAGTGCGGGAGCGGACCCCAAGAAAGGGAAGGGGGCGCACGAGGAGCTTGCCCGGACGCCCAGTGACCTCTGGCAGGGAGGGGTCCGTGGGAGACCCTGACGGCCTCTCAGAGGAGACGCCGACTCTGCAATAGAGCTGTCACTGGGGCCACCAGGACATGAGCTATTTCCACTCTAACAGCTGTTTGCTGGTTTACATGCAGCAGTGAAACTTCAATTTGGGGTTGAAATGACAGGACGCTAAAATTAGTTCCAAATACTCTAAATGGGAACAAGTTAAATAAAAAGGAAATTTCCTGCTGAGAAACACCAGTGCCTGCCATGCACGTTTGTATGCCTCGTGCTGCATTTTCATCGTAAAACTCACCCTGGGTCACGGGCATCATCACCCTGAAGCCCAGAAACGCTACATTTTCATGGAGAGGTAGAGCCCTGCCCATCGCCAGGGGCTCCCAGCCCCCGCCCAGGCCAGCAACCTGCAGACCCCCAGACCAGGACACGCAGAGCACATATCAGAGAAAGCAACCAGTCCAGTCAAGGCTGCTGGTGACATGGGAGGGGGCGGGGAGCCTTGGAGGCTTGGCTGCTGCCGGGCTGGGGGCCAAAGGCAGGGGGCCAGCTGAGGTGGGGGCACCAAGCCGTCGGGGAGCCACCAGCATCTGGGGGCTTCCAGAGGGAGGGCACCAGGCCGTCAGGGAGCCGGGAGCGTCTGGGGGCTTCCAGAGGACCTGGAGGCCCCGTTGATGTGAGGCTCCGGGAGCCCTGGCCCCGAGGACCGCAGCCCAAGCCCCAGGCTTCCCGCGGGACCAGCCGGCACACGACGCGCACGGACACGGCTGAGCCTGGAGCCCGGAGGCTGCAGCCCACCCGCCGGGCACTCACCATGGACGCAGGATGGGCAGCACTCGCCCTCCACGAACCAAGGGTCCGCACACGTCGCGGGCGGGCAGCTGATTTGGTGGCAAACAGTCTTAAATTTCTACGAGGAAAAGCGACATTTTCCTTGTGTTTGTGTTACATGCGTTCAGAAACAGAAACGCTGAGCAAGGGCCGGAGCGGAAGGATCTGGAGGGTCTGCTTGTTATACAAACGCGGGGACATTTCTCCCCTCAGCTGGAGCGGCTCCCTGGACTGTGCCCCCCTGGGACCCCCACACGGAGCACCAAGCCCGGGGCCCTCCACGCCCAGCAGTGGGACAGGTGGGACGGGCGATGTTCAGTGTCCAGGCTGCCTGGGGAGACTGAGTGGGTGAACAAGGAAACCAAACGGCCTGCCGAGCTGTGGGCACTGACACTCCCCCAGGGGTCTGTGCTGGACCCGAGGCCCTCGCAGGACCGAGCGGCATCAGACACGGGAGGGGCACTGCCAGCCCTGCCCCCTGTCCCCCAGCACTGGGCGACCCTGGCCAGGCCCTCCTGGTTCTCCTGCAGACCCACGGGCTGACTCCTTCGGGGTGGCCTCCATCCGCAAGGCGCCTGCAGTCAGCGGGGCTAGCAGGGGCCCCGCAGGGCCGGGGGTCCAGCGCCCAGGCCGAGGCTGCCCCAGGGGCTGCACATCCGGCTCACGGCTAGCAGGGGCCCTGTAGGGCCGGGGGTCGGGGGGCCCCGCAGGGCCGGGGCTCAGCGCCCAGGCCGGGGCGGCCCCGGGGGCTGCGCGTCCGGCTCACCTTGCACGTGCACTTGGTACAGCTGTCCACCACCCAGGTCTCATTCTCGGCAAAGAACCGGCCGTCCTGCCAGCAGGCGGACACGTTCCTGGTCTTGGGCGGCCCGCCGATGAGCTCCCAGAGAAACTGGTTGTCATTTGACTGGAAGGTGGAGGAAAGCACGTCAGTGTGCACGCGCGGGGCTGTGCAGCCTTCACCCTCAGCCACCGCCCACACCAAACTCCATCTTTAAACAGGTTGCCCTCTGAATCCGGGCTTCCTGCTTCCTGGGAGATGAATCTCCTTGAGTTCGAGGCTTCGCAAAGGAGGCCATGTAGCCGGTGAGCACGTTTTCTACCACAGTCCCCTCACGGCATTCTAACCAGATACCTGGGGCTCTGTCCAGGGAGCTGGCTGGTTACTTCCTGTTAGCAAAGGCTAGTGGTGGTTAGTAAACGTTAGTGATGGTTACTCACGTTACACATGGTTAGTGGTGGTTAGTCATGATTTGTGGAGGTTAGTTGTGGTTAGCGGTGGTTACTCATTGTCAGTGGAGATTAGTTGTAGTTAGTGGAAGTTAGTAAAGGTTAGTTGGATCAGTGAAAGTTAGTAGAGGCTAGTCATAGTTGTGGTTAGTGGTTACTCATGGTGAGTGGTGGCTAGTTGTGGTTAGTGGTAGTTAGTTGTGGTTAGTGGAGGTTGTCATGGTTGTGAAATCGCTCAGTTGTGTCCAACTCTTTGCGACCCCATGGACTGCAGCCTACCAGACTCCTCCATCCGTGGGATTTTCCAGGCAAAAATACTGGAGTGGATTGCCATTTCCTTCTCCAGGAGATCTTTCCGACCCAGGGATTGAACCCGCGTCTTGCCCATAGAGTCATAGTTGTGGTCAGTGATTACTCATGGTGAGTAGTGGCTAGTTGTGGTTAGTGCTGGTTAGTCGTGGTTACTGTGGTTAGTCATAGTTTGTGGAGGTTATTTGTGGTTAATGGTGGTTACTCGTGGTTAGCAGAGATTAGTCATGGTTAGTCTTGCTTGGTGGTGGTTAGTAAACGTTAGTGGTGGTTACACATGGTTAGTGGTGGTTAGTCATAGTTTGTGGTGCTTAGTTGTGGTTCATGGTAGTTATTCATGGTTAGTGGAGACTTGTAGTTAGTAGAAGTTTGTAAAGGTTCATTGGATTAGTGGTGGTTAGTAGAGGTTAGTCATGGTTAGTTGTGGTTAGTGGTTACTCATGGTAAGTGGTGGCTAGTAGTGGTTAGTGGAGGTTGTCATTTAGTGATTACTTGTAGTTAGTTGTGGTTACTCATGGTTAGCAGAGATTAATCATCATTAGTCTTGGTTAGTGGTGGTTAGTCATAGTGGCAGTTACTCGTGGTTAATGGTGGTTAGTTGTGGTTTGTGGTGGTTACTAGTGGTTAGTGTGGTTAGTTATGGTTAGTGGAGGTTATTTGTGGTTAATGGTGGTTACTCATGGTTAGTCTTGGTTGGTGGTGGTTAGTGGCAGTTACTCATGGTTAGTGGTGGTTAGTTGTGGTTAGTGGAGGTTACTAATGGTTAGTGGTGGTCACTCATGGTTAACAGATTAGTCATGGTTAGTGCCAGTTACTCATGGTTAGTGGTTAGTTGTGGTTAGTGGAGGTTACTAATAGTGGTGGTCACTCATGGTTAGTAGAGATTAGTCATAGTTAGGGCCAGTTACTCATGGTTAGTGGTGGTTAGTCGTGGTTAGTGTGGTTAGTCATGGTTAGTAGAGGTTATTTGTGGTTAATGGTGGTCACTCATGGTTAGCAGAGTTTAGTCCTGGTTAGTCATAGTGGCAGTTACTCATGGTTAGTGGTAGTTAGTTGTGGTTAGTAGTGGTTACTAGTGGTTAGTGGTGGTCACTTATGGTTAGCAGAGATTAGTCATAGTGGCAGTTACTCGTGGTTAGTGGTGGTTAGTCATGGTTAGTGGTGGTCACTCATGGTTAGCAGAGATCAGTCATGGTTGGTTATGGTTAGTGGAGGTTAGTTGTGGTTAGTGGAAGTTACCCATGATTACTGGCGGTTAGTCCTGGTCAGAGGGGAGTCGCTGGCTAGGCACCCACCACTTTGCGCAGGTTCTCGTGGAGCTGGTTCACGATGACGTGCAGCCCCGAGAGCTCTCGGATCATGCTGCCCAGCTCCTCACAGGAGTGCTCACACACCTCTGGGCTCTTCTCTGCACTCGGGCCCACGTGCTCCATGGTGACCATGGGGCTCAGGTGCAGCGTCTCTGTGTTCTCACTGATGGCATTGGTTTCAGCTGCAGGAAGGATGTGGGACCGTCACAGTCCGGCTGGCGCGACGGGTGCTGCTCAGAGCGCTCGTGCTGCATGGCTCCCAGGAGCCTGAGAACTGGCTGCTGGTTCCCGCCACAGCCCCGCCCCCACCACAGCCCTGCCCCCACCACAGCCCTGTCCCCGCCACAGCCCTGTCCCCGCCACAGCCCTGCCCCCACCACAGGACTCTGCCCCTCACAACACCATGGGGACCAGGCCTCAGACACTGCCACCCACAGAGCAGAAGTTCAGCTCAGGTAAAAAATGCAAAAGCATCAGAGACACACATCTGCCTCATGTTCAAACTGGTTAGAGGCACCAGCCTCCTGTTTTTCTTCTTTTTATATAGCTATTTATATAACTTATTATCTAAATAAATTCCTTATTTTTGTCCCAAACCCCAAATCTGTTTCTGATCCTATAATTTCTATACATTCTGAAAACCCCTCTCAACTCCTCAATTAATCCATTTTTTTCATCCTAAACACCATTTCTTTTGGCTACTTGTTCTGCATTAAGGTAAATTTTTTTTCTTGCTAAATGAGTAATTTTGTCAATTCTCTGCTGGCCTCAGAAGACCCCTGAAGTGCAGAACTCAGACTATGGACTAGGAACCCACTGCCCAGAGATGGTACAGGCCTCGGAAGTCCCCAAACACAGGACACAGAGCTACACCGCTAATGACAAAAATGATTTGGGAAAGTCCTGAAGCAGGCGTGGCCTCCCTGTGGGGCCAGCCGTCTGGGACACAGTCGCCAAGGCCATGTCGTCTCTGCAGTCGCTCATGTCTTGTCTGAGACACGCCATGACTGAGTTACGACTTGCCAGTGTTAAATTCTGTCAAACACTCTATGACTGGGTGTTTACTACGTGGTTGTAAATCCTTGTTGCAACTCACATGGATCTTGAGAGCCTCCCTCAGACTCACCAGACCCCAAGCCACGTGCGTGTGTGTTGATCGCTCTGCTGCTGCTGCTGCTGCTGCTAAGTCACTTCAGTCATGTCTGACCCTGTGCTACCCCATAGACTGCAGCCCACCAGGCTCCCCCGTCCCTGGAATTCTCCAGGCAAGAACACTGGAGTGGGTTGCCATTTCCTTATCCAATGCATGAAAGTGAAAAGTGAAAGTGAAGTCGCTCAGTTGTGTCTGCCTCTTCGCGACCCCATGGACTGCAGCCCACCAGGCTCCTCTGTCCATGGGATTTTCCAGGCAAGAGTACTGGAGTGGGGTGCCGTTTCCTTTTCCAGAAAGCCACATATAGCCATAAGCGTATTAATCACTAGTCGTACATAGAAGAATAAAAATAGGGCAACAAAAGTGCCCAAAAGTCCGAGGACCGCCTCACGCAAGACGAGCAGAGTCCGTCCTCAGGAGAGGACGCCCCAGCCTACACGCAAGATGAGCAGAGTCCTTCCTCAGGAGAGGACGCCCCAGCCTACAGCAAGATGAGCAGAGTCCGTCCTCAGGAGAGGACGCCCCAGCCTACACGCAAGATGAGCAGAGTCCTTCCTCAGGAGAGGACGCCCCAGCCTGCAGCAAGACGAGCAGAGTCCGTCCTCAGGAGAGGACGCCCCAGCCTCACGCAAGACGAGCAGAGTCCGTCCTCAGGAGAGGACGCCCCAGCCTGCAGCAAGAGGGGCTGAGACCGGGCTGAGGGCCACGTCTACCCCACCCCTGCCCCCTTGCTGAAAGTCAGTGCTCCCTTTCCCTCCCTCTGTCACCCAGACATTCCCGGCACACCAGGCAACTGCCCCCAAGGATGCCCAGCTCGGATCGGAGACACGCAAGGCTCCCTCCATCTGCGTCCTGGGACCACCGTCTCTTCCTGTGTGTCCTCTCGGACGTCAGTTCACTCTGTCTTAGCTTTTTCGAAACTTTTGCTTTTTTATGACCACCCCTCAGAAAGACTGTGACCTAATCCAGAGGGACCTCAATCCGCGTTTCAGCTGGAGCTGGCAGTACAGGTGGAAGGTCGCGGCCATAGTGTTCAGGGAGTCTGGGGGCTGAAAGCAAGTGTGGGATCATCATAAAGCCCCACCAGGTGCACAAGCTGCCAAGCATCACAGTTGAAACTCCTTCCCTCCTTGAACTCAACTGACCAACAGCTGAAAGATGCACCGATTGAAAGGTAGACGGCCGCGGACGGAAGGACTCACACATCCGAGCTGCACACACGCCCCAGAGCCAGTGATCAGGTCCTGGGCTCTGAATCCTCAGCCCTGAGTTCCCACTCTGGGGTCAAAGGCTGGGTCGCAAAGCTATGTTACAGACATCAAACCCCATATCCTTCCACGTGGATCCATAAAGTGACAACTTATATTTGTGTACAGTTGATGTAAAGAAGCCTTTTAACAAAGTCAATCAGAAAATGGGGTCATGTGGCAGATGAGAGCCTCCTCTGTGGGGCTCAGCCCGGGTGGGGGGCAGTTAACAGGCCCTCTTGGTCCCCACCCTCTTTATTTGTAAAATGAGGAAAGCAGGTGAGCCCAACTCAGGGGGTTTTGAAGATGAAATGATATGTTGCATTCAAAAAGCCCAGCATAGTGACCTTCAAATATCAAATACTCAAGACAAGGTTGACAAATTATGGTTGGATATAAATTCAAAACGTAATTAACAGACAACATGGGATTACATCAAAGGTTCAAGTGGTCCATTTTCATAATAAGGCAGTATCACCAGCTGTGACTAGTATAAAACTTCCCATAAACCAAGCTTGACAAAGAGTTGTGGAGTCATCTTATGAAGAAGATCTGCATACATCAGTAGACTGGCATCGTTGCATATATTTAAAATCATGTTAAAATGCCAGGGATGTTTTTGGCATGTAAAATGGATTATACTGAATAATTGAAATGCATGCACAGTTAATCCTTCAAGCAATGTACTGTTTTCAGATGTCAACACATCCAAGTTGACCAGCCGCCTGGGTGAGGCCAGGATGGCACCGTATTCCAACACATCCCCTTACCTTCCATGGCCCTCCCCACAGGAGGAGGACCCACCACAGAGGGACCCAGGCACCTACCTCCCTGGCTCTGCTGACAACCTTTCTTGCTCAGAAGATCCTCCACAGAGTTTTCAAAGACTAAGTAGACGTTCTGCAGCAAACCCTGAGACACGTACAAGGAGAGAAACCCAAGTGGGTAAACAGGAGACATCTGAGGACACACTAAGCGACATCTCAAAGATACAGGATGCAATTTAAAGCAGAGAATGCTTTCTTCTGTTCTCCGCAGATCTGAAATCTTGTTAATGGGCTATCTGTGTATCTTAGTTCAAAGCTTCGTTTGAGGCCAGAGGCAGATGTGGGTTTGACTCAAGAAGGGAGAGCATTTGAGAGAAGGGGCTTGAGAGGGATGGTGCAGACAGGTTTAGGGAACAGACCATGGAGGCCACACTCTCAGTTGAGAACCTTGAGGATGACCAGGGCTCCCACACATGGCCATGGGTTGCAGGAACATGCACTGCTCTGCCTGCCCACAAAACAGACCTCACCTATGAGAGCAGGCAGTCCACCCAGAGACAGTGAGGGTCTCGTCTCACTGGGCTGAGGGCTTCCTGGCGACCACCAGAGACCACATGGGGCATCTCTAGGCCTCTTACTGAAATAGCTGAGTCTGAACATATACATTTATTTCCAAAATGCACACACACCTGGAGGAGAACAGTCCCTAACCCTCTGCTGCAGTTTCTAAACACTTGCATTCAGAAAAAATCCTCTTGCAAACGTATTTTATCTGAGATGAATGTGGAACCACTCCCTCATAAATCAACAGCCCTTTCCTTAGGAAACATGGTTAATTTTCTCTACTGCCAGCCTGTCATGTCAGGACTGAACTGGAATCTGGGGACCCTGGGAGACAGCTGAACAGATTTGATGTCTTGATGATCAGATCAATGTTCAGTCAGGAGATCGGTGACCATTTGTGCAGCTAAGAAAGGTGCCTGTGTCCACTGCTCTGTTGGTTTCTGGGTCAGAGTGTGTGTGTGTGCACGTGAGAGTGCCTGTGGGCATGTGTGCGTGTGTGCAGTGTGCAGGTGTGCATGTGTGCGTGTGTGTGCAGTGTGTGGTGTGTGCACGTGTGCACATTGTAGTGTCTGCACATGTGTGCGTGCAGGCAGTGTGCATGTGTACAGTGTGTGCACGTGTGTGCATGTGTCCATGTGTGCAGTGTGCACTGTGCATGTGTATAGTATGTGCAGGTGCGTGTGTGTGCAGTGTGTAGTGTGTGCATGCGTAAGGTGTGTGCACGTGCCAGCCGGTGTGCGCGGGTACTCCTTGCGCTCAAGCCTGCCCATGTGCACCCCCCCAGGATCCCGCCCCTCCCGGCCAGGTCGGGTGGGAGTGTCTGCTGGACCTACCCGGAAGTGGCTCTCGCGGGCTGCGCCCTTGGCCACGTACATCCGGCTCCTCTCGGTCTGCAGGTGCTCGTAGAAGGGCTCGTCCAGCGCGAAGCTGTCCATCAGGTCGCAGCCCACGTACAGGCTGTAGGTCTCTCCGGTCACCTGCACAGTGACGTTCTTCCACTGGGAGTCAGCCAGGCCCACGTCCTCCAGGGAGATGACGTGCTGGGTGCCGTCCACCCAGTAGGTGAGGTCCAGGGTGTCCGCGGGGCCGTTGGACACGATCTCGAACTGCCTGTGCGTGGCGCCCGGGCCCTCCAGTGCCAGCAGGGTGCCCCGGGACCGGCGGTCCTGCTTCATGCTGGCCGTCAGGAAGAAGCCCTCCTTGCGCCGCATGGCCTCGGTGATCCGGCCCAGGTGCTCCGCGCTCACCGGCGGGATGTAGTCAAAGCGGACGAAGCGGTAGGCGGGCACGCTGGGGTCTGGGCCCCGGAACTGCTTGGCCCCGATGGTCTTGCGGTTGATGTTGCTGACGCTGAAGAGGTCGAAGGCGGTGTCCTCGTCCTGGTCTCCTGCTGCTCGGGGAGCAGGGCACGGAGGTCAGGGGCGCCGGGGCACAGGGCCCTCCTCTCGGGCGCCACGCGGGCTGGCACGCGGCCCCTGCGAGGCCGAAGAGCCCGCCCCTCCTTCCTCTCCTGGGCGCTGCCTGACCCGCCCTCCCCGGCCGCCAACGCAGGCCCGGCTTGCCCGCGAGCGGCTCTCTGTGCGGATCAGCAGACGAGCCTTCACGGAGAAAGGAAGTGCGGTCCGGTCCCCACTCTTCACCTCCCTGACAAGGGCTGTGCTGCCGTCTCTGCTCCCCACCTGAGCGGGGCTCAGGCGAGACCCTCCGTCTCCCACCCGAGTGCCCAGGAAAGCCTCTGGCAGGTGCGCCACTTCGGGGCGGCTGCCTTCGATGTCGCTTTCCTCGAGACATAATCTGAGCTGAACTCCTCCCGTGGGGACCCTGTATTTCTCAGAAATACATCCTGCCTCTCAGGGCTCACACTGCAGGACAGCATCTGAGAGACCATGGGCCTCAAGGCCACAAACGCACGGTTTTAACCACCGTCCAAATACTGGAAAGAGGTTGTCCGCCCTCACCAACATCCTAACACTTTAAATCATTCAAAATAATTTTCTGAACAGAAAGTGTAAACAAAGCACAACTTGTATCTAATACTTGGCAAATTGAAGCACTAGATTACACGGTGTTGTTGACAGAAGTGTTCCTCTTCCTACCTGCAGTACAGCTATTTGGCCGTATGTCAAAAATGCTGAAAATCGTTAAAGACTCTGACTCTGCAATTTTACTCTGGTAAGTCATCCTAATATGTAATCACAAACGCAAGGATGTACTATTCACAGCAGTATTCCCCATGGTGTCATTTACAGTCATGTAAACGTGCAATGTAGGTGGGAATGGCCTGAAAATACAGAGGGGTACCTTCTGATGGACTATTACAGTCATTAAAAATTGTGTTTTAAGAAAATAGACACATGAAAAATATTTAGATATGTTTTTAAGTGCAAAGATGTGGGAAGGATAGAAGCTGTAAAACACCAAACACTTCAGTATGAATACAGAAGAAAGGCAGCAACTTCCCTGGAGGTCCAGTGTTAAGCGTCTGCACTTCCAAAACTGGAGCCACAGGTTTGATCCCTGGTTGGGAAACTGACATCCACATGCCTTGTGGCACAACCAAATAAACGGTTTTTTTTTTTTTTAATCCAATTTTAAAAAGAAAGAAGACAAAACGTGCCCAGCAAAAGGCTGCATCTGTAAGTGGGAGGGTATTTCTCTCTAATAACCTTAATTTCCCAAAAATAAATTTCCTATTGTATGGACTCAAAAGTGAGTTAAAGATTTATTTTAAACTAAGTTAAGGTCCTAAGGGGTGAGGTGCTCCAGCCAGGCCTCTGCTTTATCCACCCTTATCCAGCAGGTGAACCTTATCTTGGGGGCCCAGGTCACCCAGGGGCGTCCACACTCACCCTGAGCGCTAGGCCAGGTCACCCGGGGGTCCACCCGGGGGTCCACACTCACCCTGAGCGCTGGCCCAGAACACCCGGGGGTCCACCCGGGGGTCCACACTCACCCTGAGCGCTGGGCCAGGTCACCCGGGGGTCCACCCGGGGGTCCACACTCACCCTGAGCGCTGGCCCAGAACACCCGGGGGTCCACACTCACCCTGAGCGCTGGGCCAGAACACCCGGGGTCCACACTCACCCTGAGCACTGGGCCAGGCCCACAGGGCCAGCAGCAGCAGTGGCCACAGCATCCTGCGTCTTCCCAGCCAAAGCCCTGCAGATAAATCAGACCCTATTACTTAAGAAAACATAACCACAGCTTCTAATTTGGATTGGAAGTTTTACTCATATGATCATTTAAAAACAGTTTGTGTATAAAAATCAGAAACAAATGGATTTGTGGGCAAAGCTAGATAGAAAATATGCTTTTCAAATGAGCTTTTGTAACTAAAGTTGGTATTCATTGGACTAGCATTTGTCAACAAGCACTATACCAATGATGTCCTAAGCATTCATATTATTTAATCCTCATAATGACCTAGGAGACAGATATGATCATTATCATAGCCATTTTACAGATGGGTAAGTGGAGGCTCAAACAAGTTAAGTGCTTGCCCAGAGCCAGAACATAAACCCAGGAAGTTTCGAATTTAGAAAAATATCAGCCTAGGGAAAATAGCCTACAAAGATATTTTGCATAAATAGCCCAAAAAAGTTGCACATGATTTAATTAAAGAGAATAAATAGTAACTGTACATGAGTTAAAAGTAAACCTAGTTGGCTGGATCATAACTGCTAAGAAAATAGCCTTCTACTTAGTAATCATTTTTGCTTTGCTTTTCTATTTTCTTGAGGCCTGTTTTTCCATTCTTCAGGATTCTCAGTTGGCAGGCTCAGCAGACACTGGCCCAGAAGTCAGAGCCTGGCCGGGAGCCCGCTCCAGGGTTAACCCCTGCTCCGCATCCCCGCGTCTTGGCCTCAGCCTCCTTGCCTCCCCCGAGCATGGGCTCCAGGGCCCTTCCAGCAACACTCTGCATTCCACAGAGGTGAAACCAATCCGAGACCCCTACCCTGCTTGTTTAGGGCTTCAAGGGACCTGAACTTCTTAGTGAGAAAGAAATCCCTGGAGGAGCCTCTCCAGAAGGAGCGGCTTTCCCTGAGAGGGGGACCGACGCCTGGGGAGCAGCTCCAAGAAGGACTCTCCCGTCCCCGCAGACTGCAGACACCTGCCTTCAGCCCGTCCACAGCAAGTGCAGGGCTTGGCTGTGTTCCACCTGCACCCCCCAGCCGGCGGGCGGGCCCCGCGGGCAAGGCTCCTGCAGAGCTGTGGTGCCAGCATCACCGTGCTGCCTGGGGAAGCATCCCTGAGTCCTTGGTCTCAGGCGCCCTTCTGTGGAATGAGGACGGGGCATTTAAATCAGCCACTCACAGGGTGAGTGTGAGAAATGAGCCGCCGAGCAAGTCAGTGTTTGTAAAGACTTCTGAAGCGCAGCCCAGTAGGAGAGACGGAAAGGCTGCCGTTAGCAGGGCTCTTCCGAGGACTGAGTCACGCGGTGAACCCTCCTCAGGGACTCAGAACAGCACTGGCACTCCGTAAGTCCTGCACAAGTGATTTCAGAGTAAGCGGGGGGCAGGCATGTCCTCTGTCTCCCACAGACAGACAGCGGGACCACTGCCGCTGGCAACAAGCTCCGTCTGAATTAGAGTCCCACGTCCTGAGGGCTCAGCTCCCCGTCAGTCCCGAGGACGCACACGGAGCTCTGTCAGGAACAAAAGCAAACCCTCTGGTGCTGAGACAGACATCTGCCCAAAGGACCTGGGGGCCCATCCCGCCTCAGGGGTCGCCCAGCAGAAAAGAGACCACCGGGGCGCAGCTGGGGCTCCAGCCTCTCTCGCCCCACGTTGTTAAAAGGCAACACGTACGCTATCGTAGGACACGCTGCTATCGTAGGACACGCTGCTATCGTAGGCCACGCTGCGGGACACACGCGCCCACGCTGCACACCTCGCTTCACACAGGGCTTAAGGTTATAGTTTTTTCCAAAAGAAAGCTGTCTGCAACAGAATGTCGTTACACCTAATTACATTAGAACTTTCACAAAGATCAGCAAAGACCTTTTACAGTTCTTCTTATACCAGCAATCAGCGCAAACTTTACTGAGAAATATGACCTTCCAATGGTCAAGAACGAGGTGATTCAACAGAGCCCCTCACTGCCCTCAGCCTCCCCCTGCAAAGGAGCCTGACCTCCCTTCACAGAAGTTAGGCTAATTTGCTAATTCCCGCTGCCTTTTCATCTGCAAATTATCCCCCAGACTTGTAAGAACAGCTGGAGTCCCTGGGCAGTCAGGGCAGTCTTCACTGACTTACTAAATACCATTCATTAAAAACTTTCAGAAACACTTTTCAGCTATGAAAACTATTTAGCATGCGTCTTTATAACTTCTCATCATTTTTTCACATCCTCAGGAACAACTTCTAGTTTCTTCCTCACGACCGCCCCCCCCCCCCCCACCCAGTAACAGACTTTATGGAAGCACCCTATTCAGTGGCTGAAACGGAAGCCTCTGCCCAGGATTCTAGGCAGGTACCTTCAGGAAAGCCCCAGGGGTCCTCAGGCGATGGGCAATCCGGGCAGGATCACAGCATCCTCCGTGCAGAAAAGACGCCAAAGGGAGCTCACCTGCCCTAGTTCTGCCACTGAGCAGCAGGAGGCGGAGGTGAAGACCTGTTTCTGCTTAGGTGTCAGCAGGCAATTCTCCCTGCCTGCTTCAAAACTAGTTTGCACTTTCTCCTTCTCCCCTCTTAGAATAAAATTAAAAAAAAAAAAAAAAAAAGACTTTTCTGAAAAGTTAAACTACAGCGCAACGATTTGGTCAATGGAGAAGCCGCTCTTACCTGGCGTGGAAACCCTGCAGGAATGACTGGCTCAGAGCCGGGAGGGGGTCGGCGAGGGACGAAGGGCTGCAGGAGGAGACCCAACCCCGCTCTGCAGAGGAGCTGGGCTTGGATCCCGCCGCCGCCCCTTATATGCGCGGAGTCCGGCGGCCGGCAGTCAGACGCACGCGGAAGCGCTGGACTCGTTCCGCGGCGGGATGACATAATTCCTCCTCTGATCCCGCATTTGCTGGGGCACCTGGCACCGGTCCGGTCCGGCCCCCTCCGCCCCCACCCGTGCGGCCCGCCCCTGCTCTGGCCGCAGCTGGGGGACCACGGGGGAGGAGCCGCAGGAGCCGGGGAAGACGGACTTTTCCTGCCTTCTCTCAGGAAATACAATGCTATAAATAAAACCAGCAAGATTGGCTGGAGCACTCCTTTTTGCTGAAGAGAGAGAATGCAAGTTGTAGGCTTCCAATCTGGTTCGCATTACCCAAAGTGAGAACGGTCTCTCTCAACCGAGGAAAAGGCCATCAGCAAAAAGCAAAAGAACCGGTGGATGGAAATGGTCAGTATACGTATTGAGGAAGCTGTACGGATGAATTCATTTATCATGTGCAGAAAGTGTGATATTTAATCTGAAAGGGCTTCAGTGTATCAGTTGGATGACTGAGAAACAAGATCAGGTGAATTTATTTTCATCCAAATCCTGCTTCATGCCCAGCCTGGACCCCACAGGGTGGCCACTCCCTGGGGACACCCTCTGTGGGACCGAGAACCTCCTGCACAGACTTTCCCGGCAGCAGGAACAACCTGTAATTACCTTCCACAGCCTCACTTAGCCGGACAGTCCCAAGGGCAGGTTACACAGGGGGAAGCCTCTGGAAGTAAGAATAGCAGGCGGCAGTGGGCTCCCTGCCCCTCGCCAGAGTGCACACGTCCCCCAGGCAGGCTGGACCATAGCCAGAGGAGGGAGTGGACGGTGAGGGGGGAGATGGAGAGAGGGGGGATGAGGCGCCCCCAAAGGCCAGGCTGGGCCTTGCACAGAGGAGTGGTCCCCTGCACAGGCTGGCAGATGGCACCGGAGGCGCCGGGTCATGGTGGGCAGAGCCATGGACAAGTGAAGTCTCAACTGAAGGGCGTTAGAGGGGGTTTGCTCTGAGCCACCTTGGAATCTGAGCGGTAACATTGCTGAGGAGCCTGCTTCTTCACCTGGGTCCTTGCTGGGTGGGGGTCACAGAGGGGCCACAGGCGCATGCAGTCCAGCCCTGCCGAGGTCCGGCCCAGGCATCCACAGGGCGTGGGGTCGGAGAGGGGGCTTGTAACTGAGCAGGGAGCATTTGTTACCTTGCTCTCTGCTGGTAGTTTCTGAAAACATTTGTCTACAGCAACTGTTCACTTATCACCAGGTAGACAATGTCAAATTCTGATGTGCAGAGAAGGAAGAAACTTGACTCAAAGAACATGTGTGTGTGTGTGTGTGTGTGTGTGTGTGTTAGGCATGTCTGACTCTTTGTGAGTGGACTCTTTGTGAGTGGACTGTAGCCCGCCAGGCTCCTTTGTCCATGGGATTCTCCAGGGGATCTTCCCAAGCCAGGGATCGAACCCCAGTCTCCTGCACTGCAGGCGGGTTTTTACCATCCTGCTCAAGGTACGATGTCTTACTCTGGGCCAGCTGACCGGTGGCACAGTCACATGGCTTAGATTTAAAATTCTGAGCGTGATGTACCTAAGCTGATGTTATTGCAAACTCCAGAGAAGAACGTCTAACCCAGTTTCCCTTAAAGCCTTATTAGTGACTGGCTGTTGATTTGCCAGGTGACCTGACTTTGCTCACAGTTTGGCTTTTCCTTGGCCAGAAGTTGGCCTCTGGCCCTCACACCCCACTTGCCGGCAGAAGGTACCATCTGGTCAGGCTTCCCTGGTGGCTCAGCCGTAAAGAATCCACCCGCCATGCAGGAGACTCAGGAGACGCAGTTTCCATCCTTGGGTGAGGAAGGTCCCCTGGAGGAGGAAATGGCAGCCCACTCCAGCATTCTTGCCTGGGGAATCCCATGGACAGTGGAGCCTGATGGGCTACAGTCCCTGGGGTTGCACAGAATTGGACACAACTGAGCGAGTTAACAGGAACTCCTCTGCTCCAGGGCTTCCCTGGTGGCTCAGAGGGTAAAGCGTCTGCCTGCAATGCAGGAGACCTGGGTTCGATCCCTGGGTCAGGAAGATCCCCTGGAGGAGGAAATGGCAGCCCACTCCAGCATTCTTGCCTGGGGAATCCCATGGATAGTGGAGCCTGATGGGCTACAGTCCCTGGGGTCGCACAGAGATGGACACAACTGAGCAACTTAACAACAACTCCTCTGCTCAGCCACTGGCAGCCACCCACCCCATGAGCGTTAGGACAGAAAGTGCTGCTGTGCTGAGCGTCTCAGGAGCACCGGGCGGATGAGGAGGATAGACCACACCCAGGACAGGCCAGAGGGCCGCCTTGCTGGGGCCCCAGGGACATGTTCCTTCCACGGGGGAGGCTTCTTGAGGAGACAGGACATGCGTGACTAGATCTTGGCCTCTGGGGAGGGCATCTGAGGTCAGGGGTGTCCCAGGAAAGGCCTAGGTGAGCAGAATTGAGGGAGGGGTCAGCCCTTCTGGGGCAGGGAGGTAACGGGAGGTGCAGATGGCAGGAATGCTGAGGCCCTGCTGGGGCTGGGCTGGGCAGCTCTCCTGCAGGGAGGTGGGGATCAGAGGCAGGGGTGGGCACAGGATGTCCAGAGGACCACCCACCCCGGGACAGAGGGACATGTGACCCAGAACCGCAAAGCAAGGCCAGGTCACGCAGGGCAGACCCCGAAGCAGAATGTCAGCTTCAGGGATGAGGAATGGGGTGTGTCTGCTGGAAGGAGGAAGCAAAGGCCAGAGCAGCGCAGAGCCTGCCCGCTGGAGGGGAAGTCACATCCCCAGCGCCCGGCCACTTGGGACCGGTGGGCTCGGCCCTGTTCCGGGACCGGTCTCTGCAGGTGAGGCTGTATTGGGGGAGGGCGACCTAAGTCCAGGGACCTGTGTCCTCATAGTAAGAGGACCACCGGGACACAGGACACCCTGGGAGGTTCGAGGTGGCTAGGGGAGGGGTGCAGCCAGCAGCCTAGGGGCCCCCAAGGTCACACAGCTCCAGGAGCCTCCCCCAGAGCCTCCAGAGGGGGCAAGACGTGCGAGAATTCACCTGGGCTGTCTCAGGCCCCCTTGTGTGGCCCATCATTACAGCAGCCCCAGGAGACCAATGCACAGGCCCACCAGGCTCCAGAAACTTCCGTGTTCACAGCTGTTTGGGAGCCCAGGGAGAGAGCAGTGAGGCCAGCTGTGTCCGCGGCGGCAGGACCTGCTACTGACCGGACAGTGACCATGCCTGGCTGGGGACAGCATCAGCCCAGGGACGGCTGTGCCTGACTGGAAATCAGGGGCTCTGGGACAGAGGACAGAGGGGTCCAGGCAGGTTCCTCAGCAGAGTCAAAGGTCAGCTGGTTTAGAGCATCCTTGCAGCTGGGGGCTGGGCTGGGCTCCCGCAAGTGCCCAGGGCAATGCCAGCCCCAGCCCGCCCCTCAGGCAGGTGTCCAGTTGCAGACGGTGGACTGTAGATAGATCTGGCCCCTGAGCAGGAGGGGAAGGACAGAAGGAGCAAACAGCCGAGGGGCCACGGCCAGTGACTCCAGATGCTGAGAAGCCTGGGGAAAGGGTGTCTTCCTGTCTCCAGAGCTAACTGAGGGTTTACGCGCCAGGGAAACAGGGTTGAGATTCCCAATCACTCCTGGCAGCTTGCCTGTTGGGCAGTCACTTCCATTCACAGTAAGCACCTGAGTGTTGACCGGGGCACGCACGCAGGGGGACGCGGCAGGGGATTCACCAGAAAGGCGAGGGGGAGTTTCCGGCACCCAAGGGCCGGCGGCCTGGGAACAGGGTCTGCTCTGAGCCCGGGCTCTGGACGCTCATGAGAACCTTCTGAGCTAAAGGATGGACCCACGGCTTACAGAGGAGCCGACGCGAAAACCCTGAGCCAGCAAGGTTTGGATGGGATTGAGGAGGGTCAGCCCAGTGCGGGCCCTGGGGAGTCTCACACCACCCCCCCCCACCCCGCACTCCCCCACACCCTGGCTCTGTGTCCCTGGGGGGTGGAGGTGAGGGTGCCCGGGACCCTCCCCTGTTCACAGCACCGCCCCCCATCCCAGGAGGAGGTGAGGGCGCCCCGGGGACCGCCCCATCCTCACAGAGCCCCCTCAACCTCGCTCTGTGTCCCTGGGGGATGGAGGTGAGGGCGCCCGGGACCCTCCCCGTGTTCACAGAGCCCATCCCCGCCAGCCCAGGGGGAGGTGAGGGCGGCCCACGGACTCTCCCTGTCTTCACGGAGCCCCCACCCCACCTCCCAAGGGGGAGGTGAGGGCGCCCGGACCGTCCGCATCTGCGCAGCACCGCCCCCCGCAGCTCTGTGTCCCCGGCGGGTGGAGGTGAGGGCGGCGCCGTCGGGGCGCAGGGCCGCCCAGGCAGGCGCTGGGAGCCCTGGATGCGAAGCGGCCACATCTGTTTGCTCTCGGCCTCCGCCCGCTGCCGGGCTTTCTCACCCGCTGTGGGCGGAGGGTTCCGGGAACTCGCTCTGCCCTGACCGACAGCAGAGGAGACACTGCAGCCTGCGACTCCGACTCCAGGGCGCCCGGGTTGGTCGCGGGAGGAGAAGATTCCTTTAAACAGCTCCTGTGGATGGAGGCCAGGCAGGATGAGGTCGCGGGTTATTTCCAGTCCTGGCGGGGACTGAGTAGCCGCACAGCAACGCTGGGGGCCGGGCTGGGAGTGAGGCCGGCAGATGCTGGGGGGAGTAAAGGGGGCGTCCGGAGCGGGAAGCCCGGCTCCAGCCGGGACCCTCCTGGACCCCAGCTCCCTCCCATGTGAAACGGGCGCACTCACAAAGCCCGCTGGGTCAGAACCGGTTCTGAGCCGCCCTGGGGCTCTGTGCCCTGCCGACATCAGCGGGTGAAACCAGGGCCCTCTCTAGAGCCCCCACACTGGGGGGGTGCTTGGGAGCGGGACGCGGCTCTGCGGGTCCAGGCCGGAGGGCCCAGCGACCCCAGTGACCACAGAGGCCCCGGCTCAGCTGGGCGGCGGGGGTGCCTAGGAGCTCCGGTCTCTGTGCTTTCCCTGCTCTTGGGAACGGCCGGCCCCCCTGGCTGCAGACTCCTGTTCCCATGGCGACCACGGGGTCGCAGGGACCCGGCACCAGCAGTGGGGGCGCCTGGCCTGGGTCGCCTGCCGCTCCCCTCCGCCGTGTCCAGCACCCCCACAGCTGACATCAGCTCCTGGTGTGGGGCCTCCTCCAGGCTGGCCTCCTGGCCTCACTCATCCCGTCTGTCCCGCCCCCTCCTCCAGCCTCTGCCTGCGCCTGGGACGCGGGGTCCCAGCCCCCAAGGCCTCGCCCGCCCCCAGGAGCCAGCCTTCCACACGGCCTGCAGGACAGTGAAGTGAGACACCTCAGAGTCCCTTCTCCGGGGACCCTGGGAGCCCAGGACGGCTCAGGGAGTGCTGCTGCTGCTGCTAAGTCGCTTCAGTCGTGTCCGACTCTGTGCGACCCCATAGACGGCAGCCCACCAGGCTCTGCGGACCCTGGGATTCTCCCGACAAGAGTACTGGAGTTACCATTTCCTTCTCCAAGGCATGAAAGTGAAAAGTGAAAGTGAAGTCACTCAGTTGTGTCCGACTCCTAGCGACCCCATGGACCACAGCCTACCAGGCTCCTCTGTCCATGGGGTTTTCCAGGCAAGAGTACTGGAGTGGGGTACCATTGTCTTCTCCCAGGGAGTGCTGGGTGCCCCCAGACGCCAGATAGCTGTCAGCTGCCTGTGTGCTGAGTCGCTTCAGTCGCGTCTGACTCTTTGTGACCCCAGGGACTGCAGCCTGCCGGACTCCTCTGTCCAGGGCATTCTCCAGGCAAGAATCCTGGAGTGGGTTGCCATGCCCTCCTCCAGGGGACCTTCCTGACCCAGGAATTGAACCCACGTCTCTTACATCTCCTGCATTGGCAGGCAGGGTCTTTACCACGAGCGCCCCCTGGGAAGCCCTGGTTAGCTGCCTGCAGGGTCAGCCACACCCTGACCACCATGCCATCCCCTGTTGCCAGCCCCTAGAGTGACCACAGGGACACAGCAGACACCCTCCGCCCCTACCTCCTCCCGTGGTCCTTGCTGCCGCTCCCCCTACCACACCCTCTGGGCCTCCCTCCGCCTTTCTGTGCCCCAAGTGCTCTTTTTAGGGACCTTGAACTTGCTACCTCTTCTGCGAAACCGTTTCCTGTTGGCTGCCCGATGGCTGGTTCTTTCCACTGGAGGAGCTCAGACCTCAGCTCCAAGGTCTCCATGCCCAGCTGACCAAGACCTCCACCTCCCTGGCCTGACCTGTGTCCCGTGTCTCTCAGGACCCCATTCACTCAAGCTTATCTTCGGATTCCTGGAGCTTGTGTCTCTCCCACTGGCCTGTGATCTCTGGGAGTTAGCAGAGGGTTGGCCTCCTGCCTACAGGGCTGTGACCCCAGCCCGGGGGAAGGGCCCCAGGGGGTTGGCCGAAGGGGGCCGTGACTGCAGGAGGGACGGGGGCTCCCCTGGTGGCTCCGTCCACACTCCACTGCTCCTCCCCTTGTCCCTCAGGGACTTCTGATTACCCCGCAGAAGTTCACTAATGAGCGTCTTGCTCATTTGCTAAGTCGACAGTTCACGTCAGTGAACGCCACGTGCCTGGAGCAGGCCAGTCTCTGGGACTATTCTAGGTGTGACGCTGAGGCCTGAAGGGACAGCAGCCTTCAAAGGACCTCTTCCCACAGAATTCCTTGCTGACCCCGGGGGAGACTCGACCGCAGCCTGAAAACCGAGTCTCTGCCTGTGCTGCTGGGGATTGGGAAGAATGTACAGTGGTGTGAAGGCTGTTTTTGCCCCAGAAACCCTCCATCAGCAACATGTTCCCAGCCCAGGCTCCGGATCAGTCCGTGGTCAGTGCCAGAAGGTGTTTAATGAGGAGCCAAGGCTCCAGCAGGACCCCGGGGGCGTTCAGCCGCCCTGACAGGCGGTGCATGTGTGGGCTGTGATTTAGCAGGGAGCACGGAGAGGGAGGGGCGAGGAGCAGAAGTCCGGGGGCATCTCTGTGACTGGGCGCCGGGAAGGAGGCTCCTCTTCCCCAGGGCAGTGGGGGCTGGTCCAGTCCAGGGCCCGGAGGGAGCGTTGTCTCCGGTTCCACACGGGACTCCAGGTGTCTACGGAGGGGCTCCTGGAAGGTGGCGACAGCTGGCTCCGTTCCACCCAGAGCCTCCAACACCAGCTGGGCCCAACCCACCCATCAGGTCCCCTGTTCTCAACACTGAAGACCAGCCTCCACCCGCAGTAGGGCCTCGAGGAGGAATCATCCGCCTCAATTCTTCCAATAAGGATCTCGCACGCACATTGAAGTCGAGCAACTCCACGCAGACAGCTAGGGCTTTTCTTTCTCTTAAGCCCTAAACACATCTGAGCTCTGATCCACGATACACAGGAAAGCAGGGTCTCCGGCCCCCGGGACCCCAGATGGACACGACCGCGGCAGTCGCCCTGGGCCGTCCACACCCACGGTCAGCGGAGGGTATTGTGTCAGCATGGTGTTTCTGTGGGGTTTTCCCTGAATTTGCTTCACCTCTGGGGCATTTTGCTCAAGATGTCTTTCGGGTGAAAAGACTTCGTGCTGAGTCACTCTGTGTGGTATCCTGGGAGAACGCACACATGGCCATGGGTTTTCGCAAACAGATTCATCTGACTGACATTTGCACAATGTTTTTGTAATTAAGGAGCAGGAATCGGAGCAAAGAGACCAAAAAGGAAGATTTTCCGGCCCGGCGGCCTTGTGCCTGCCGCTCGCTCGGTGTGTGCACACGTGTGTGTGTGCATTGTTGCTGTGGAATTCAGACCGGAAGGAAGGACAGAAGAATCCAGTGGTTACAGAAGATCCCAGCTAGCATGACAGATGTAAATATGACACCCAAAATTGAGCAAGGGTAACCTTTTGCAAAGCACAATCACAGAAAAGAGTTTAGCAGTATCTTCTTTCTTTTCAATGTCCTTGCAAGTGAATGATAGGAACAAATTTTGCAAGATGTCCTAAGCTGTGTGACCTCGAAAGAAGGGCTCAGGGCCTTCGTCTTCTACTCAGCTTTGAGTCATTTCAAAAAGCCTTTGGCAAACTTTATACATTAGTCAGAACTCTCTGCAGAAACGGAACCAATAGGCTGTACACATATAAAGATTGATGGTAAGGAGCTGGCTCACACAATCAGGAAGGCTGACGAGCTCTGCAGCCATTGAGCTGGAGGCCCCAGAAAGCTGATCGTTTAGGTCCAGCCCTCGTCCAAAGGCCTGGTGCCAGGAGAAGGGAGGGTGTGTTTCCCATTGGGGTCCCAGGAAGAACTGACGCTTCACTCGAGTCCGAACGGAGGTCGGGATGCCAGTGTCCCCGTTCAAAGACAGGCGAGAAGAGTTCCCTCACATCCACGGAGGGTCAGCACTTTTGGGCTATTCAGGCCTTCAACAACCTGCTTTACTCGGCCTACAGATTCGAATGTTACTCTCATCCAAAAACACCTTCACGGAACAATGGCCAAGTGGCTGGGCCCCCCATGGACAGAGGGCACAAAAGATTAGCTGTCACAACTTATACGGACAAAACTTAAAAACCAAAAGGAGAGAAAGCCAAAGGAGTCCTTGGATGAGTGGAATTTCACAATAGGTACAGGTTAGTAATGAGCTGTGTACGAACACACACATCTAGAATGGACTCACTCCTCAGGGATCATCTTGACCCTCAGTGAGTAGAATGCATCAAGTGACCTGATGTTATTAAGAGAGTATAAAAAGAAATCCTTCTAATTCAAATGTTTCATCCTGAGACTGTTTCTTATCCTGAGAATTTCATACTTTCAACATTTGAAGCTATTGAAAAACAGAAAAAGACATAGAAATTTTCTTTGCTTGTAAATCTGTATAAAGTATCTTATTTTATCCACTCAAAAGAGCAGTCACAAAGTCCACAGAAGAGGCTCTTAGTTAATTTAAAGTTCTATGAACTTGATAAAGCACCTGTCACAGTGAGAAGAATCCTGAGGTACAGAAATGCACATCTTTTAAACTGAATTGTTGATTCAAAGTGAAGTTGGTGATCCAAAGTCTAACGAAAAATGAGGAAAACAAAACAAGATTTTGGGCTATCCAACCTGGAAGCAACGCTGCGGTATAAGAGCATCGCATGAAAGTAACACAATTTAACTCAAATCTCAGTGTTTTCTTTGCATTTCTCCTAATATTTAGTGCTTTTATCTAAAGATGTCTCTCAGAATCTTCAAAACATGCTCACATTCCTATCTATACAATTTCATTTTCACTATTTTTATTTTTGAGTCTATTATAAATAAGACTGTTTTCTTAATTTCTTTTTCAAATAACTTATTTAGTGTATATATGCACAACTGACTTGTATATTGATTGACGTGTGTTGATTTTATATCCTGACATACGCCAAATTTGTTTATTAATTCCAACAGTTTTGTGTGTACATGTGGAGTCTTTAGGGTTCTTCATGTGTAAGATCATGCCATCTCCAGAGATAATTTTGCTTCTTCCTCTCTGATTTGGATGACTTGTATTTCTCTTTTTTGCCTAAATTGTTCTGTCTAGGACATAACCATGGTGAGCAGCACTGCTGGCATGCGTACTCAGTCACTAAGTCATGTGTCCAGCTCTTTGCAACCCCATGGACTGTAGCCCACCAGCTTTCTGTCCCTGAGATTTCCCAGGCAAGAATCCTGGAGTGCTACATTTCCTTCTCCAGGGCATCTTCCCGAACCAGGGACTGAACCGCTGTCTCCTGCTTTGGCAGCAGGTTCTTTACCGCTGACCGTGTTCCTGGAGCGCATGGTGACCGCGTTTCTAGTTTGAAGGGACTGTCGTTCTGGTTTATGCAGTAGCTGTGCCATTGCACGTTTCCACCAACAGTGTGCAAGGCTTGAACTGTCTCCACATCCTCACCAACACTCTGGCCACCGATGTGAAGAGCCGACTGATTAGAAAAGACCCTGATGCTGGGAAAGGTTGGAGGCAGGAGGACAAGGGGATGCCAGGGGATGAGATGGTTGGATGGCATCACTGACTCGATGGACACAAGTTTGAGCAAGCTCTGGGAGATGATGAAGGACAGGGAAGTCTGGTATAAGCATCTGAATGCAGAGTTCCAAAGAATAGCAAAGAGAGATAAGAAAGCCTTCCTCAGCGATAAATGCAAAGAAATAGAGGAAAACAGCAGAATGGGAAAGACTCGAGATCTCTTCAAGAAAATTAGAGATACCAAGGGAACACTTCATGCAAAGATGGGCTTGATAAAGGACAGAAATGGTATGGACCTAACAGAAGCAGAAGATTTTCAGAAGAGGTGGCAAGAATACACAGAAGAACTGTACAAAAAAGATCTTCATGACCCAGATAATCACGATGGTGTGATCACTCACCTAGAGCCAGACATCCTGGAATGTGGAGTCAAGTGGGCCTTAGAAAGCATCACTATGAACAAAGCTAGTGGAGGTGATGGAATTCCAGTAGAGCTATTTCAAATCCTGAAAGATGATGCTGTGAAAGTGCTGCACTCAATATGCCAGCAAATTTGGAAAACTCAGCAGTGGCCACAGGACTGGAAAAGGTCAGTTTTCATTCCAACCCCAAAGAAAGGCAATGCCAAAGAATGCTCAAACTACCACACAATTGCACTCATCTCACACATTAGTAAAGTAATGCTCAAAATTCTCGAAGCCAGGCTTCAGTAATACATGAACTGTGAAATTCCAGATGTTCAAGCTGGTTTTGGAAAAAGCACAGGAACCAGATATCAAATTGCCAGCATCTGCTGAATCATGGAAAAAGCAAGAGAGTTCCAGAGAAACATCTATTTCTGCTTTATTGACTATGCCAAAGCCTTTGACTGTGTGGATCACAACAAACTGGAAAATTCTGAAAGAGATGGGAATACCAGACCACCTGACCTGCATCTTGAGAAATTTGTATGCAGGTCAGGAAGCAACAGTTAGAACTGGACATGGAACAACAGACTGGTTCCAAATAGGAAAAGGAGGACGTCAAGGCTGTATATTGTCACCCTGCTTATTTAACTTCTGTGCAGAGTCCATCATGAGAAACGCTGGACTGGAAGAAGCACAAGCTGGAATCAAGATTGCCAGGAGAAATATCAATAACCTCAGATATGCAGATGACACCACCCTTATGGCCAAAAGTGAAGAGAAACTAAAGAGCCTCTTGATGAAAGTGAAAGAGGAAAGTGAAAAAGTTGGCTTAAACTCAACATTCAGAAAACTAAGATCATGGCATCTGGTCCCATCACTTCATGGGAAATAGATAGGGAAACAGTGGAAATAGTGGCTGACTATATTTTTTTGGACTCCAAAATCACTGCAGATGGTGATTGCAGCCATGAAATTAAAAGACGCTTACTCCTTGGAAGGAAAGTTATGACCAACCTAGACAGCATATTCAAAATCAGAGACATTACTTTGCCAACAAAGGTCTGTCTAGTCAAGGCTATGGTTTTTCCAGTGGTCGTGTGTGGATGTGAGAGTTGGACTGTGAAGAAAGCTGAGCACCGAAGAATTGATGCTTTTGAACTGTGGTGTTGGAGAAGACTCTTGAGAGGCCCTTGGACTGCAAGGAGATCCAACCAGTCCGTCCTAAAGGAGATCAGTCCTGGGTGTTCATTGGAAGGACTGATGCTAAAGCTGAAACTGCAATACTTTGGCCACCTCATGCGAAGAGTTGACTCATTGGAAAAGACTCTGATGCTGGGAGGGATTGGGGGCAGGAGGAGAAGGGGACGACGGAGGATGAGATGGCTGGATGGCATCACCGACTGGATGGATGTGAGTCTGAGTGAACTCCGGGAGTTGGTGATGGACAGGGAGGCCTGGCGTGCTGCGATACATGGGGTCACAAAGAGTCCCATGCGGACATGTGTGAGTGACTGAACTGAACTGAACTGAGAATAGGAAGAAAATGCCACCAGTAAAACTGCCCAAGGAGTGATGCAGATGATAGAAAATAGAAGATTATGGCAGTATAAAAATGAAAACAGTTTTTATAACTATCTTCTGTATGTTCAAAAAGTTAAGTAGATACAGTTAAAATGTAAAATGCGTCCTAATAGAACTTGTAGACATGAAAAATACAATGTGTGAGATGAGAAACAGATGTGTGCTGATTTTTTTTGAAAAAAGAGGAATTAGTGAACTTGAAGACCTAGCAAAGTTACTATCCATAAGAAAACATACAGAGAACAAGGGATTTAGAAAATTTAACAGAGCACCGTGAATTATAATGCCCTACTTTAGCATACTGCACATTTAGACATCTCTTTTGGCCTGATTATAAACAGGCTTATAAACATCTGAACGGGATGAGACATCTGTTCAAGACACCTAGTTTCCAACAGTGAAATGCTAAAACACTGTGAAAGTGAGAGTCGCTCCGTCGTGTCCGACTCTGCAACCCATGGATTGTGTAGTCCTGGAGTCCTCCAGGCCAGAATGCTGGAGTAGGTAGCTTTTTCCCTTCTCCAGCGGATCTTCCCAACCCCGGAATTGAACCGGGTTCTCCTGCATTGCAGGCAGATTCTTTACCAACTGAGCGATCAGGGAAGCCTCCCCAACATTTAAAGTACTGAAATTAAAATGTCATCCTAGAATTCTATACTCAGCCGAAATATCTTTCATAAACAAAAGTAAAACAAATACTTTTTCAGACATACAAAAGTGGGAAGAATTAATCGCCAATGGACTTCAATATACAAAATGCTAAAGAAAGTCTATCTGCCAGAAATAAACTAGAAACACAAAGAGAAGTAAGAGTATAAAAGCACTTCCTCAGCCTGATAAAGGGCATCTATAAAAACCTATAGTTTAATGGTAAAAGACTGAATGCGTCCCCCTCAGATGTGAAAGCCTCCTCTCGTCACTCACTTCTACTCAGTACTGCACTGGAAATTCTAGCCAGTGCAACCAGGCAAGAAAAAGAGTACTGAGGCCAGAAAGGTGGGGGCAAAACTGTCCCTTTGTTTACACGCATGGGCATCTGTGTAAAAATCCAGTGGAACCTACAAAAACCTGCTAGGAACAGTGAGTTCTGTGAGGTTACAGAAAATAAAAATCCATATACAAAATTCTGTTGTATTTATGTATGTTAGCAATGAATCACCAGAAATTTAAATTTTCAGATGCAGCAACAGCAAAAACATGAAATACTACAGGATTAGTCGGACAAAATAGGGCAATAGCTATCCACTTATGGCTATAAAACATTGAAAATAATTGAGGAAGTCCTAAATAAATGGAAAGATGTACCATGTTCATTTATCAGAGGACTCAGTATTTTTTAAGATGCAATTATTTCCAAATTCACAGATTCAATGCAATTTCAATTAAAATCTTGACATGTGTTTTTGTATAAACTTGCAAACTGATTATGAAATTCACTTGGAAATGCAAAGAATCTGGAATAGACAATATGGCTCTGAAAAGCAAAAGAAGAAGACTTATACTACTTGATTTAAAATCTCATTATAAAAGTAGTAAAGACAGTACGGTACTATTGAAAAATAGAAAGTTAAGTCAATAGAACAGAAAAAGAGTTCTGACGTACACTTATACACATATGAACAACTGATTTTTGACAAAAAACTTTACAGGAAACAGTGTAGAAGAAAATAGTCTTTCCAACAAGTGATCTTGGACCAATTAAATATCCATGTGCAAGAATAAAACAAAACAAAAACAAATTAAATGCTTGATTTATATCTTGTACCATGTAGATTAATCCAAAATGGATAATGGACCTAAATATAAAACCTAAAACTCTAAAAATTCTAGAAGAAAGTAAGAAAATAGCTTTGTGACTTTGTTTGAAGCAGAGATTTATTTGCTACAACATCAAAACCACAAACCATGAGAGTACCAATAACTGGACCTCATGAAAATTAAATAATCCTACTTTTCAATCTAGCCATCCATCCATCCATCCATCAAAAACCTTGTTAAAAGAATGAAAAGATATGCCTCAGACTGCAAGAAATATACTTGCAAATGTTACATGATAAAGGACTCATGTCCCTTCTGAATGATGAGAGGGGACATTTCAAAAGATTTGAGCAGACATATCATCAAAAAATATATGGTTTAAAAGATGCCCGACTCTGTTAGTTTCCAGGTTAATGAAAATTTAAATGCCAGTAAGATTCTACTACATATCTGTCAGAATAGTTAAAAAACTTCACCATACTGAATATCGGTAAGGTGTCGGGAAACTGAACTCAAGCTTTCATACACTACTGATGGGAAGGTCAAGTCCCACTTTAGGGAACAATTTGGAATAGTTTGTCCATTTATTCAAATGTTAAGCTCTCACCTGACCTATGACCTGACTAGTCCATGACTGGATAAAGGAAAGCGTATTTCTGCTTATTTAAGAATGTTCATAACAGCCCTAGGCAATAACCTCAGACTGCAAACAACCCTATGTCCACCGACAGATGAGGGGTTGAATGCGGAAGTGGGATGTCCGTTCAGTGAAACGCTGCTCATTCATTAAAAATAAGTTGGTCAGAAAGAGAAAAACAAACTTCGTATATTAACACATATACACAGAATCTAGAAAAAGAGAGTGATGAGCCTGTTTTCAGGAGAGGAAGAGAGACACAGACATGAGAACAGACTCGGGGCGCAGCAGGGAAAGGAAAGTGCGGGTCAAACTGCGAGAGTAGCGTTGGCGTACACACACCGCCTGCATGCTGCCCCGCTGGCTGTCCACAGTGGATGGCAGATGGAGCCGACTGCCAGGGGGAAGCTGCCCACAGCGGAGAGCAGATAGAGCCGACAGCCACCGGGAAGCTGCCCACAGTGGATGGCAGATAGAGCCGACAGCCAGCGGGAAGCTGCCCGCAGTGGATGGCAGATGGAGCCGACTGCCAGGGGGAAGCTGCCCACAGTGGATGGCAGATGGAGCCGACAGCCACCGGGAAGCTGCCCACAGTGGATGGCAGATAGAGCCGACAGCCAGCGGGAAGCTGCCCACAGCGGAGAGCAGATAGAGCCGACAGCCACCGGGAAGCTGCCCACAGTGGATGGCAGATAGAGCCGACAGCCAGCGGGAAGCTGCCCACAGTGGATGGCAGATGGAGCCGACTGCCAGGGGGAAGCTGCCCACAGTGGATGGCAGATGGAGCCGACAGCCAGCGGGAAGCTGCCCACAGTGGAGGGCAGATAGAGCCGACTGCCAGCGGGAAGCTGCCCACAGTGGATGGCAGATGGAGCCGACAGCCAGCGGGAAGCTGCCCACAGTGGAGGGCAGATAGAGCCGACTGCCAGCGGGAAGCTGCCCACAGTGGATGGCAGATGGAGCCGACAGCCAGCGGGAAGCTGCCCACAGTGGAGGGCAGATAGAGCCGACTGCCAGCGGGAAGCTGCCCACAGTGGAGGGCAGATAGAGCCGACTGCCAGCGGGAAGCTGCCCACAGTGGATGGCAGATGGAGCCGACAGCCAGCGGGAAGCTGCCCACAGTGGAGGGCAGATAGAGCCGACTGCCAGCGGGAAGCTGCCCACAGTGGATGGCAGATAGAGCCGACAGCCACCGGGAAGCTGCCGAACGGCAACAGGCGCTTAACCTGGCGCTCCGTGACAATCTGGAGTGACGGGCCGGGGCGGCGAAAGTGGACCGCGGGGAGAGAAGGACGGGACTGCAAAGACGCAGGAGGAAGAGTCAGTGAAGAAGATGTCAGGGGTATTGTCCTTGTGTGATGATGGTTTCATGAGTGTATAAATGTTGCAGATTATCAGATCTTACGGTTTAGATACGTGAAATTTATTATATGCGATTATAACTCACCAGTCTAAAACGTAGCAGAGCTTGAGTAACAACATACTAGAATTGGCCAGTTCCACCTTGTGAAAGCCAGTTGTGAAATTTTCAGAATTTCATGAGTCAGTCAGGGTTTCAGGAGCCAGCAGGCTGTAGTCCTCCACGCCGGGAGGTGCTTTGTCTTGGAAACAATTGTTTATGTGTCTATTTCTACTGAAAACTGGTTGACAAACATTCACCAGCGCATCGCTGGACTGAGAGCGAGACAATGTGGTCAGAGAAGAGAGCTACTCGGAGAAATATTTCTCTTTTGATGTTTAAGAACTTACAGTTATTCCACTAACATGTTTCATTGTATATTTGCATGATGTTACTTAGTTAAATGGCAATAATTATCCAATGGTGATGCAGCCGTGAAATTAAGACGCTTGCTCCTAGGAAGGAAAGCTATGACCAACCTAGACAGCATGTTCAAAAGCAGAGACGTTACTTTGCCAATGAAGATCTGTCTAGTCAAAGCTATGATTTTTCCAGTGGTCATGTATGGATGTGAGAGTTGGACTATAAAGAAGGCTGAGCACTGAAGAATGAATGCATTTGAACTGTGGTGCTGGAGGAGACTCTTGAGAGTCCCTTGGACTGCAAGGAGATCCAACCAGTCCATCCTAAAGGAGATCAGTCCTGAATATTCATTGGAAGGCCTGACGCTGAAGCTGAAACTCCAATACTTTGGCCACCTGATGCGAAGAGCTGACTCATTGGAAAAGACCCTGATGCTGAGAAAGATTGAGGGCAGGAGGAGAAGGGGATGACAGAGGATGAGATGGTTGGATGGCATCACCGACTCGATGGACATGAGTTTGAATAAACTCCAGGAGTTGGTGATGGGCAGGGAGGCCTGGCGTGCTGCAATTCACGGGGTTGCAAAGAGTCGGACACGACTGAGTGACTAAACTGAACTGAATTCACTAAATTTCTCATCTTCTACCAAATTAAATTTGGTGAAATATTAATGGAAAAGATCGTACAATATCACCTGTATGTGGAATGTAAACCATGACACAAATGATCCAATCGATGAAACAGAAATGGACTCACAGACAGAGAGATTAGCCTTGTTAGCCTTGTGTGGTTGCCCGGGGGCGGGGGTGGGGGCAGGATGGACAGGAGTCTGGGGCTGGCGATGGAAACCATGATGTATACAACGGACGAGCAACACGGCCTTACCGTGTAGCACAGGGAGCTGTGCTCAACATCCTGAGATAAACAGAACGGAAAAGAACATGAAAAAGAATGTACATACGTGTGTCAGTGAATCGCTTTGCTGTATGGCAGAAATTAACAAAACATTGTAAGTCAAATATATTTCAGTAAACTAAATTTTTAAAAAATATTCATCCAAGATAAGGCCTAAGCCAAAGTCTTTGGGACTCTTTACCATCTGAGCCACCAAGGGAAGCCCATTAAGCTCTTTAGGAAGAAATATAATTCTTTTTAATTTTTATTTTTGAAATAATAGAAATTGCTTATATGTTAAGTATATAAATGTATTTTTCTACATAGAACGACCTCAAAAGGATCTCAGCATTTGTCTACCTAAACTACTTTCTTATGAGAGTAGTGATAAAAATTTAATATTCTCAGTAGCAATACAGCTTCTGTTATTGTCTTACATAATCAAAATAAGTAAGAAGATCAGTTTTTTAAAAAACTACTTCTATGTGCAGGACTTCTGATAGAGTACTTTTAATTTTGATATTTAAATTTATTTTTATTAACATTGGTGGCACATTCATTAAGTAAAAATGATTTGTTGAGTTGATGGCAGATTAATGATTGAAAGTACCAACATTTGTAAAATTGTACCAACAACTGTGAAACCACATTTTCTACAGTTTTAAAGGAATTCCTTTCTATGAAACAACAGGGGAAAGTATACAAAAACGTGCAATATTAAAATTTTGTCAGATGCTGTGTTCCCAGTGTTTCTGCACATTTTTAATGCAGTTCATCCTCTGTAGGTGTGTTTTAAATGTTATAGTTTTTGTTATTATTTCTTTTTATTATAATCAACCCTCATTAGATACTCATGCATATTTCAAGCTTCAAATTGTTTTTTGTTTTCCGTTTTGTTGAGATACAGTTGACATACATCTCTGAATAAGTCTCAAGTATCCAGCATAATGACTTGACTTACATGTTTTGGGAAATGATTACCACAGCAAGCTCCGTTAGTATCGGTCATCTCAAGGAAATTAAGAAAAAAAAAAGTTTCTTCCCTGGTAATAAGAAATTTTAGGTGCCCTTTCTTCAGGAGTTTTCACATACATGGGAAGCAGTGTTGCCATGGTCCCCAGGCTGTGCTCATTCATGTAAGGGGAACCGTGTCCCTCTCGCCCACCGTCGTCGAGTCCCCCCACCCCTCACTCCCTGAGACTCCTCTGTGACCACAGATAATCTGACCTCATTTCCTTTTTTTTTTTTTTTTGAGATTCCATATATAAGTGAGACCCTACAGGATTTGTTTTCCTCTGTCTGACTTATTTCACTCGGCACAATGCCCTTGAAGTCACCATATCGTGTCTAACGCCCTAATTAGTATACTGTACATTTAGACATCTCTGCTAGCATGGTTATGAGTAAGCTCACAAACATCTGAATGGGGTGAGATACCTGTTCACAACACTTAGTTTCCAACAGTAAAATGTTAATGACTGTGAAAATGAAAGTGAAAGTCTCTCAGTCACATCCGACTCTTTGCAACCCCAAGGACTACACAGTCTGTGGAATTCTCCAGGCCCGAATACTGGAGGGGGTGGCCTTTCCCTTCTCCAGGGGATCTTCCCAACCCAGGGATCGAACCCAGGTCTCCCGCATTGCAGTGGATTCTTTACCAGCTGAGCCACAAGGGAAGCCCATTAATACCCTGAGTGCATTGCCAAAGAGCAAGTCTGTGTGCCTGATTTGTAAGAGAGTTTTGAGTCCACAAATACATTCTCAGCTTTAAACAGAGCACAGATATCTCCCTGACCTTGGCAATCCAGCCTGCGTGGAGTGAAGCCTGCAAACATTTAACAAACTGACAGGGGTTATGAACACAGTGAGGACATGCCGTCTTAAATCTGCACCGCCCTGTCCCCCCCACTGCTCCTGGTGAGGCTTAGCCCAGTGAGGACGAGTGGGAGCACTCTGCCTTCAGACTGACGTTACTGGGTGGGATTGTAACCTCTCAGAGGCTCTGCTCCCTCACTATAAATAGCCAAAATAATGGTATCTAGCTCATCAGGTCACCCTTAGAACTGATGAGACAATACATCTAGCACTAAATTCTGGACGAGGTCTGATCCCCAGGGGTGACTGTGATGGTGAGGGTGTGACTCTCGTTGTTGGTCGGGGCCAGGGGAAGCATCACTGCTTCGATGGGCTTGGAGTTTACCGTCTCTGTGGGATCACCTGAATCTAAAAGGTAGAGTCCTGCGAGGGAGGCACACATGGCGTTGCCGTGGGAACCACCGAGCAGGAAGGCGTTGCCATGGGAACCACCGAGCCGGAAGAGTGGGTCCGCAGACAGCTGCATCAGCACACTCAGCGCGATCCAACACCGCGATCTAGAGCGTGCTTGTGGTTTCCACAACGTGCATTTTACAATCAGTCGGGTGACATGGCTCATTGGTTGAATAAAGGTTTCCTCTAGCAGTGCAATCTTCCCTTTGCCTGTTATTACGCCCTCCCAACTCACTGCTGTGAGCACATTACCTTCCAGGATTCTCTCTGAGGCCTGGTCATGCAGGCTCTCGTTGTCGGCTGAGGCTAACCTGTGATCACACCCGCATAGATGTATGGATGCCAGGCCAGACGTGGGGGAAAACACAGAGGGGTGAGGGGTACCCCGAGTGCCCTGGATGACCCCATTAGTGATGCACACTCCGGTGCTCACACCCTCATCACTAAAAGGACACCAGTGGCAGGTGAGCTGCCCTTTCTCTTTTCGTTCCAGATTTCTCAACTCTGTGCATTTGCCCAGAATTTTACAATAAAACACAGCACGTAGCAACAGAAGGAGATCGTGGCAATGTTTTCTTCACTCTTACCAGACTGGCCCCTAGCTTTCTACTCAGTGTTTTCAGGTTAGAAGCAGATACTTTTCCCTGAGTACCAGCATGATCTATCTGCCTCATTTCTGTGGTGACCAACAGATTCATCCAGTGGGCAGTCTGCCTGATATTGACCCTAAATCACTAACACGTAAATTGTGGGAGGTGATTAACATCACCGGAATTCACCAAACTCAAGTACACCGTGATGCCTATTTCTTAATTAAAAGAGCTTTAATTTTAATTGTGTGTATATAAGTGCAATGTCACTTTCAGTGTTTGAATCAACACTGCCGTTTAGCGGGCGAGGTCTGCCTGCGTCCCCACACTTCCTGCCTCAGAGGACTCTCCAGGGAAACCGCACGGTGGGACAGTTATGGCTTCTCTGGGAAATGTGAGTTCTACAAGGCCTGTCAAAGAAGCTGGATTGCTGTCTTCTAATATCCTGTTTAATTTTACTCCAAAAAATCATTATAAGATAGGATGGTTATTCATAACTCTAAGAAGGCTGAGTGCCAAAGAACTGATGCTTTCCAATTGTGGTAATGGAGAAGACTCTTGAGAGTCCCTTGGACTGCAAGAAGATCAAACCTGTCCATCCTAAAGGAAGTCAACCCTGAATATTCACTGGACAAAGTGAAAGCGAAAGTTGCTCAGTTGTGTCTGACTCTTTGCAACCCCATGGACTATACAGTCCATGGAATTCTCCAGGTCAGAATACTGAAGTGGGTGGTCATTCCCATCTCCAGGGTATCTTCCCAACTTAGGGATCGAACACGGGTCTCCCACATTGCAGGTGGATTCTTTACCATCTCAGCCACCAGGGAAGCCCATTCATTGGAAGGATTGATAACTAAAGTTGAAGCTCCAATCCTTTGGCCACCTGATGTGAAGAGGTAACTCATTGGAAAAGACCCGGATGCTGGGAAAGATTGAGAGCAGGAGAAGGGGATGACAGAGGATGAGATGGTTGGATGGCAACTAGCCCTCTCAGTGGACATGAGTTTGAGCAAACTCCAGGAGACGGTGAAGGACAGGGAAGCCTGGTGTGCTGCAGTCCATGGGGTTGCAAGGTATCAGACACAACTCAGCTACTGAGACACACACACAGGTCTGGTTAAATAACTATTATTTTTAGCTGTGTGGGGCATGTGAGGAAGGGGTTGCTGGTCAACCTCGAAATCCCAGTGGCTTACCAACCGCAGCACAGATCCTCCGCTGGGTCTCAGGTGGGCCCAGCTGGGTTTGGAACCAGGAAGGGGCTGGGTGTGGATCTGCTCCACTCTCTCCCATCTCCTGGGACCCACACCCACCAGGGACACACCATCCCCTTGAGCTCATCTGAACTAGCCATGGTCTAGTTCAGATGAGCTCTTATTCTGGGGCCAAAGCAAGTCCCACAGCCAAGCCAGTGTCAGTAGGGTGGGAAACGCACCGCCCACGTAGCAGAACCAGACTCACATTTCCAGTCTGGTCGGGAAGAGTGGTGGACAGTAGCCACTCCACTGTGGGAGCTTCATAGACCAGAGGGCCTCTGTCCCTACTGCTTAGTCAGCACACACAGACCCTGGGCAAAGGCATGAAGGAGACTGAGCTGAATTGTTAGTCAGATGACGCAAAGCAATTAGATCCGTCAGGTATGAAAACCTTAGAAAAATGACTAGCACAATTGGCTAAATATTGCAAGACACCTGGATATTCAGAAGCTGCTAAAAATCACCCTTTTTTAAAAGATTAGGGCTACCGCAGGCAACCCCTGGAACAATGTCTCAATTATCTGGTTTTAGAATTTTTCCATTGCATAATGGGTACCATAGAAAAATGGGGAAATAGGAGAAATAATTTAAAATGGATGAATCACTGCCTCCCCACTATTCAGAGATAATCTTTGTTGTCTCCATATTCCAGAGATTTAAGGATATCTCTTTTTGGTCATTTTGCTGTTCATATTTTTATATGTAATTCTGACCATATTTCAAAACTGATTTTAACAGTTAACACTGACTGAAAGTTGTTCAGATTACATTTATTTATTCTGATCTAATTTTTTCAAAACCAAAGTTAATCTCTGAACATAGGTCTTTGCAGAGACAGTGTGCTTTTTTTGTAAAAGAAAATACAAACATACAAAATGGTGATACACAAAATAAGCAGGAGAAGCCATCAATGGCGTTTTAGATCATCAGCATCTTTTGTGACGTGTTCACGCCTTCTCCATGACCTTCACATTGGGAACCTCCCAGCGCAGTCCTCCACGCGGCGCCCTGTACGCTGGCGTAACCTCCCAGCGCAGGTCCCGAGGAGCAGCAGCATCTCCGTCTATCACATGGGTCTGGAGGGTCCCCACTTCTGGTCCATATATTCAAGTCCCTGAAGGTAAAAACCTAAGATTGGGTTCATTTACTGGTTATAAATACCTACTGTGGTCATGAGATCCCCTGGAGGAGGGTATGGCAACCCACTTCCATATTCTTGCTGGAGAATCCCATGAACAGAGGAGCCTGTTGGGCTACAGTCCATGGGGTCACAAAGAGTCAGATACAGCTGAGTGACTAAGCACAGTGTGGTCAGGATATGCTGTTAGAAACTGAGAATTTCAGCTGTTTTTAAAGTTACATTTTAAAGTATATTATTGAAAACCTGTTGTACTAGAGTTATGAGGGAAAGTGGCTCAGAACTAGACAAGGGTGGGACTTCCCTGGCACCAGTGGTTAAGACTCCATGTTTCCACTGCAGGGGTTCAGGTTCAATCCCTGGTCGGGGAACTGTTAATAAGATTCTGCCTGCCGGTGGCCAAAAAAACAAAAAAAAAGTCGCTTAAACTGAATAAAGATAAAAAGACAATATATCAACTTAAAAAAATTATATAAAAAAAGTAACAAATTAAAAAAAAAAAGGAATTAGACAAGGGAGAACAACTAATTTTTGCAGGGTTAGGTCAGGATGGCTCCAAAGACATGACAACCAGAACAGTCCTTAAAAGATGCCCGGACTCCAGGTGACTGACAAGAGGAGAGCCGTCTAGGAGAGAAGTTACAAAGAGAAAGACGAGGAGGCACGTGGCACGTCTCGGCAGACCACAGAGCCTGTGTTCCTGGAACACAGGTGAACAGGAAGCAGTGAGGAGACTGCAGGATTCGGCCCTTCCGGACATCAAAGGACTCGAGCTCCGAGGAGCTCAGCCACAGTTATGTCAACACCGGGGCTCTGCGTTCTGCTTGTCGGCTTTGATTGTCTTCAGCTTGCTTCACAAGCATAACAAATGCATGTGGTACAAAATTAAAAGCAAATCCCAACCACGTTTGTGTGAAGAGGAAGCCTCTCTCTTCGCGCCCCGTCTGCCTCCTAAGCTCCCCACCCGTCACCGGCTCGTCTTCCAGGACACGGCACTGCCCCCGGTGTCCTGCGTGTCTCCCAGAGTGACCCAACAAACACACACAGTCACACACTTGCACAGCACACAAGCACAAATGTGCACACGAGGTTGGCCAGGTTGCTCAAATCGTGACGTGTGGGTGGGCCCCACGGGCCTCAGGGAGGGGCTGGTCAGGGAAGAACCCAGCCAGCCGGGCGCATGGCCACGCAGAGCTCCTCAGAGCCAGGCTTGGCTGCACGAAGGGGAAATCACCACGAGAGGAACGGCTGAGCTTTCAACCAGCTATGCGGCCTCTGACTGAGTGCCCTGCCTGACCACGGGCCGTGCAGCCCCCCAGCTGGCCTGCCCAAGCCTGGTTCTGCAGGAGCCCCAGGATGCAAGTGGTCCCTCAGAGTCTGTCTTGAACTTGGGCAAGGAGCTGCCCGCTCGGCCCACCTCTCCATCGGCCACCCGGGGCCAGCCTGGGGGATGTCCTGCCCGGCACGCCGGCCCTTTGCCCGCAGCTGGTCCTGCCCAGTGGCCGGGAGGACCCCCAGCAGGAGTAGCAGGTGCTGGCAGGTGGGGGAGGCCACGGGCGCGGGTGATGGAGAGCAGGGGACAGAGGGGTCTGTGGGGATGTATCCCTGAGGCCTTCCTGAACGCGCCTGGAAGCGGCTGCTGCGTCCCTGCAGTGACCGCACCCCCACCTCCGGGGGACTCCTCCTTTAGCCAGTGTCCCTGCCGCGGGCCTGTCGGGCGTTTCCAGGCCTGTGGTTACGCGCGTCCCCACTGGTTGTCCCCAGTGGTGGCCTTCACACACGAGTGACAGGGTGGCCACAGGACATGGGCTCAATGGGTGGGTGAATTTGTAACTTTGCAAAGTTGGCCAAATTCTCCTTTGCAAGATGTGGGCCAGCTTATTCTTCTTCCAACAAAGGGTGAGAGTCATCAGTGGTTTTTAACCAGACTGGCCCCCTGAGAAGTTCTGCATTTAGACAGGCTACCATGTGAGCTGACCAGTCGGGAAGAAACCCAGAGGACACGTCCCAGGCCGTGGTCCAGGCGGGAGGCTGTGGAGGCCTCCTTGAGGTGGAGCAGAGGTGCCTGGGAGGCTGGGATGCAGAGGCCAGGGGCGTGGAGGCTGTGTGTGGTGATGGACAGGCTGGGCAAGGTCTGAGCACTCAAGACGGTCAGAACCTTCACCGTGCTGATAGGTGGGCTAGTGATGATTCAATCAGGAAATAAATGAGGACAGGGTGCTGAATTAGATGTCCTTCCAGAGGGGCTCAGGCCTCAGACACGAGCGTAGGGGCTCAGAAAAGAGGCCAGGGCTGCAGAGGCCACCTCTGTCGGCTCCCCCTTGGGGAGGGGGGTGAGAAAAGAGGACCAAAGCCTGGGGGAAACAGCAGCCAGTGGGTGAGAGGAGCGGGAACCGGGGAAGGAAGCTGAAAAGGAGCAGAGGCGGCCGCAGCCTGGTGGGGCGGAGGAGGGGACCAGGTGCTGGATGGTCTCTCCCCCAGCCACATGGGAGTGATGCAGGACTGCCCTTATTAGGGGTCAGAGCCTCGCCCTTGGTCTGGGCAGAAATGGAGAGCAGCCCTCAGAGTCCCCCTGAGAGGTGATGGCGGGCGCCCTTTGCCGAACCGACCACAGGCAGGTCCTGATCTCCAGGCCTCCTTCACCCTGCTGCTTCCAGGGGCTACACCCACTGCTCTGAAGGTTCCAGTAAGCAGGCTCCGAATCCAGTCCATCCATAAGCCTGAGCTTGGAAAGACAGACTCTGCATCTCAGGGCGGGAACCCCCCAGGTGCTGGGCAGCCAGCCTCTTCAATCCTGCAAGGCGAGCGTGTCCCGTCCTTTAAGTTCTTAGCAGATGGCAAAAAGGGGAGCATATTATTCAACATTTAACTATGTGTGTACACCTTAACCAACGCTTTAATCTATAAAGCAAGCCCCAGATGACACTGCCTCTGTGGCTTTTCACCTCTGCACTCTGCTGTGAACGGCACCTTCCAGGGTCTCCACACCTTGACCCCTGACTTAGTCCTCCAGCCAGTTCAGTGTGAGACCATCCTGGTGAAAGGTTGTTGCTGAGCCGTGAACAATGCCAGGATTCTTGGCCTCTGGAGGAGAGGAATTCAATCCAGGGCCAGTGACGCGTCTTGATCGCTCAGAGCTTTTGTGTAATAAAGTTTCATCAAAGTATAAAACAGATAGAGAAGGCTTCCGACATAGAGATCAGAAGGGGGCAGAAAGGGTTTCCCTGCTATTTTTTAGCAGGAAGTTATGTGGCTACTGCTGCTGCTGCAGCTAAGTCGCTTCAGTCGTGTCTGACTCTATGTGACCCCATAGACGGAAGCCCACCAGGCTCCCCCGTCCCTGGGATTCTCCAGGCAAGAACACTGGAGTGGGTCACCATTTCCTTCTCCAGTGCATGAAAGTGGAAAGTGAAAGTGAAGTCGCTCAGTCGTGTCCAACTCTTCGAGATCCCATGGACTGCAGCCTACCAGGCTCCTCCGCCCATGGGATTTTCCAGGCAAGAGTACTGGAGTGGGGTGCCATTGCTTTCTCCGGCTACTAGCAGGCTGCTAATTAGAAAAAGGAAATGTCTCAAAACTCAGAGACTGGCACCAGGGCCCTCAACGTTGGCACAACGTGAGTCGTCCCAGGCCATAAAGCAATTGACGTGAATCTTGAAGAAAGGCAGATTTCTAAGCATATACGTTGTCTCACTAACATAGCTTAAGAAAAACATTTCCATGAGAAAAATGCATTGGTTAGCTCAAGGTTTGAGAAAGTTAAGTTCAGGTGGAACCAGGTGTCATCATGGCAACACAGAATTTTAAAAGAAACCTCCTTTTAATTTTGAATAGAGAAGGGGAGAAATCTGGCACTTGTCGCTTGCTTCCTCCTGCTACTTAAGAGAGAGGGAAAAACCATCTGACACTTGCAGCCTATTTCCCCCGCTTGGGGGCCCTGCCTGTTACCCCCACACTGGCTTCCATTCACTTGAGAGGCAATAAAAATATATGGTTTGACTTTTTTTTCCAAGCTGATTATTTTTCCAACTTCCTACGTGACCTCACGGGGGCTTCCCAGGTGGCACAGTTGGTAAAGAATCCTCCTGCCAATGCAGGAGACACAAGACACACGGGTTCCATCCCTGAGTCAGGAAGAGCCCCTGGAGGAGGGAGTGGCAATCCACTCTAGTATTTTTGCCCATAGAATTCCAGTGACGGAGCCCTGTGGGCTGCAGTTCATGGGGTCACAAAGGGTCAGACATGACTAGACACACAGCACAGCACCACACATGACCTTGAACTTGAAGCTAAATCAGAACAGTGACCCCACTCCCTGATTCACCAATTCCAATGAGTCAGCCCTCCAGAAATAGGCGTACACCAGACATTTAAGTCACCAGCAATGACATCACTTTGCATAATGATTTCCCATAAGACATCTCAGCATTGTTTGTTCTTTATGCTTAAACTATCTGTATGCCTTCTTCAAGATTCATGCCAATCGTTTTATGGCCTGAGATGACTCCCCTTGTGCCAATGTTATCTCAAAATGCATGTTGTAGGTGAGGGGCCTGGTGCCAGTCTCTGAGTTTTGAGACATTTCCTTTCCTAATCAGCAGCCTGATAGTAGGTATATAACTTCCTGCTAAATTTTTCATGCCAGATAAACAAGAAAAGTACCAAACAATTTATTTCTCTTTTTTTATTTCCTTTTCTTTTTTAAAAAAAAAGAATTTTTCAAATGAGGCATAGGTGTACAATACAGTAATTCACAATTTTTAAAAACCACCGTCCATCTACAGTTAGTCCAACATGTTGCTTACATCCCCTTGCTGCATGCTACACGCTTGTAGCTTATTTATTTTATCCACAGCAGTGCGTCCGTCTTAATTTCCTGCCTTCTATTGCTCCCGCCCTCCCCTCTGCTCACTGGGCACCACGAGTCTTCCTAGATCTTCACGGCTGCCTCTTTCTGTTGTGTTCACGTTGTTTTATTGTTTAGATCCCACACGTAAGTGACGCCGTGCGGTATTGTCCTTCTCTTTCTGACTCCCTCCTCTTAGCAGGACACCCTCCAAGTCCGTCCATGTTGCTGCAAATGACAAAGCGTCTTTCTTTATTTCTTAATTAACACACAAGAGGAGTGTCATTGGGAAGTTTAAGATTCTGCAGCCCTGAAAGCAGGTTCGCCTAGACCTCTGTACCAGCAGGGTGACCTCAGGCAAGTCACACCACCTCAGCTGCATTTAAATGAATTGATATAAAACAATAACTCAAGCTGATGGAGTTGAGGATTATAGAAAATAATTTATATAAAACTGAAGACACTTGGCATATAAGGTTTTTCAATTAATGGTAGTTAATGTTTAATGCTTAATTTTTCAGTTGATGGTAATTAATATTTAGCTGATATTAAAGCACATCGGGCGGCATGCGGTGCAGTCACACGTGGTTTAAACGCAGTCTCCAAACAAGCACAGGCAGTTGTTGGCTCACGGAAACGAGGCTGACCCTCCTGGGCTGGCGTCTCCCGTGACTTCATCAGCCACTAGAACTTCTCCTGTTAATACCACGCTGAGTCCTGTGATTTTGTTCTCGTCACAATCTGCATCCATTCCTGTCAAATGGGCCTCGTGGAAAAGCGGGTCCATGCTACAGACACAGGGATGGAGTCTGGGTGGCTCAGAAAACGGGTTGAGTTGAGAATTTAATAATCAGAAGAGAGAGCTTCTTCTCTTTACTTGTTTCTTTTAGTTAGAGTGTTAAAATCCTCCACGGGCCCCTAAATATGGGAAAGGAGGACTTGGTCACGTCCAGGATGAAAGTGGGGTGCAGCTGTGTCCGGCCCACCGAGGATGGAGCCTCAGGCACCCCCTTCTCAACAGGATGCCTGAAGCATATCACGTGCAACTTAAAATAAGTGTGTTATTTGGATCCCTGTGCAGAATGGTGTTTCAATAACACGGAATAACCAATAGCAAAAGTTAACAGCAATGCTGGCTCTGTGTCACCCTTACCTTATCCTGACACTGATCCTTGAAGGATGGACCCAGGCAAGACGCAAGACAGCTGGCCCACTTCCCATCGTGTGTGACCCCAAGCTCTCAGACAGAGCGGCTCTGAGCCAGGTGACAGAGAAGCAGAGTGTGAACATGGTTAGAAGTCCAGTCACCTGACCTGTCAACCCCTCTGTGGGGAAAGGGAACACTCTTCTCCTTGACTCTGTCCTTACCCTTCTCAAGAGGCAGGTGGGTCAGAGTCCGGGACTCTGAATCTGTCATGACCTCCAGGCAGGACCCCGAGAGCTGAGACACGGAGCATCCCACATCCGGGAGTGGCGTCCTCCTCCACCCGTGGGGCGCTCGCTGACGTCCACCTCGCCCCCAACCCACTTCCCACCTTGCTCCTCTGGCACCACTTTCAGGCAGGCTGGGCACACTCTGGCATCCTGAGAGGTGCACCAGTGGAGGTGGTGAGACCCCGCAGGTGGGGAGCAGGCTGTGGGATCCACATGCACAGAGAGACGCCCTTTCAGGCTTTGGACAAGGGCACTTTCGGCAGCCCCAAGCCAACCAGAAAGCCCTGCCCTGGCTGACGTCCAGTCTGCTGGTGGAGTCAGGTGACGCTTGTCTCCCCTCCTGCGATTTCTGGGTTTCGGCCCCCTCATCAACCTCAGAGCAGAAGTGTGAGCCTCCAGCACTGAGGAGGTGACGCCCACTCACCAAGATCAGCTCCAGGATCACTTGCTGGTCCACGCCTTTCCTTCACAATCTCACTTCCACTTCCCATCTAGGTGAGAATAGTTCATTCAATCATGCACGCACACACAGGAACACTCAGCATTCTCTGTGTTTTGAAGTCACATGTTCCCACTCAGGAGGACAAACCACCGTCTACCCGTTTATTAGCCGAGGGCCCAGTTGTTTCACAGCCAGAATTGACATCCCTGGATGGATTTTCTTGATTTAAAATGAAAGAGGAAGTCTCAGAACCTTTGCAAAGTAAACACAAGCTCTCAATGTATATCATCAGAAACTCTATTATTGGAAACTAAGTGCCCTTTGCAATGGCACAGAGCCACACTGGAAGTCTCAAGGGTGTGATGCAGGGCCAGAGAATTTCCCATCATGCTCTGGGGCCCACGGTCAAAGGCTTCAGTGTAAAAGAGCTCTAGACGCAGCCTCTGCCATCACTGGTCGTCCGTGACTGTACACAGTAGTGAATCGTTCAGTCACATAAATAATTCGTGAAGTCGCGGTGTGACTCCTCCATCCTTCCAGATTCCTGAAGGAGAACAGAGCATCTGTCGCTGACGACACCAATCAGATCTGCACCAATGTGCTCGCTACATTCCCGGCAGCAATCGGCTCTCTCAGGCGCCGGCCCAGAAGCCTCCAAATGGCTCTCACCAAATGGCTCATCCCCACAAACCAGTCCCACAGGCCGAGGGGACAAGGGCGGGCTTTCGGCTCCAGGGCAGGATGACCGGTGGTGAGTCACCACAGACCCCCCAGCGGTGACCAGCATCCTTGCCAACCCCAGGGCCACAGAGAAAGCAGCAGCTTCCAACAGACACCAGCTTCGTCCTCGCCCACGTACCCCCACACGACTATTTCTAATTTAGCCTCTTGGGGTTTACAATGAGAAGGCCCTTGTTCGACACTCTACTTGTGAAAACCTAACCCTCCAGTTAAAATACCCAGCCTCCCAAGTGCCTCTGGCTTCCAGTGTGTTCTCATGAAGAGTTTTGAGCACACACTGCCAATGATAACCTTTGCCATCTCTAAAGACATTCAAAATTTCTTTCAAAGACACAGAGTCTCAGAGGAATAGTATTCATTTCAAAATTCTAAATAACTTCAATCTATTGAAAACTCAGATATCAAGTTTGGTTAGGAAACATTGACCCTCTTCAGTATACTTGTGAAAGGTTGAGTTGGGTCAGCTCGTAGGATCCCATTAAGGTGGAAACGTCCCCTGTGGGACCACAGGACACTTTGATGGGATGACAGTGCAGTCATCCTCCTGCAAGGCAGCCGACGAAACCTGTTGAAACCACCCTGATACAAAGGTTGGGGCTGAATATTCATTTCCAAGTGCAAGCCAACCCCTGTGCAGCATTAAACATTCTGCTGCTAAGTCGCTTCAGTCGTGTCCGACTCTGTGCGACCGCATGGACGGCAGCCCACCAGACTCCCCCGTCCCTGGGATTCTCCAGGCGAGAACACTGGAGTGGGTTGCCATTTCCTTCTCCAATGCATGAAAGTGAAAAATGAAAGTGAAATCGCTCAGTGGTGCCCGACTCTTAGTGACCCCATGGACTGCAGCCCACCAGGCTCCTCCATCCATGGGATTTTCCAGGCAAGAGTACTGGAGTGGGGTGCCATTGCCTTCTCCGATTAAACATGCTAGCCTTTTTCAAATAGCTGTTCTCAATCACCACTCTCTGCACTTCCAAATTTTGGCTGGAATGGGAACTGACATTGCCAAGATGCTGAGAAAAGGGAAAGACATGTCTTTTCCTGGCCTAGTTAAAGACAGGAAGGTAAAAAACCAGGCCACAGACTCTGTTTTCACAAGCATCTCAAGAGCTTTATTCAACATAGGATGATCAGCTATACATATTAAACGCTGCTTCTATTACTGATGCATTTCTCAAAAACTTTCCATCCCAGCAGCATCCAAGGGCCAGCTTTCATCTTCCTTCATTCCAGGCAAGAAGGACATGTGTTGGGTCACCGGCCAGGTGCCCACATTTTTAAGCCCATCCCCACTGCTTCACAAAGAGAGAGTGTTTGGAAACCAACTCATAAAAGCAACTGAAAGTTTTTCTCTATAAACAGAAGGAAAATCCTGTTTGCTGATCTTAGACTTTATGAATCTTACTTACTGTTATGTTTTTAAGATGCTCAAGTGAAGCACAGTCAAATCATTGCGTATGTTTCCATAAAATATCGTGCTGAGAGCCATGCTGAGATGTGTGGACAGAGACCTAAAAAAAAAAAAAATATCCTGTTGTCGGTGTTAGAGAAAAGAAAGTAAGAGTGAGCATGAAAACAAACAGCAATCAAGAACTTCCAAAGGAAACAAAAAGAGAAAACTGTCTGTCCACGGCTCCAGGCGTCTAGCCCCTGCGGGAACTACAAGGATGAGCGTCACAGGGGAGGCATCCTGGCTCTTTCCTCTGAGTTTATCCCAAACGTGCCACGCACAGCCTGGGAGCGACATCTGATTCAAAACAAGCTTCCTCTTCAAAGGTAAATAAACAATGAGAAAGCTCTTAGTCAGCCACACCTTATTGCAAATTCATCTCATTAGACTTTCTTCCTATTTATCAGTTTATGATTATGGCTTCCCTGGAGGCTCAGATGGTAAAGCGTCTGCCTACAATGCGGGAGACCCGGGTTCCATCGCTGGGTTGGGAAGATCCCATGGAGAAGGAAATGGCAACCCACTCCAGTACTCTTGCCTGGAAAATCCCATGGACAGAGGAGCCTGGTATGTTACTACAATGCTAACAGTTTTAGTGGGCAAGAAACAGGGGCCTCATCAACCCAGGGGCCCTTTGGGGAAGACGGATCAGCAGATGGCCTGTCTGCATCACTTTGGTTTCCACCCGTGACTGGCGTATCTGACGGGCAGGCCCAGCGGCCCTCGCTTAGGCAGAAGCTGCTGGTTTCTCCTTGAGGAGATGACTGACGGTGCCCAGGGATCGTGCCAAAAGCTGGTAGGAAGAAGAACAGAGGCGCAGCCATCCCCTTCTTTCAGGAGACGTCCCAGAAGCTGGCGCCGTGCACTCAGGGGCATCTCCCCATCAGAACCGAGCACAACAGCCACGGGAGCAGCCCAAGGAGCTCAGAAGCATCACGTTCGCTCTCCGCCGACACTTGGCCACCGAACGAGCTTCCTGTGCCGTTGTAAGAACTGACCGTGGACTTGGCGGCTTCAGACGGCACGTCTTCCTTCGCATTCTGCTCTGGGGCTTGGCAGTCTGAAATCAGAAGTGCTGGATCAAAACCACATCCTCGATCCTGGGCTGCAGAGCCCCCTCCCTCCCTTCAGCCCTCCCACCCCACCCCACGTCCCAGCGCCCAGCGTCCGGCCCAGCAGTCGCTCCGCTTCTGCTTCTGGGTCATCACCACCCCCACCTCCCTCCTGAGGACACATCAGGGGTGTCTGGGGCCCGTGTGGACGATCCAGGGTCATCTCTGTCTCAGTCACCTGCAACGACTCTGCCAATCAGGGGGCAGCTGCAGGTTCCAGGAATCTGCACGTCTTCGGGGCTGCGTTTATCTTGCCAGGTCTGACAGAGTTCTCTGGGGCCTCTGTTTCCGAGGACCAGGGAGGCATGGACTCTGCAGGAGCAGGGCATTGGCTGCAGAGAGGCAGGCGGGCCGGGGTCCTTGAACCACCGTCCAGAGGGCGAGACTTGGGTGTGGCGGTCACTCGGGGTGAGAGCGGGGAGTGGAAATGGACCAACATAAACTTTAGCAGATTCCCTGTATTTATTTGCAGGCAAGGCCTCGTCCCATCAGCCACATCTTTTCCCAAAGGCCAGCGAGGAAGATTGATGCATGTCTTTGAAGCAGCCAGATTCAGAATGATTCTGCCTCGTTCCTGGCTCTTCAAAGTGCAGCAAGAGAGACGTTTCACAGCCTAGGGGGCGGCCACCAGCCGGGCCTCGCTGTCCACGGGCCTTTCATCCCTGTCCATCCTGGCGGGGCTGCTGAGCAAGGTCCTCTGGGGCCAGGCGGCCCCAGGCTTGGCTCCCCCTCCTGGGAGGTGCAGGCTCTGGAGAACGTGTCCAAGGCTGGAGGCGAGACCGGCGGGAACAGACGCTGGAACGCCTCACTCTCTGACCACTCTCCTCCCATGGGGCAGAGACGCTGGGCCTTTGGCCTCAGCCAGTCGTGTTCCATTAGCATCTTTAAAGCTGAGAGGAAAGGTGACCCTTGGTTACAACGTGTAAATTCCTGAGGGAGAGGGAGCCAGGCTGCTCCCTGCTCCTTCCTAGAAACATGCCAGGACCCACCAGGCCAGACAGACTGAGAGTGCAATTCAGCTACGTGCTCATGGTCTTACGCCCTTGAGGTCAGTCTCCTGAGAATGGACGCAGGGTGTTGTATGCCCACTCTATGCCCCTGCTTTCCAAGGAAAGGAGCCTGGTCACTGTGGAGCCCCACGGGGGGATCTGATGACTGCCTTGTCACCAAAAGCACTTTTTCCAGCTTTATTGAGCTATGAAAGTGAAAGTGTTATTGCTCAGTCGTGTCTGACTTTTTGCAACCCTATGGACTGTAGCCCGCCAGGCTCCTCTGTCCGTGGGATTCTCCAGGCAAGAATACTGGAGTGGGTAGCCATTCCTCCTCCAGGGGATCTTGCAGACACAGGAAGAGAAACCGGGTGTCCTGCGTTACAGACCGATCTTTACGTCTCAGCTACCAGGGAAGCCCTTTGTTGAGGTATAAGTGACCAAAAGTCAGAAGGTATTTAAAGTGCACAACATGGTGATTTGATATGTATGTACACCTGTCACAAAATAAGTCAGTCCTCCTTTGTAAAATGAACATTTCCAGCGCACACCTGCACTGAATCCCAGCGCTGTCACACACATCAGTGACGCCGCTAAGAAGCCAGTGATCAGGGTTTTCCAGACACTCGTCTGCTCGTGACCTCCTGACCTCGGGTCTGGTCCAGTGCGTGTCCAGCGCCGCGCGGGGCTGGGGGCACATGGGGCTGAGACAGAGGGGGCCAAGGCGTGGCACAGGCAGAGCTGCAGGCGGGAGGCGGCAACGGGTGCTGAGGATGAGAATTCAGATTGCTTACAGTCAGAGGGCTGCCTGCTGGAAGCTCCGTGACTCATCCCATCCTGCCTCACCTGTGACTCAAGATGCTGCAGAGACACAGCATAGAACAGAGCTGGCCCTTGTTAACGGCTTGCTTTCGGACCCTTAACACGGTTTCCACAGGCTTATCTTCCAAGGGCCCTGGAGTCTCTGGCTGCGGTCTCCTCAGGACCCCGGCCCTTCGCCCCTGGCCCTGGCCCTGCCCCGCCCCCGGCCCTTCGCCCCGCCCCCCGGCCTTCCCCCCGCCCCGCCCCCCCCAGTCTTTGGGTTTCCCAGGCCCTGAAGCAGCTGCAGCCCATGTGGGTGACAAGCCCTCCAGCTCCCTGAGCCCCGTTACAGCCGTTTCCTTCCACACAAGTAGCTCTCATAACGCCAGTCTTCCGCCAGCTCACCCTGACTTACCCGCGTGCCTCTGAGCCTTTCTGAGCACGTGTTTTCACTCCCAACAGCGTTCCCACCTAACATGCGTTTCTGGCATTTTCTTTTGACTAGAGGGAGTGGTACGACAGCAGGAAAAAAATTCCGTGGTCGCAGCACAGCATATTCAAAAGACAGGCAAGATAAATTCTATAAAAAGAAGCAGTTTTGTTTGTGTGTCTTCCTGGTCTACCAGCTCCAGACACACCGATGGGCCTGTGATCTATGCAGGCTCTGGCCTGAGCGCCTGGCGGCTGAGCCCTGAGTGTGAGCCTCACCCTGGGACCACGGCTGAGGCCCTGGCCTTCAGACCACAGGGGCGAGTGCCACGCTTCTTGCTAGGTCCCGACAAAGATCTGGGAGCCTCGTTCTGAATCAGATAAGCTTTCCTGGTGTTCGATTATTTCCTCTGTTATTTCCTTTATCCAAACACAGAAGCTGCCACCTGGGTAAAGCCACCTTCCCCCCACCGCCTTAGAAGCAGACAACCCAGGACCACTGATTCCAGGGGTCAGGCAGCAGATGCAGAGGACAGAGCCTGCTTCTGGGGGTTGCGGGATGGGGGGTCAGGCAGCAGATGCAGAGGACAGAGCCCGCTTCTGGGGTTGCGGGATGGGGGGGAGGTCCAGAGGACAGAGCCTGCTTCTTAGGTTGCGGGACAAGGGGAGCATGGTTGCTAGAGAGATGCCCCTGTTGCAGCCTGTGGAATGCTTGAAGCCCTGCCGCATATCTGAGCATAACTGCTCAAAACGAGCACAGGTAAGTGCACCAGTAGTAGGTCTGTTGTACATGAACAGTAGCTGTTCTTGTCCAGTTGCCCAGTTATGTCCAAATCTTTGCAAGCCCATGGACTGCAGCACAGCAGGCTTCTCTGTCCTTCACTCTCTCCCACAGCTTGCTCAAACTCATGTCCACTGAGTCGGTGATGCCACCCAACCATCTCATCCTCTGTCATACCTTCTCCTCTTGCCCTCAATCTTTCCCAGCATCAGGATCTTTTCCAATGAGTCAGCTCTTTGCATCACATGGCCAAAGTATTGGAGATTCAGTTTCAGTATCAGGCTTTCCAATGAATATTCAGGGTTCATTTCCTTTAGGATGGGACTAGTTTGACTTCCTTGCAGTCCAAGGGACTCTCAAGAGTCTTCTCCAGCACCAGTTTGGAAGCATCAATTCTTTGGTGCTCAGCCTTCTTTATGGTCCAATTCTTAAAACCATACATGACTACAGGAAAAACCATAACTTTGACTATACGGACCTTTGTCAGCAAAGTGATGTCTTGGCTTTTATCACACTGTCGAGGTTTGTTTTCGCATTAAATGACCCCACAGGCACATCCATCCTTCGTACCTGTGTGTGCACTGGCCAGTTTGTTCAGACCGTCCCCCAGCTCTGCCTGGAAACAATGAAAATGTGGGTGCTTCAGCCTCCGGACTACCACAGACACTCCGGGTTGGCCCAGCACCCAGCCCTGGGAGGCACACCTCTTGGGGTGGTGATGAGAGGACAGGCTCCGTGGAGGGAGGCGCGCTGCCTGTGAGCAGAGCCTCGGAGATGGGCCATGCTGAGCGGGACACGTGGGGCCGGAGCTGCCCGGCTGGGGGCACTTGGCAGGGGGTGCTCGTGGTGGGGGTGAGAGGGTAACAGGCAGGAAGGCCAGGGGTCTCCAAACGGAGGAAATAGCCTGCAAGTGTCAGACATTTTTATCTCTCTTAAGCTTCAGGAGGAAACAAACTAGCCATATTTTTTTCCTTCTCTATACAAATTTAAAAGGAGGTTTCTCTTAAAATACTGTGTTGCCATAATGACACCTGGTTTCACCTGAAGTTAACTATTCTCAAACCTTGAGATAACCAATGCATTTTTCTTATGGAAATGTTTGTCCTAAGGTATGCTAATGTATTATGCATTTACCCCAAACTCTTTTCTTCAAGTCGGTTCTGCCAAATGGCTCAGAACCTACTTGACAAACCAGTATGTTATACTCAGATATTGTTCCCCTAATCTATGTAAATGAAACTATTTGTATGGTGGTCTGCCCTTCTTCAAGATTCAAATTAATCATTTTATGGCCCAGGACAAACCATTTGGTGCCAAGATTATCCCAAAGTGCATCTTATGGGTGAGGGGCCTGGTGCTATTCTGAGTTTTAAAACATTCCTTTCTTTCATTAACAGACTGCTGCTGCTGCTGCTGCTAAGTCACTTCAGTTGTGTCCAACTCTGTGTGACCCCATAGATGGCAGCCCACCAGGCTCCCCCATCCCTGGGATTCTCCAGGCAAGAACACTGGAGTGGGTTGCCATTTCCTTCTCCAATGCATGAAAGTGAAAAGTGAAAGGGAAGTCGTTCAGTCATGTCCGACTCTTAGCGACCCCGTGGACTGCAGCCTACCAGGCTCCTCTGTCCATGGGATTTGCCAGGCAAGAGTACTGGAGTGGGGTGCCACTGCCTTCTCCAGAGCAGACTGCTAGTGACTATATAACATCCAGCTGAAGACTAGCAGGGGTGTACTCTTTCTGCCCCCTTCTGATGCCTATGTCAGAAGCTTTCTCTATCTCCTTTATACTTTAATAAAACTTTATTACACAAAAGCTCTGAGCAATCAAGCCTCGTCTCTGGCCCAGATTGAATTCTTCTTCGGGGGCCAAGAATCCCGGCATCTTTGCATGATTCAACAACAACCTTTCAGGGGTGGGGAAGGGGGCTGGACAGCGGAGCTGGAGCTGGAGGTCTCCTGTTTGTCGTGTCCAGGCGGGCAGGAGGGGCTTTAGAGAGCATTTGACAACTACATGCGGTTTAGGAGAGCGCGGTGCGGGAGGGCTGAGTGAGGGCTCTACCAGCCAGGTTCCACTCTGACACCGGCATTAACGCCAGCATGGTGGGGGCAGGCATGTGTGCCTGTGTGCACACGTCTGTACACACATGTGCACACGTGACCTGTGACCAGGCACACCCCAGCTCTGCCCCTGCTCTGGCTGCCGCAAGGCATCCTGGGAGCAGGTGGCTGATGGCGGCCTCATCCCAGGCTCAGAGCAAGAAGGGCCCTCCTTGTCCCAGGCTGCAGGCGGGAACACGTGGATCTGTAGGAGGATTCCCACAGAGGGCATCGTGTCCACAGACCAGGAGACAGACTTCTGCTTCTTCCCTGCAGCTTCACCCTGGGCTGCTCACCCGACACCCCAGAGGTGACCTCCCACACACTGTTTCTAGAAGCTGGATAAGATCCTTCAGTTTTCAAGTTGCTAGCTCCCCTTCTGGCCAGCACCATCCACTTGATGCGGGCCGTGGGAAAGCTGGGTGACATTCAAACTTCTGCTCAGGATTCTCAGATCACCGTGCTGCGATAGAAAAAAGAAAATGGGCAAAGAGAAGCACAAGACACGCCAATTTACTGACGATGCAACAGAGTGACTATGCTGCTGACTGTATCAGCCTGGACGCTGGAGCATTTAATTCATGTAATCACGGCCATTTCCTCGAATGCCTAAAGTGAAAGTCGCTCGGTCGTGTTCGACTCTCTGCAGCCCCACAGACTGACTATACAGTCTACGGAATTCTCCAGGACACCCACCGGATACCTCCTGATTACCTACTGATTACCTGAAGCAGGAAACAGATACAACTGAACGGCCAGTGGTGTGAACAGTTTGGATTCTCCAGGCCACGGCACTGTGTCTCTAACCAGAGCCTGTTGGACGCGGCCCAATCCCAAGACAACCACAAGGACAGCGAATTCCCCACCATCGGCTGCATCCTATTTAACACAGCGGGGGCCGAGGCGGGTGATGGACTCGGGTCTGGGGGCGGCACATGGACGACTCCGCCCCGGGGGTCCTCGCCCTGGCCGGCCCCCGCTGTCCCAGCCCGGCGATGGCTCCCCGCCCGCCGTGGTCATGTGCGTGGGTCCCCGGGGTCTGTCCGCAGCCCGCTCCCTCCCACTCCCTCCCCCTCCCAAAACCTCTCCCATTCCCATGATCTCAGCCTCACTCATTCTCTTCCAGACTTACAGACTCTTCTGAACTCTGTATTTCCGGGCACAGACCAAATGCTCTTAACCAGATGTTTCCTAGTGCCTGGGATTCACCTCAGAAAGAAACCCCAGCCACCCTCCTCCCCCAAGCCTCCTCCACCCCCCGGGGACCCTCCGGCAGCAGGAGTTCCTCATCATCCAACAGCTCTGACTCCAAAGAGTCTCTGACCCCAGAACCTTGTCCTCCGAACCCCCCGAGAGGGCCCCTCCTCTCTCACGCAGACAATTCCTCAACACTGTTGATGCTTCCCACAGACTGCACTCGCGCAACAATCTGAGGACTGAGTGTTATTATTCAAATTTTATAGATAAGAAAACTGAAGCTCCAAGAGATTAGCCCAATGACTAAGACCACACAGCTGGGCAGATACAAATTCACTGCCACGTGCAGATCTGTCTCCCCACAAACCTCAGACTCTGGGACTGAAGGTCACCTTGCATGTGACCCACATGCCTCAAAGCAGCTCATGAGGCTGTGTAGGCCCTGAAAGGAGAACAGGAGCCTTGGTCAGCGTCCAGCTGCCGGGCAACTGTGAGTGGCGGGGAGCAGCTACAGGTGACTCTCTGAATAACAAGGGTGGAAAACTGGCTTACAACTCAACATTCAAAACACTAAGATCATGGCATCCAGTCCCATTACTTCACAGCAAATAAATGAGGAAAAAGTGGAAACAGACAGATTTTATTTTCTTGGGCTCCAAAATCACTGCAGATGGTGACTGCAGCCATGAAATTAAAAGAAGCTTGCTCCTTGCAAGAAAAGCTATGACCAACCTAGACAGCATAGTAAAAAGCAGAGACATCACTTTGCCAACAAAGGTCCATCTAGTCAAAACTATGACTTTTCCAGTAGTCATGAATGGATGTGAGAGTTGGACCATAAAGAAGCTTGAGCGCCTAAGAATGGATGCCTTCCCAGTGTGGTGCTGGAGAAGACTCTTAAGAGTTCCTTGGACTGTAAGGAGATCAAACCAGTTAATCCTAAAGGAAATCAACTCTGAATATTCATTGGAAGGACTGATACTGAAGCTCCAAAACTGTGGTCACCTGATGTGAAGAACTGACTCATTGGAAAAGACCCTGATGCTGGGAAAGATTGAAGGTAGGAGGAGAAGGGGACGACAGAGGATGAGATGGTTGGATGGCCTCACCGACTTGATGGACATGACTTTGAGCAAGCTCCGGGTGATAGCGAAGGACAGGGAGGCCTGGTGTGCCACAGTCCATGGGGTCGCAGAATTGGACACAGCGGAGTGACTGAACATCGACAACAGGTGAAGAGCAGGGCTTCAGGAGTGGAGACGGGATTACAACCTCACTCCGCAGGGTCTCACCTTTTCCAAGTGGCCCCACCCACACAGACACCGGAGTTTACCTTGGTTCTAAAACTGATCTCATTCAAAGAGAAAACAGGTCTCATTCAAGAGACCTGTCTCTTTCAACTCTTCACACCTGGAACAGCTGTTCGCCGCCAGCAAATGAGCCCAGCTTCCTAAGAAAGTGTTTATGCGCCTGCCACCTTTGCCGCCAGCGTATCAGCTTGGCAGCACGCCCGCCAGGGTCAGTCTCTGCATTTTGCACGCGTGTGTCTTCTCTTCAGAGCTCCTGTCCCTCGCCCGGGCTTATCCACCAGTTACCCCTGTTCCTTGGAAATTCAGCAACCGCTGACTCTTCTGGGACACCAGTCCCTGGCCCAGGACTGAGGAGAGGCCCTTCTCTCACCCACACGACACCCTCTGGCCCCCAGGCTGTGGTCCCTCACGGGGAAGCAGCTCTCACCCACACGACACCCTCTGGCCCCAGGCTGTGGTCCCTCACGGGGAAGAAGCTCTCACCCACACGACACCCTCTGGCCCCCAGGCTGTGGTCCCTCACGGGGAAGAAGCTCTCACCCACACGACACCCGCTGGCCCCAGGCTGTGTCCCTCACGGGGAGGAAGCTGCTCGCTTGCTCGGGTGACTGAGGGCAGAGCTGTTGGTCTATTCCTGCCCCAGATGCCACTGGGGACCCTTCCCCTCAGCATCACGGCTTCCAATACCCGATGCCTGTCTCCCTGTTCACCTGGTGGGCATCTGCTCCCCTTTCAGGGCCCACACATCCTCATGAGCCCTGGCTCTGCCTCAAGAACTCACTGGGCTCAGGTGGCACGCCACTGTCCTCCTGACCCCTGTGACACCATGTCTCAGCTGCGTGGCCACTCCTTCTACACCGCAACCACGTGCATTTACTCAAATCAGGGTTGGTGGCTTCTGACACTGCCACGAGTAGTGTCCTGGGAGTTACTTACTGTGTCACATGCTGGGGTGACCACTGGAGGCTGAGTGCAAGAAGAATGGTGTGCAGACCCTTCACTCTGGGCAGTGTTCAGAGGAGGTGATGGAGGAGCCTGGAGCCAAGGAAGCACTCCATCAGCGGGAGGCACAGCCTGCGTCCCGCACTCACCCCTCATCTCCCCACCGGTCCTGCAGGCAGCCCGATGCCGGGCTCCCAGGTCCCCATGTCACCTGCTCACCTGCAGTGGGGCCTCTCCAGGGACCAGGTCTGGTTTTGAAAACTCTGAGCCTGGCTCTAAGAGCACATGACATCACTTATATGTGATATATGGAAGCTAAAGCATGACACAGACGAGCTTATCCGTGAGAACAGACGGGTGGCCAAGGGGCAGGGGAGCAGGGCAGGATGGAGTGCAAGCTGGGGCCAGCAGACAAGCTCTTATATGTGGAACGGATGAGCAACAAGGTCTTCCTGTCCAGCAACCTATGAGAAACCATAGTGGAGAAGAACATTCAAAAGAGAGTAACTGAATCCCTTCACAGAAGGGACTCATTAAGACAACACGAATCAACTCCACTTTAATAAACAATATTGATTAACAAAGCTTGACTCGCGGCGCTTCCTCTGTTCCATTCTGTTTCGTCACGTACGGTTTCTCCATCCTCGCTGTTGGGAGTGGGAGTGGGGATGCAAAGCCGGAGCTCACTGCGTCACCTGGCTTGGGTTTCCCCGACCTTCCACAGTGTGTCCCCTCCCTTATTTAAGCCATTTCCCCCTAAAAGCCTGAATTAAAGCGGCCGGGTCCTCCATCTCCCGAGATCTCCCGATGCTGGAAGGCGGCACCACCGCGAGGGGCCTGGCTGCCCCCAGTTCACGTCCACACGACACTGCTGACACAGACAGTCTTCTCTGAAGCAGACGAAGCCCCGCACGGGCTCCCCCGGGGGTCGGGCTCCAGGAGCTGGGGGCTGCCGTCCCCCCAGGACCCTGGCGGCGCCTCTCAGCCCCGCGGCCCTGACCCGGCATGTGACCCAGGGCCTCCGGGGCCGGGGCGCAGGGGCCGTCCCATTGTGCAACTGGCCTCGCAGACAACATCGCCACGCCGAGGAGCGGGGATCACATCCCCCCGCTAGGTGACTCATGCTTGGCCTTTCATCTCGACAAGCAAGGCTGTGTGAGTCGCTGCTGCAGATTAGTCCTTCCATTTCATCATAGCTTGATATTTTATAGACCAGAGCTCTTCAGCAGATAATTGAAACCATCCCTCGCCTCTCAGGGCAGGAGCCCCGGAGGGAAGTCTAATAAGATGTTTCCGAATGTTACACATGGCTCTTGTATACGTCAGACTTTTTACATTACTCATTTGACATCCATGTTTGACATTTAAACTTTAAAAAAGGGAGTTTATTACCCAATGATTATAAAAAGAAACAATCAAAACATTCAAAAAAAAGAGCATTTTACGAACATGACTAAATCAGATGGTTTTAATTCATTCATTGCAGGATAATTAAAATTAGGTGGATTGATTCAGAATCTTAGAACAATGTATATTATTTTCTCCCATGAATTTCTTTGAGTTTAAGTAGTTTCTGAACTTATGTCAACACCATTTCTAAGGTGGAGTTTCCTTACATGGAAGACAAGAGGAGTTCCACGCTGTCGACAGCCTGTAAACATTTCTTTAGCACAGATGTATTGGAGAGTCACGCAGAAGTACTCACTGTGCGTGCCATTCTTCACCTGAAGCAACAGCAGGGACTCAACACAGTAATACTTTGGTTACCTGATGTGAAGAGCTGACTCACTGGAAAAGCCCCTGATGCTAGAAAAGCCAGAGAGCAGAAGGAGAAGAGGGTGACGGAGGATGAGATGGTTGGATGGACACAATGGACATGAGTTTGAGCAAACCCTGGAGATAGTGAAGGACAGGGAAGCTCGGTGTGTGTGCTGCGGTCCACAGGGTCACAAGGAGTCAGACAGGACTTAGCAACAGAACAGCAGCTCCGACACTACATATTCAGCCCTTTCCTTGGATTCTCAACAGCCCGCTCCGTGGGGGCAGTTTAATCGTCCTAAACATCACCCCCTACTACTCACGCCCAGGAGCTGGACTTGATCTTTTAAATAAAGTATGTCGAAATACAGTTTGCCTGTATTAGTCACTCAGCCATGTCCAATTCTTTGCGACCCCATGGACTGTAGTCCGCCAGGCTCCTCTGTCCATGGAATTCTCCAGACAAGAATACAGGAGTGGGTAGCCATTCCCTTCTCCAGGGGATCTTCCTGACCTGGGATCAAACCCAGGCCTCTTGCATTGTAGGCCACCAGGGAAGTCAATTTACATACATTCTTTAAAGGAGAAAGGAATTGATACAGGTTCAAAATTTGAGTCTGTCTGTAAAAGTAAAAGCATCGGAAGAAGAATAAACTAAGGTAAAATGAAATCCTTCATTTTTCATGTTTAATTTCTCTAAAAGATAGAACTTTGTTTAAAACAACAGTAGTAACAGTGTATTGGGAATGAATACTATGTGGGTTGCTGCTGCTGCTAAGTCGCTTCAGTCGTGTCCGACTCTGTGCGACCCCATAGACGGCAGCCCACCAGGCTCCCCCGTCCCTGGGATTCTCCAGGCAAGAACACTGGAGTGGGTTGCCATTTCCTTCTCCAATGCATGCAAGTGAAAAGTGAAAGTGAAGTCGCTCAGTCGTGTCCGACCCCCAGCAACCCCATGGACTGCAGCCCACCAGGCTCCTCCGTCCATGGGAATTTCCAAGCAAGAGTACCAGAGTGGGGTGCCACTGCCTTCTCCCACTATATGGGTAAAGGAAATAAATAACACGAGGGAGGTATTGGGAATAATTTGTCACGAGGTGCACACACTATTTGTAAAGGGGAAAAGTGGTGCTTGAAGGTGGACTTAGATTCACTGAAAATTCAAATTGCAAACTTTAAGACAACTAAACATGTTTATACAGGAAGACATCTCACCCTACACTGTTAATCTCTCTCCTGATTTCCCCCACCTCCCACTCCTCTCTGTGTCCTTATCATCAAGAGGAGGACAAGAAAAAGAGAAAAAAAACAAGCCTCACAGCATAGATGTAACGTCTTCCTCCTTACTACATTGACGCTGATGAGACAGGACAACCAAAAGCTGTTCATTTAAGAAGTATAAATAAGGTTCTGAGAGGAGGTAAAATGAAATCATAAAGTACTCAATTAAAACCAGAGAAGCCAGAAAAGATAGAAGGAAAATAGAAACAAAAAAAGCACAGTGAATAGAAAATAGTTACAAACATGGCAGATATTAATCTAACTACATCAGTTACCACTTTAGACGTGAATGATTATACACCAATTAACATGCAGAGACTTCAAGAGCATATGATAAAACAAGACTCAAGTATATGTTGTCTATAAGAAATCCATTTTAAAAATATAAACTTTCACAGATTAAAAAAAAAGGATATAAGATTAGGAACAAGACAAGGGTGCCCACTCTCACCACTATTATTCAACATAGTTTTGGAAGTCCTAGCCATGGCAACCAGAGAAGAAAAAGAAATTAAAAGGAATCCATATTGGAAAATAAGTAAAGCTTTTACTGTTTGCAGATGACATGATACTATAGAAAAACTCTAAAGATACTATCAGAAAAGTCCTAGAATTAATCAGCGAATTTGGTAAAGCTTCCGGCTACAAAATCAATGCTTAGAAGTCCCTTGCATTCCTATACACTAACAATGAAAAATCAGAAAGAGAAATTAAAGAATCAACCCCATTCACCATGGCAACAAAAAGAATGAAATGCCTAGAAATAAACCTACCTAAGTAAATTCTTCAAGGGACGGGAATTCCAGACACCTGAGCTGCCTCTTGAGAAACCTGTATGCAGGTCAGGAAGCAACAGTTAGACCTGGACATGGAACAACAGACTGGTTCCAAATAGGAAAAGGAGGACGTCAAGGCTGTATATTGTCACCCTGCTTATTTAACTTATATGCAGAGTACATCATGAGAAACGCTGGGCTGGAAGAAGCACAAGCTGGAATCAAGATTGCCGGGAGAAATATCAATAACCTCAGTTATGCAGATGACACCACCCTTATGGCAGAAAGTGAAGAGGAACTCAAAAGCCTCTTGGTGAAAGTCGAGAGTGAAAAATTTGGCTTAAAGCTCAACATTCAGAAAACTAAGATCATGGCATCTGGTCCCATCACTTGATGGGAAATAGATGGGGAAACAGAGGAAACAGTGTCAGACTTCATTTTTTTTGGCTCCCAAATCACTGCAGATAGTGATTGCAGCCATGAAATTAAAAGACGCTTACTCCTTGGAAGGAAAGTTATGACCAACCTAGACAGCATATTCAAAACCAGAGACATTACTTTGTCAACAAAGGTCCGTCTAGTCAAGGCTATGGTTTTTCCAGTGGTCGTGTATGGATGTGAGAGTTGGATGTGAGAGAAAGCTCAACGCCAAAGAATTGATGCTTTTGAACTGTGGTGTTGGAGAAGACTCTTGAGAGTCCCTTGGACTGCAAGGAGATCCAACCAGTCCATCCTAAGGGAGATCAGTCCTGGGTGTTCATTGGAAGGTCTGATGCTAAAGCTGAAATTCCAATACTTTGGCTACCTGGTGCAAAGAGCTGACTCATTGGAGAAGACCCTGATGCTGGGAGGGATTGGGGGCAGGAGGAGAAGGGGATGACAGAGGATGAGATGGATGGATGGTATCACCGACTCAATGGACATGAGTTTGGGTGAACTCCGAGAGTTGGTGATGGACAGGGAGGCCTGGCGTGCTGCAATTCATGGGGTCGCAGAGTCGGACACGACTGAGCAACTAAACTGAACTGAACTGAAGTTGATAGTCTGAAAGGTTATTTTAGAAAAGAAAAACAACAAAACTCAATGATTTAACTACATAATTGAAGAATTTTACAGAAAAAATAACAAATTAAACTTTTAAAAAAACAGTAAAAGAAAGGAGAAATTAAAAACCAGAGCCAATATCATGGAATGGAAAAAAAAAAACATGCCAGACAGTAGCTACAGGATCAGATACTGTTCCTCTGAAAAGATTTAACAGCAACAAAAAAAGCAAAGCCCCCAAAAAACACAGAATGAGAGAGAAAGAAACCCAAAAGTACCCCTCACAGGAAGGGAACAAGGGTCTAGAAATGTTGCAGAGAGTTTGTGCTGATGAGTGTGAGCCTGTGAGTGGAATGGGTAGACGCTGGTGTAGCACGTGCGATTGGAGCTGTGCTCGTCGGTGTTTGGCCCCAGGCGCCCGTGAATCTCCCACACCTCTTTCCTCACTGTCGCAGTGGGTTGCTTCCGTTGCTGGCAATGGAACAGTGAGTAACTCGCACAGTGCGCTGTGGGTCAGAAAACAAGGGAGCAGGTGGCTCGTTGTGCGGTTCCATCGCCGCAGGTGAGTGCCTCTGGGGGTCACGCGTTCTCCAGCCAACATGTATTTGCTATGTCTATACACTTATGCTAAACAAATTGTAACTCATAACCAAAAACATGTGATTACTTAAATATGGCAAATATAATTTTGCTGAACACCTGAAAATGGCATAACATTGTAAATCAACTATATCTCAGTATAAAATTAAAGTTAAAAGAGGAGACGTATTAAAGTTGCTGACATGGTGCAGCATGCTTAGTCAGGTTCACAGGTGAAGCGTCCTGTAGGTGAAGTCAGATATCCCACACAAAGCATACCCAGCCCCACAGGAACGTGCACCCAGGAGCCGTCAGCGTGACGCCCTCGACAGAAGCTCACTCGCTGCTTGAGAGCCAACCACAGGGGCCACAGCAAGTGGCTGTTAAAACACAGTGGATAAAGTCGTCTTACCAAACGTCCCCCAAATTTCCTAATCGTACTTGACTGATGAGTTCAATATTGACATTTTGTTAAACCTTTGCAATTTGCCTGGGAGAGACTGCAGACACACTCACCCCTGTTCACGCTGTAGCCTAGCTCTCAGGAGTAAACAGGACGGAGGTTTGCTTGTGCAACTTGAGAGCAGGATGAAGGGTGCCAGGTGTGCAGGGTGTCTCTGACCCTTTCTGGACACGGACAGTGGTCTTGATGGTGGCAGGCCGGCAGCGGATGGTGCACGAGAACACGTATGTAGAGCCGCGGGGACCGTGTGCACAGCGCTCACGCCCAGCGAGCACAGTCCTGAACCACAGCACTCACCCTCCTCCCCCTTCTCTGCTCGCGCCCTGAGGTTTCACAGATGATGTACTTTAAAGAGGTGCTTCTAATAACACGGATCATAAATTCCACAAGTTACTCCTTTTAAAATAGGCTTTCTAATTTGAATAATTTTAGTTTCCAGAAAGAATGCAAAGTTCATGCAGGGATCCCCACGGACCCTGGTCCAGTTTCCCCTGTCAGCATCTCACAGGAACACAGTGGGTTCGTTACGATTCACGGCCAGTACGAATAAACCACGGTTACCTCGGAGCCCGTACTTTTCAGACTTGATAGTGTGGTTTTTTTTTAAATTTAAAATCATGTTTTCTGTTCCAGGAAATGGAACACACACACACAAGCGTGCACACCCACACACAGACACGTAATGGGGTCCAGCGTGAACGGAGACAGCTAAGAGACAAAGCAACATTCCAGGGGAGCGCGGCCCAGAGCTCTGCCAGGCTGTCAGGAGGACACACAGCGTCCAGCCTTCCAGCAGCTTGGTCAAGGAGCCCACAGAAGGGGGAAGCTCAGCAAATAAACTTCTCGATGCCGAAGACAAGGGGCAGCTTCCTAAGCCACAGAGAGAATGCACGCTCTCCAAAGAGCCACAGTGAACAGCCTGCTGGTTAAATTCTCAGCAGCAAGAAAGCAGGTCACGAGACAGTCAAGGTGCCTGAAAGGACCAGGAGAAAATCTCTGCCAACTAGAATTCAGTGTCGGTGCAAATCGCTTCAGAAACAAACAGGAAAAATGAACAAGAAATACAGAGGGGTCCTCTGGAGAAGGAAAATGATTCCAGAAAGAAGAAGGGGCCCCAGTGGGAATACAGAGTTTTGAGAAGAGGTGAGAAAACACAAATGTAATTAACTGGACAAACAGCCTCTTGAATGCCTTCCCGGTGTAAGATAAACCCAGGCAAAACCACAGGAGCTGCCCACTGCGAGGGCTCCGGCCCAGGAGGACGCTGAGCCGCACGCCTGCCCGACCTCGGCCCCCTGCAGCCGTGCGCCTGGCTCTCAGGCCCCAGTGGCCAGCTGTCCCCGGGTCCCAGCTAAACCTCGGTGTCAGGGCTCTCTGTGGATTTCGTGGTAAGCTTTCAAATACTGTCTGTGCAGGTCGGCAGCTGTTTAGGCATCTTGGCCACTCGACCGAGGTCCTTGATGCCCTCTCCCAAGGATGTCCGCTTGGGAGATCTGCGGTCCCCATTAGAAGCTCTGTCGCGGGCTCAGGCTTCAGGTGCCCGTGAGGACTCGGAGGCTCAGGGAGCAGTGTGTCTGTGCCCACCAGGCGGCCCCACCGCTCGTGACACTGGTGAGCCGCGGGCGCAGTACATCCAGCTTTGCTTCTATCACCAGAACGACCTCAGCCCCAAATCTGAACCAGGGTCTCAATAGTTTCTTTTATTTGAAACGTTTGACAAGCCAATTCCAGAACATCAACGTCAAAGACCCAAATCTTGTCAGGCCGATTTCACATCCTGTGCGTAAATGTCAAGCTTTCAAATTATTTGACTTCGTTACAAATATTTTCTATCACATTTTGCCTCGAAGTAGAGCAGGAACAGGAGAAGGCGATGGCACCCCACTCCAGTCCTCTTGCCTGGAAAATCCCATGGACGGAGGAGCCTGGTGGGCTGCAGTCCATGGGGTCACGAAGAGTCAGACACGACTGAGCGACTTCACTTTCCTTTTCACTTTCATGCATTGGAGAAGGAAATGGCAACCCACTCCAGTGTTCTTGCCTGGAGAATCCCAGGGACGGGGGAGCCTGGTGGACCGCCGTCTATGGGGTCGCACAGAGTCGGACACGACTGAAGTGACTTAGCAGTAGCAGAGCAGAAACAAGGAAAAGAGATGAGATAAAAATCTGAGTCTAATCAAAACATGTTCCTAATGGAAACAGATAGGAACTGTCTTGGATCCAGCATCATCATCTGCTTGTTTGTTCAACAGGACAGTATATTAGTCATGATGCAAAAAATGGCAAAGGCACGTTCTCAGGACAAAGCCACAGTAACGAGAGGCTGCCCAGACTCTCTGAAACCCTGCGGTCACACTGAGGGAGACTGGACTTCTGGTGAATCGTGGAGACACCAGTACCAGTGCGTGCCTGTGTGTGTGTGTGTGTGTGTGTAGGGGTGTGTGTAAGGATCTGTGTGTAGGGGTGTGTGTGTGTATGGGTGTGTGTAAGGGTATATGTATGTAGGGTGTACGGGTGTGTGTAGGGATGTGTGTAGGGGTGTATGGCTGTGTGTAGGGGTATGTGTGTGTAAGGGTGTGTGTAGGGGTGTAGGGGTGTGCTTAGGGGGTACGTGTAGGGGTGTGTGTAGGGGTGTGTGTGCGTGTATATGTGTGTAGGGTTTGTGTGTAGGGATGTGTGAGTAGGGGTGTGTGTGTACAGGTGCGTGTGAGTATGCAGGTGTGTGTGTGTGTGTGTGTAGGTGTACAACGATGATGCTGCCAAAAAAGCAGGACCACTAAACAGAGTGGGCTTGTCTAGATCTGAACACACGTTTGTCACCGTTACAGGAAGTGTTATGCTTCAGCAAGTAGTTGATGAGCTGGTTGAGGAGCCAGCCGCTGCTGCGGGGCCCTCTGGGAGCTGGTCCACACTAGCTCTCCATCAGACTCGGCATTTCCAGGCCCCACTGTGTGCCAGGGTGTCGATGAGGTCTACCCACTCTGATCATGTGCATCCTTCTTCATCAAAACCCCAGAAAAAAGTATTCCGATTTGGCCACATTACGTTTCAGGTGAGGTTGATTTTCTCATTTTACATGTAGTGACTTCTGAAGACATCATTTTGTTTTCTGTCATTTATGACATTTGGGAAGTGAAACTCAATATTGTACAGAGAGTTATTTCAGCTCCTAAAGACTAGAAATGGAAAACTGCTTATTTCTAACTGTGGAATATTAACTATGTTTCAACCACTACATCACCTACTGTCCCACCCTGATTGCACCAACATTATTTTGCAGAAAATAGCATCATAGAATTTCATTATAAATAGTATAGTATGTATTTCTAAAATACAAGGTCTATTTAAAAATTAACCACAATACCATTATCATATCTTAAAAATGAACCATCGTGATTTTCAAGCATTCTGTCAGTGTTCAAATTTTCATGTGTCTCACATCCCTTTTTGAAACAGTGGTTAAATTAGGATCTGAACATGATTCAGTCACTGTGATCAGTCGACTCATCTCCTAAACTGCTTTTGTTCCTGTAGGTCCCAAATCCATCCTTTTCATTTCTTCCCATGCTGTCCTCTGGCACTTTTCATGGCCTGGTCTTTGGCGACTGCACCCTCTGGAGTCTTGTAGATGCCTTGGTCCTTTTTCCTTCCTGTAAATTGACAACTGGATGTAGAGGCTTGATAAGGCTCTATTTTAATTGTCTGTACTTTGGGCAAGTTTAACGTACACAACACAGGTTATTTTTATGCAAAGTAGGTGCAAAGCATCTAGCTACTTCTTTTTGTAATGTAAACAGTTGCTGATGGCTAATGCTAGATTAATTCATTCAGTAGTATTTACAAAATAGTCATATTTTCCAAATCTATCTTCACACATTAGCTAACATACTTACACAAAAGCAATCCCACTGGTCTGTGATGGGTTGATTTATCACAGGAAAGGAGAAGATAAATGCCAAGTTCTGTACGTTTTTGTCTTATCATTCTTCAAAATAATGGCTTAGTTCATTAGCACCCTCCTTGGTGATGGGACAAGGTCCAGAGGTCCAGGCTCACCTTATGCATTTCTTACACAGGCCAAGATAACAGCATTTCTTCAAGAAGCCTGGCTCTTTCTTGTGGGAGATAAGACGTCAGAACCTCCACTTGGACACTAGAGGTGCTCATTACCACTGGCCATTATTTTTAGGCTATTTTAGTGCACAAAATTAGGGGCTGTTTGTTTGAAATGTAGAATATCTCATGAGCTCATTCCGACGTAATCAGTTACATTCATACTTTGGGGTTTGTAGCAAACCATTTATATCTTACATCTGTGCCTTCATTATCCCTCGCCAAAAGCTTGGTTCTAAATAATTCTGTAAATGACAGGATGAAATAATACATAATTACTAACTTTCCTCATTCCACAATACCACACTCAAAATTCATAGAATAAAAATGTTAACGTGCCTACCCTACAGTGTGATTACAACAAAAAGTATTAGCTTTTTATGATTTTTATCCTTAATGCGTATTTTACAAAGAATGTACAAGATACCGTGTTTCCGAGTCATTTTAATGTTTTTCTCTGTGTAGTTATTTCCCCATCTGTATACACATTTTTAAGTTTCATTTGTTTCCTTGAGTTTAGATTTTTCAAAACTAAGCTTTAAAATTTATTTGCATTCTGTGCTTATGAACACAAATTTTAAGACTCCAAAGTCAAAGGTACAGAATGAGTTATAGTCAAAGAAGTCTGGCTCCTGTTTTAAGATTAAAAAAAAAAATCATGTATCCAACACCATATTACCACCTTTTTCTATAGTTTAACACTTTCAAGTTCTCTGGTATAAGAAGATGCATGCATATTTGCATCCTTTTTAAGAAAAAGTGCCATATTATACACTATTTTCCATATTGACACTTGATTTTCATGCAAAAAATGCTATGCAATAGATAGTCATAACCCAAAGCAGGTTATTCAGCGCCCATTTGTAGAAAACCACCAGTGGAACAGGAAGAAACTCTCACTGAATGATTGTTGAATCACTCGATATTGTTATGTGATTGGCACATCTATGTGCCAGGTATTTCATACTCGCTCACCTGCTCCTCAGAATGACATCATCAGAGGAGTGACTGTCTCCAAAGATGACTCAGCTGATCCTCAGACACCCAGGAAGGCCCCGTTGACAGGTGACAGCTGAGCTGAGGATCAGGAGAGAATCTGTTTTTCTGGGGAAAAAAAAAAATATATATATATATGTGTGTGTGTGTGTGTGTGTGTGTGTGTGTGTGTGATCCTACAAAAGACTTTGAAAAACTAAATGAATTACAACCCCAAATTTTAAATGCTTAATTAAGGAGATTCCAGAGGCTAAAAGTGAACACTGAGGAGGCAGAACTGAATTCTTGGTTTCTCTGGAGACAATTCTGACTGGACCGGAAACCTAAAGTCTTAGGTTTTACTGACCGCACAGTTGAAAGGAGACAAGCCTTTAGGTAAAGAAAGTAAGGATTTGAATAAATTCCCTGACATAAATGTAAGTTACTTGAAGGACTGAAAGTTTCCTCTACCATCGGGAAAACACACCACCAGCTAAAAAATATGTTACAGCAGTGCTGTCTGTTGACTGGGGTTCAAGTTTATACGAATCTCCATGACCCAGTATGCAGCTTTCAAATACAACTTTCATCAATGATGGAAATATACTATATTGTCCATGTGTGATTATTGAGCACTTGACATGTAGCCTTTGCAAATGAGGAACTGACTTTATTTTAGTAAATCTTAATGAATTTTGATTTATGTGGCACATTTGGCTAGTGGTTACCACATTGGACAACACAGATTCCATAAGCCCTTGGCCAAGAAATCAACTTGAAATCACCCTTGAAGACAGTAATTTTCTGTGGCTGGCCGTCTACACAATGTAGGACCCTCAATTTCCTCTCAGATCAACTGATTACGAACGAGGTCTATGATTACAAAACACAGGCAAAACAGCAGGAGTCTGTAGAAAAAATACCAAAAGTAGGCCCCCAAGGACTTCGAACACTAAAATTTTCATACCGAAAATAGAAAACGAATATCTGTAAACTAAGAAAAAAATGTTAAAATTAAAAATACAAGGAAGAAACCAAAGGAAATGAACAAGTAACAGGTACATTTGGATAAGAATCAGACAGAGCCTCTGGAATGCACACACACACACACACACATACATATGCACACACGTATTTACACATGCACACATATATAAACATATATGTACACACACATAAATACACACACACACATGAAAACACATATATCTTAAGTGAAAAATTCTATGGGTTATTTTAATCAACAGTTTAGACATAGTTCAGAAAAGATTCAGAGAACCAGAAGATACTTCTGTAGATATTACTCAGAAAGAAAACAGAATTATAGACAGAGATAAAGTATGAGAAATAAGGACAGACCATGACAAACAGGACAAGAGCGTCTCACACCTAATGAGGGTCAGGGGAGCACAAAGGTGAGAGCGGGGGAGTAAGTGTACCTGAGGAGTAAAGGCTGGGAAACCTGTGCCTGAGGAGTAAAGGCTGGGAAACCTGTGCGGATCAAACTCACAGGGAGATACTACTACCCGCCAGCATGGCTGAAATTACCGACTTATGTCCCAAGTTTTGAAAATACATGAGCCACTGGAAGTCTCTGGAAATGCAGCTGGTCAGTGCTGGTAAAGCCCGGAGCATGATGAGAAATGCTGAGACCCTAAGGGTGCCTGGACCCATGATGAGAAATGCTGAGACCCTAAGGGTGCCTGGACCGAGGAGCTGGGCCTCTGGTCTAGCCAAGAAGCCACCTGCGAGAGGTTGTTAGAGAGAGGCTTCTCGGGATGAAAGAATTTACAGTGAACTGAGGCAGATGGTGATTGCAGCCCTGGAATTAAAAGACGCTTACTCCTTGGAAGGAAAGTTATGACCAACCTAGATAGCATATTCAAAAGCAGAGACATTACTTGGTCAACAAAGGTCCGTCTAGTCAACGCTATGGTTTTTCCAGTGGTCATGTGTGGATGTGAGAGTTGGACTGTGAAGAAGGCTGAGGGCCGAAGAATTGGTGCTTTTGAACTGCGGTGTTGGAGTAGACTCTTGAGAGTCCCTTGGACTGCAAGGAGGTCCAACCACTTCGTCCTAAAGGAGATCAGCCCTGGGATTTCTTTGGAAGGAATGATGCTAAAGCTGAAACTCCAATACTTTGGCCACCTCATGCGAAGAGCTGACTCATTGGAAAAGACTCTGATGCTGGGAGGGATTGGGGGCAGGAGGAAAAGGGGACGACAGAGGATGAGATGGCTGGATGGCATCACCGACTCAATGGACGTGAGTCTGAGTGAACTCCAGGAGTTGGTGATGGACAGGGAGGCCTGGCGTGCTGCGATTCATGGGGTCGAAAAGAGTCGGACACAACTGAGCGACTGAACTGAACTGAGGTTACACATGGCCAGGCAGGAGCTGCTGAGGGAAATTCACGGAGAGTCTAGACAGGGGTGCCTTCTTCCATGCCCTTCCACTTCAATAGGGAGAGAAGTGAAACAGCAATAACCAGACGGGCCACATTAAAGCCCTGCACAGCTGGGCATGTGCCCCGGGCAGCCTCCTTTGCCCTTCAGAACCTTTCACAGCCCTTCCAGAAGTCTCCACCGTGGTTTGGAGGCAGAGAGGGAGCACAGCCCATGTCCCTTTCGGGCCTTAGAAAGTGAAGGTGCCCTGAGAAAGCCACCGCAGGTCACTGCATCGAGGGAGAAGGTCCTGCTCAACCCGGAGGAGACCCCAGGTTTAATTCTTTTCACTCCCGAGCTCGCATTGCCTAGAGAAGAACCGTCCACAGTCACAACCTAAGAGACACAGCGCCGTTTTCCAGGCAGACGGGACTGCCTGCGTGTCTGCTCTGCCTTTGTGTCGAAGGGGCGTCAGCTCTAGAGTCTTTTAGTTCAACGAAATCTATGTTCCGCATCGCTCTCGCTGTGATGAGGGTGCCACGCTGCAGCTTTTGAGGGTGTGGCAGCCAGAGGGGGGCCAGCCTCCGGTTCCCTGATGTGTCTGGATGGAGAAGCTGGAGGCGGCCCTGCGTCGCTACCTGCTATTTGTCCAGTTGGCAGAAGAGTGGGAAACAGGAACTTGAGCTCATCACTCATGGGAGTCCCCTCCCAGACCCCGTCCTCCGTCTGGAGGCAGAGCCAGCTGGGGAGGTCGAGGCACACCCCACCGGTGCCAATAGCTGGGGCCTCAGCTGTGCTCCGTGCATCCAGCTCCTGATTTCAGCCCACTGTAAAATATGCTACAGTCCATCCAGAAAGTGCTTTTCCCTTCAGCTGCACACATGGGAAGATATAGAGTCGTCCTTGCCTCTCCCATTTTTATTAACATGAAGCAATGTGGAAACCAGATCTCTGACCGTCAGTTCCATTCAGGAGCAAAACACCTAAAATGAAAATGTATCTCAAGCTTCCGGTCCAGCTGCCACATGTTATTGCCAGGATCGGAGCTCTCTCTCCTTAAAACCAGATTCCTTCCTCTTGGCAGTGAGAGGTCCGCTAGAAATGGCATCCATGAAGGGAAACGTTCTTCCCGGCGAGAGTCAGCAGCTCACGGACCTGACGCCCAGAACAGCCTGGACCCCAACACGAGTCCCCAGAGGTACCCCCCTGTGTGGGTTCAAGTGGTTTTCCAGTCACTTACAAAATTATGACCAAGGAAAAGGGGAACAAATTTAAAAAGCAATAGAGATTTAGTTGCCAATAATTTGCAAACACTTTTATACAAAGAAAGAGAGAGAGAAGATGAAGGAGGAAGAGGAGAAGGAAAGAACGGAAAGAAGGAAGGGACCAAGGAAGGAAAGAAAGATGATTCCAGAAGTTTAACCCCAGAGTCTGGAGGAGGGCGTGCAACCCTCTCCAGTGTCCCTGCCTGGAGAATCTTCATGGACAGAGGAGCCTGGTGGGCTGCAGTCCATGGGGTCACATAGGGTCGGACACGACTGAAGCAATTTAGCACGCACACAATCCGAGAATCTGAAATAGGTCAGCAGGGTCGCCGATGTAGCTTTCAGCTCCTGGGTAGGAACACTTGCTGGAAGTGTATAATAACAGCATTAAAGCATTAAACGGTAAACATGTGCTCTGGAGTGCTCTTCCCCATGGTGGAGTGTTGGGTGGACATTAGCATGTCAGCAGCGCTCATCACGGCCCAGGCTTCAGCAGAGCAGAGGTGGCCGAGAGGGAACAGCCCGTGGCCTTGCCCTTTGACCTCTGACTGAGAGGCGTGCCTGTTGGTCACGAGGAGCCTTTCAGGCTGGCAGCAGATGAAACCGTCTGTGTTTAAGGCATATGTGATCTGGTTTATACAATCTTCTTTTATTGGCCTTCCTTCTGGTGACTTATCATTCCTGGATGTCTGAGAAGACAGTATTTCCCCTTCTTTGGAGGATGGGAACAGAGCGCTAAGTCAATGGGGTTGTCTAGAAACCGCCTGGAGGAAGATGGGGAAAGTCCGCACCACCCCTGGCTGGGGTGAGCCTCCGTGTCCTGGGTCTCCAGGCTCTGGTGTGAAGACTGAAGATCCGTGGTGCCAGCAGGTCAGGCCAAGTCAGAGGAGAAACCCCCGACACGTCAGGCCACGTACATGCTTCCTCAAGGAGACCGCTTTTGCAGTAATTTTCAGAAAACACACGGCTAACACTCGTCACTGCTGCCCTAGTGGTGGGGAGGGGGGCCAGGGGCTCTCGGGCCGGGTCCTCAGCTGCATCGCTGGGGACACGCAGACAGTCCTGGCTGCTGGCCCTGAGACCTGTCCTGCGGAAGCTGGGATGCAGCCTTCTCTCCCTCCTATGTGCCTGCGTCTCCTCGGTCCCAGCGGTACGTGTGGGGGGAAAGCGCACGCGGTGCCTACGCCAACAGGAAAATCAGAGTTGCCGCCAAGACCCTAGGACGAGTCTCCCGGTAAAGTCGAACTCGATGCACACCCAGAAGGACAGGCCCTGACCGCGTCCCCGTCTCCTGAAGGCGATAGGCCTCGCCACACCGCTCTGCATCCACGGGCCCACAGGCGGGGCTGGGCGGGTCCTCGGGCCGCGGCACGGCGGCCCCAAGCTCGGGAGGGTCCGCCAGGACACCCTCGGGCGGGAGGAGGCCCCGCCCGCCGCCCGGAGGCCCCGCCTCGCTCCTCCCCAGCCTCTCGGGCTTCAGGAACCCAGTGCCAAGCCCGCGTGCGGCGGCCTCCTTTGGGGAAAGCAGCAGGCACCTGCCTGCAGGTGAGGCACTGAACCTTCCCACCCAGGATGAGCAGCGGCGCGCCTGGACGCCCCGTCTCAGCATCCAGTCAAGGCAGCCAGCAAGGTTCTCTCAGACCACTTTCAAAGCCCGGTTTCAGCAGCTGTCAGGGGACCCAGATTATTCACAGGTGGGCGTCCTGGCATTTTCCTCACCCTGTCCCTGCTCACCTCAGAGAGCTTTGCGTTTGCCTTCTTGGCTTCTCTGTGGTGTGAGGGCAAGTGCACAGGGCTTAAAAGATGCAAAATGTCAGCCAACGCCAGAAACGTCTGCTCTAACCTAAACCACAGACCCCCGATGCCATCAGGCAGTGTGTTCATCTGAGGTAAATGACAGCTCAGCTGCGTGAAGGACTGTCAGAAATTGAGAGACGAAAGGGCATCCACATCCCATGAGAAAGAGGAGCAACCTGTAGGAAACGCAGTCCTCAGAGGACTGTACACAGCCCACCTTCTTGGATGAAGTCCCGGGACTGGCACACGTGTGCTGGGCATTATCTCGAACACTCCCTTCTCCAAGTTGCTTTCTCAACCATGGCTCAGTCCTCTAAACATAGCCTCTCTAAACTGTAAATTGATCGAAAGGCCGTCTATGTCTCAGGGTCCCCCAGAATGGTATAAATTTCCTCACGAGATGAATATTTCACTCTATGTAATGCTGCGGTATTACATTACAGAAGCGTGCCAGCTGTGATGGACTGCACAGAAGCGCACCGGCTGAGAGGAGCTACCCACCGCCCAAGGTCAGGGGTGGCGGCTGAGAGGAGCTACCCCACGTCCAAGGTCAGGAGGGGTGGCCATGAGAAAATACCCCTCGTCCAAGGTAAGGAGCAGTGGCTGTGCTTTGCTGGAGCAGCCATGAAGAGATACCCCATGTCCAAGGTAAGAGAAACCCAAGTAAAACGGTAGGTGTTGTTAGAGGGTATCAGAGGGCAGACACACTGAAACCATAATCACAGAAAACTACTCAATCTAATCACACAGACCACAGCCTTGTCTAACTCATTGAAACTAAGCCATGCCCTGTGGGGCCACCCAAGACAGGCACGTCATGGTGGAGAGGTCTGGCAGAATGTGGTCCACTGGAGAAGGGAATGGCAAACCCCTTCAGTATTCTTGCCTTGAGAATCCCACGAACAGTATGAAAAGGCAAAATGATAGGATACTGAAAGAGGAACTCTCCAGGTCAGTAGGTGCCCAATATGCTACTGGAGATCAGTGGAGAAATAACTCCACAAAGAATGAAGGGATGGAGCCAAAGCAAAAACAATACTCAGCTGTGGATGTGACTGGTGATAGAAGCAAGGTCCGATCCTGTAAAGAGCAATATTGCATAGGAACCTGGAATGCTATGTCCATGAACCAAGGCAAATTGGAAGTGGTCAAACAGGAGATGGCAAGAGTGAATGTCAACATTCTAGGAATCAGCGAAGTAAAATGGACTGGAATGGGTGAATTTAACTCAGATGACCATTATATCTACTACTGCGGGCAGGAATCCCTTAGAAGAAATGGAGTAGCCATCATGGTCAACCAAAGAGTTTGAAATGCAGTACTTGGATGCAATCTTTAAAACGACAGAATGATCTCTGTTCATTTCCAAGACAAACCATTCAATATCACAGTAATCCAAGTCTATGCCCCAACCAGTAATGCTGAAGAAGCTGAAATTGAATGGTTCTATGAAGACCTACAAGATATTTTAGAACTAACACCAAAAAAAGAAGTCCTTTTCATTATAGGGGACTGGAATGCAAAAGTAGGAAGTCAAGAAACACCTGGGGTAACAGGCAAATTTGGCCTTGGAATATGAAATGAAGCAGGGCAAAGACTAATAGAGTTTTGCCAAGAGAACACACTGGTCATAGCAAACACCCTCTTCCAACAACACAACAGAAGACTCTACACATGGACATCACCAGATGGTCAACACTGAAATCAGACTGATTATATTCTTTGCAGCCAAAGATGGAGAAGCTCTATACAGTCAGCAAAAACAAGACCAGGAGCTGACTGTGGCTCTGATCATGAACTCCTTATTGCCAAATTCAGACTTAAATTGAAGAAAGTAGGGAAAACCACTAGATCATTCAGGTATGACCTAAATCAAATCCCTTATGATTATACAGTGGAAGTGAGAAATAGATTTAAGGGCCTAGATCTGATAGATAGAATGCCTGATGAACTATGGACTGACGTTCGTGACATTGTACAGGAGACAGGGATCAAGACCATCCCCATGGAAAAGAAATGCAAAAAAGCAAAATGGCTGTCTGGGGAGGCCTTACAAATAGCTGTGAAAAGAAGAGAAGCGAAAAGCAAAGGAGAAAGGGAAAGATATACCCATCTGAATGCAGAGTTCCAAAGAATAGCAAGAAGAGATAAGAAAGCCTTCCTCAGTGATCAATGCAAAGAAATAGAGGAACACAACAGAATGGGAAAGACCAGAGATCTCTTCAAGAAGATTAGAGATACCAAGGGAATATTTCATGCAAAGATGGGATCAATAAAGGACAGAAATGATATGGACCTAACAGAAGCAGAAGATATTAAGAAGAGGTGGCAAGAATACACGAAGAATTGTACAAAAAAGGTCTTCACGACCAAGATAATCATGATGGTGTGATCACTCACCTAGAGCCAGACATCCTGGAATGTGAAGTCAAGTGGGCCTTAGAAAGCATCACTAGGAACAAAGCTAGTGGAGGTGATGGAATTCCAGTTGAGCTATTTCAAATCCTGAAAGATGATGCTGTGAAAGTGCTGCACTCAATATGCCAGCAAATTTGGAAAACTCAGCAGGGGCCGCAGGACTGGAAAAGGTCAGTTTTCATTCCAATCCCAAAGAAAGGCAATGCCAAAGAATGCTCAAACTACCACACAATTGCACTCATCTTACAGATTAGTAAAGTAATGCTCAAAATTCTCCAAGCCAGGCTTCAGCAGTATGTGAACTGTGAACTTCCAGATGTTCAAGCTGGGTTTAGAAAAGGCAGAGGAACCAGAGATCAAATTGCCAGCATCTGCTGGATCATGGAAAAAGCAAGAGAGTTCCAGAGAAACATCTATTTCTGCTTTATTGACTATGCCAAAGCCTTTGACTGTGTGGATCACAACAAACTGTGGAAAATTCTGAAAGAGATGGGAATACCAGACCACCTGACCTGCCTCTTGAGAAACCTATATGCAGGTCAGGAAGCAACAGTTAGAACTGGACATGGAACAACAGACTGGTTCCAAATATGAAAAGGAGTACGTCAAGGCTGTATATTATCACCCTGCTTATTTAACGTATATGCAGAGTACATCATGAGAAATGCTGGACTGGAAGAAACACAAGCTGGAATCAAGATTGCCAGGAGAAATATCAATAACCTCAGATATGCAGATGACACCACCCTTATGGCAGAAAGTGAAGAGGAACTCAAAAGCCTCTTGATGAAAGTGAAAGAGGAGAGTGAAAAAGTTGGCTTAAACTCAACATTCAGAAAACTAAGATCATGGCATCTGGTCCCATCCCTTCATGGGAAATAGATGGGGAAACAGTGGAAACAGTGTCAGACTTTATTTTGGGGGGCTCCCAAATCACTGCAGATGGTGATTGCAGCCATGAAATTAAAAGATGCTTACTCCTTGGAAGGAAAGTTATGACCAACCTAGACAGCATATTCAAAAGCAGAGACATTACTTTGCCAACAAAGGTCTGTCTAGTCAAGGCTATGGTTTTTCCAGTGGTCATGTATGTATGTGAGAGTTGGACTGTGAAGAAAGCGGAGCGCCGAAAAATTGATGCTTTTGAACTGTGGTGTTGGAGAAGACTCTTGAGAGTCCCTTGCACTACAAGGAGATTCAGTCAGTCCATTCTAAAGGAGATCAGTCCTGGGTGTTCATTGGAAGGAATGATGCTAAAGCTGAAACTCCAATACTTTGGCCACCTCATGCGAAGAGTTGACTCATTGGAAAAGACCCTGATGCTGGGAGGGATTGGGGGCAAGAGGAGAAGGGACAACAGAGGATGAGATGGCTGGATGGCATCACCGACTCGATGGACATGACTTTGAGTGAACTCCGGGAGTTGGTGATGGACAGGAAGGCCTGGCATGCCTCGATTCATGGGTCGCAAAGAGTTGGACAGGACTGAGTGACTGAACTGAACTGAACTGAACTGAATGCTGTGGTATTTTTTTTAAGTTTTCCCATACACATCTCTACAGAAGAACAGACAGTAAATGCTAAAAAATTACCCCAACATCAGACAAGTCATGAGATGATCCACTATCTTTTTTCCATCAGAGGAACCAGATGGTAATAAAAGATTGAATAAAATTCATGTGAATTAAGTAGATAATAAATAATTTAATAAATTGTCATTACAGCCACTCCCTCCTAATCTGTTCCAAGTGTCCTTAACAGATTGAATTAATAATCCATAATTCTAAGCCTATGAGTTAAAATAAAATAATTTAATGATAATTATAGTTTATAATAATTCAAGTTTATACTTGAAGATGCAAACCATTAACATGAAACGATTAAAAGTATAAGTGCATATTATACATTTTAACACAGTATTTTGAAAATGTGTATTGTCTTTAGTTAGGAACAGAATATAAGGAAAATATCTTTAATGCTTGAGATAAATAGCATAAAAGTCATTCTTATGCCTTTCCAGTTTGTATATCCACCCTGCTGTTTCCATAAATCTCCTTTGGTAGCCTAGATAAAGTTGTTTAAATATTTGCTGAATCTGATCCTCCAGCCTTTCAACCTTGAGTTGGGTCCATAAAAGCGGAGCATTTTGAAATTTTGTTGGTTTCTGACCACTTTGAATTCAAATTCCCTGCATGCACGAGGACCCATGGCAAATTTTTGGCAGCAGATGAAACATTCATGGTGAAGTGTTTACGTGTTTCATACTTGTAAAATTCTCACCCACAAATTCTATTCCCTGTGATGATCATAGAATTTAGGACAGCAGGTGCGGTTTACAAGCACTGGGAGAATTAAAAAAAACATTTATGCTCAAAAACGAACATCAAAGCCCCAGCTATCATGGTACAAATAACCCTCCTTTGCTTGTCACATTAAATGTCTAAAAATGTTGACTTGATTCCAAATATAAAATTTCCTTTGGGAAAGTCTTCAAGAATGTTAGACGGCAAACACACACGTGCCCGCGTGTTCTCCGCAGCGCCATTCTCAAAGCCAAAAGGTGGAAACCACCACTCAGGTTATTTTCTACCAGCTGACAAGTGGACAGACAAACGCGGCCCGTCCACGCTGTGGGATGTGATTCTGCCCCAAGAAGGAGCGAGGCGCTGACACAGGCTGCAGTGTGGACGGGCGTTGGAAACACGAGACCGAAGGCCCCGGGGCCGAAGGCAGGGTGGCGGCTTGGGGCTGGCCAGGGGGCGGTGGCCGCTTCAGGCACACGGTTCCCTCGGGGGGCATGGGGGCTGTTTGGGGACCAGATGACGGTGGTGGCAGCACGGCATCATGAACGTGCTGAAAGCCACTGTCTGACTCACTCTGAAGCAGTGAACTGTGAATCTTCCAAATGTAACTGCGACCAAGAATGAAGGGAGAAGCCCTCAGAGGCCTTGAGTTGGAAAGCTCACAAAGAATTATGAAAACTCCCAGGGCAGAGGCAGTGCTGCAAGGCAGGGCCTGCGAACCCCCGAGCTGGGCGCTCAGGTCCAAGTTCAGACCCTGCCAGGGACACTGCAATGAGAGAGTCATTTCCTAGGCAGGTTGATAGGGAGTCTAGGGGTCCCCAAGGACAGAGGGGTCTGGAATTCTCAAGGAGGAAAAAAGGACAAACTTTTTTTCTTTCTCCACATTCCTTAGGATTATATACCAATAATGTATCCTGCCTAAGGACAGTCTTTGGATTCAACCTTCTGTTATCTTAAAATGTAAATTATGGGAGTAGGTCGGAGGAGGTCTTTACAACCTCCAGACATTCTTTGGATTATATAACCTCATTATTAACACTAGCAAGGGGGTACTCTTTCTGCCCCCTTCTGATGCCTATGTCAGAAGCTTTCTCTATCTCCTTTATACTTTAATAAAACTTTACTACACAAAAGCTCTGAGCGATCAAGCCTCGTCTCTGGCCCCGGATTGAATTCTTCTCCTCCAGGGGCCAAGAATCCCGGTGTATTCGTGTGATTCAACAACAACCTTTCATCTTGGGGGCTCGTCCGGGATCCTTCAGGACAAGGTAAGGATGCTTGGAGCTTTAGTTCTTTGTTCTCTTGGTGAACACGTTTTCTGCTGTGCTTTTCTAACTCTACCGTGTGCTTGTGTGAATGAATGGCATGCCCTGCGTGAAACAAGTAAGGAGCTCTGCTCTGCGGTTCCACGGTGATCTCATACGGCTTATGGCAGAAACCTGTCGGGGCGTTATACCGACCTGCCAATGCCAAGAGGCACCCAATGTCTCCTTCGGGAACCGACCAGAAATGGGCAAAGCGTGTGGACCGAACTCTCCTTTCTTGGTCAAACTTTTCCGTCTCTTTGACCATTTCATAACTCCTTGGGAATTAGAAGTACTAACCTCATCTATCGGATCATAGACTTTCAAGGGACTTGTGATCTATACTGTTATTGTGTACTGTGGCTTAGGTCCCAAACTTGGATTGGTAGTCAAGAAAGTGTCTAGCCTCGCTAGGAATCGAAAGTTGGGAAGCTAGATGGAGCTCTAGCTCCCAGAACATCTCTGAGGTTAAAGGTTACTCAGATTGGGACTGCGATGGGTTTTTTTTTTTCTTTGGTAATGCCGGCTCTTAGTGGATCAGAGGAGGCTGTTATACTGGTGTGGTGATGCTTGGAAAGAACATCTCAGTTTTATGTTCGCGTTGGTCTTATTGTGGTCAGGAAATACTCAGGGTCGTGCACAGGCACTCAGGTGACGAATGTTTCCCCTAGTAGTCTTAGCTTGGGAGGCATTCCGGAAGGTTACTCTGATTCACCCCGGGTGACATCAGAGGCAAGCAAGGTTAAGGGTGAAGAGCTGGACGTCAAGTAGGGATGCTATCAAGTCTACCCCTGGTACATCCCCACCCCGTCTCGATGGTAGAACCGGGAGGGACGAGTACGGCGTCTGCGTCGGTAAGGGACAGACTAAGTCCGACCAGGAAGGAAAAGCTTTTGGTGTAACGTCTGTCTACACCCCCATCTAGAGCAGGGGGGGACGCCTCCAGTAGAAAAATGGTGCTGGTCGCTTTTTTTCTCTCTTACAGATGGGAGCTAACAATTCCAGCCTCACTCCTTTGAACTGTATCCTGAAAAACTGGGATAGATTTGATCCCCAGGGCTTAAAGAAGACACACCTGGTCTTCCTATGTGATACTGCATGGCCACAGTATCCATTGGAGGACGGCGAACGGTGGCCAGTTGGAGGGTCTCTTAAGTATAATACTGTTCTGCAATTAGACCGGTTCTGTAAGGAACAAGGGAAATGGGTAGAAGTAGCATATGTGTTGCCCTTTTTCTCTCTGCGAAATATGCCAGACTTATGTCCTAAGGGTATAGATTTGGGCGTGAAACCTTCAGCTCCCTCCTGTCCTCTTACTTTGCCCCCGTACCTGGGACTCCAAACTGGGATTCAGACTGCCCACATGGAGGTCCAAACAACTCCTGTCTCAGTATGACCTCAGACTACTCTGGTTTCAGTAGAAACTCAGACCATCGAAGTAAGTGATGAGATGGAGGACAGGAGACAAAGAGAAGAGGAACAGGTTTCTCCAATCCATCCCTGGGATCATATGCGCAGAGCAGCCAGAGAGACTGAGGAACAGCCACACAAGCTGTTGCCTCTTTATGAAACACCCACGGGGAGAAATAATCAGTCCATGAGAGTTAATAAGCCTTTTTCTTATCAAGAAATACAAAGAATCAAGGAGGATCTGGGAGACTATTTAGAGGACCCAGAAAAATATATCCGAGCTTTTAAAGGTGTTACTTTGCTTTATGACCTCACTTGGAAGGATGTGATGTATATCTTGGGACAAATGCTGACTCCCGAGTCAAAGACTCGAGTTCTGGGAAAAGCGGTTGCTTATGGAGATGAGTGGCTTGGTAATGAATCAGTAGGGAAGAGGGAGAACGAGATAGTGGCCCTCCCCACTGGGAATCAGGCGGTCCCAACTATAGAACCAGACTGGGACTACAACACAGCTAAAGGAAGATGGGATCAGAGTCATTTTGTTAGATGTATTCTTGAGGGACTTAGGCAGGCGCGTTCTAAGCCTTTAAACTATGGCAAATTGGCAGATATAGAACAGGAAGAGAAAGAAGCTCCTGGTAAATTCCTAGATAGACTGAGAGAAGGCCTTCGCAGATTCACTGAGATTGATCCCAAAGTGAAGAGGGAAAAGTGATCTTAAAGGATAGATTTCTCACTCAGTCGGCTCCAGATATCCGCCGTAAGCTATTAAAACAGGCGTATGGACCAAATCAGTCTTTAGATACTCTGTTACAACTGGCTCAGACAGTCTATTATGGTAGGGAATATGAGGAAAAGAAAGAAAGGCAAAAAAAGACAAAAGAAAAGGCGGAAGCCTTCGCCATGGCTATGAAAAACATTCTTAAACAGCCTGAGAAAAATGCCCAGAGGGGCCCAGGTGAAAAGGGATGGGCTTGCTATTACTGTGGAAAGGAGGGGCACCTCAAGCGGGATTGCCCTCAGGCATCTAAGCCGCCCCCGGCTCCATGTCCGGTCTGCAAAGGACCACACTGGAAGAGAGACTGCCCCCAGAGGTGTAGGTCTCCGGGGTCGGACTCTCAAGACAATCAGGACTGAAGGTGCCCGGGGGTCCCCACAAAAGCTCCCGTCCTAATTACACCTGAGGAAACCCGGCTATTAATAGTTGTGGGGGGCCAATCCGGCGATTTCCTTTTAGATACTGGGGCAACCTATTCTGTGCTTACTGAAGCCCCTGGCCCACTTTCTTCCCGATCCACTTCCGTAATGGGACTGTCTGGACGAGCCAAAAGGTATTATTTCAGTTATTCTTTATCTTGCAACTGGGATTCTGTGCTGTTTTCACACGAGTTTCTGATTGTGCCAGAATCTCCCTCACCCCTTTTGGGAAGGGATATACTGAGCAAGGTCCATGCCTCTGTTTTCATGAATATGGAGCCCTCCCTTTCTCTCCCTTTAGTTGAACAAAATGTAAATCCTAGAGTATGGGCTGATGGAAAATCTGTGGGTCGAGCACAAAATGCTATTCCTGTAGTTAAGCTCAAAGACCCACATGTATTTCCACATAAGAAGCAGTATCCACTGAAACCTGAAGTTAAAGAAGGGTTAAAACCCATCATCGAAAATTTAAAGGAGCAGAGACTATTAATTCCCTGTAACAGTCCTTGCAACACTCCTATTTTGGGTATAAAGAAATCGAATGGTAAATGGAGACTAGTTCAAGATTTACAAATAATAAATGAGGCTGTAGTTCCTTTACACCCCGTGGTGCCTAATCCTTATACTCTATTGTCTGAAATTCCTGAACGGGCCAAATATTTCTCAGTAATTGATTTAAAGGATGCCTTCTATTCAGTGCCTTTGGCGGAAGAAAGTCAATTCCTATTTGCCTTTGAAGACCCTACGCAGCCAGCTTCTCAGTTAACCTGGACAGTTTTGCCCCAGGGATTTCGTGACAGTCCTCACTTATTCGGACAAAGTTTGTCACGGGATCTACAAAACTTTAATAGCTCTGAAGCAGTGGTGTTACAATATGTAGATGATATTTTGCTCTGTGCTGAGACAGAGGAAGCTTGTTCGCGAGCCTCAGAAGATTTCTTAAACTTTCTGGCAGGCTGTGGTTACCAGGCATCAAGAGAAAAGGCTCAGCTTTGTCAACAATCGGTTAGATATCTGGGCCTAATCATATCAGAAGGGACTAGGGCCATAGGCCCTGAGAGAATTAAACCTATACTAAATCACCCCCTACCTATGACTTTAAGACAATTGAGAGGATTTTTGGGAATCACAGGTTACTGTCGCATTTGGATTCCGGGTTATGGGGAACTTGCCCGGCCTTTATGTAAACTTATAGCTGAAACTCAGCAGGCCCAAACCGACAAACTGGTTTGATGTCCAGAAACTCAAAAGGCTTTTAAGGTTCTTCAGACTGCTCTCCTGCAAGCTCCAGCTCTGAGCTTGCCCACAGGGTCAGAATTTAATTTGTTGTCACTGAAAGAAAAGGTGTGGCATTGGGAGTTTTGACACAACCCCGAGGGCCTCACCAACAACCTATTGCTTATCTAAGCAGAGAATTAGATGTAGTTTCATGTGGGTGGCCCCACTGCCTAAGAGTAATTGGGGCAGCGGCTTTATTAGCACCTGAAGCTTTAAAAATAATTAATGGATGAAACCTTACTGTACTGACTTCTCATGATGTGAGTGGAGTCTTAAATTCTAAGGTTAATATTTGGATGACAGACGGTAGGCTTCTTAAGTATCAGTCATTGTTGTTAGAAGGACCAGTAACTAAGCTTAAAGTTTGTGGAAATTTAAATCCTGCCACTTTCCTTCCTGAGAAGGAAAATGAAACACCTGATCACGATTGTTCTCAATTCCTAACTTTGAACTATGCAGCTCGGGAGGATCTAAAGGATACCCCATTAGCCAATCCTGACATGGAAATATTTACAGATGGCAGTTCTTTTGTTCAGGATGGAAAGCGTAAAGCAGGTTACGCCGTGGTGACTGCTGAACAGGTTTTGAAAGCAAAATCTCTCCCCTAGGGAACCAGTGCTCTGTTAGCGGAGCTTGTGGCTCTGACCCGAGCTCTAGAGTTAAACAAAGGGCAGCGGATGGGCCTGATAATCTATGTGAGTCTACTTCTGCTGACTCCAAAAATCCTGAGTCTGCAGTTTGATCCTCAAGACAATGTCTTCCTGTCCTGGGCTCACTCCTATGCTGCATTCCACAATCGGTCTAACTGCTGGGTCTGCGGAGCGCTCCCCTCTTCGTCAGTGGAAGGCTTCCTGTGGTGGACATCCCCACTTCAAGGAAAAGACTTTCTCCAAGTCTGTGAATACCTTCGACAACAATCACATGCGATGCCTCTTCGTCATCTGATGACATTTACCAACCCTAAAATGGACTGGTGCAACACTTTGCACTTTAACTATGGACATAATGTGACTTTTAATTTTAATTCTGGTTGTTTTGTTTTTGCTGTTTGCTCCCTGCATCTGTAATTGTATAACTGGATTTGTTTCTAGTCTCATGAAAGCTTTTAAGTCACAAATGGTTGCTCAAATTTCTGCTACTGCTGTAGCTTCCTCCAGCTACTATTTGGGGCCCCTGGATCAGATATCCTCAATATGAGGATTAGGAGAATATGTTGCCTCACCAATTTAGGGACAACGCCCCTTGTCAGCTCGGAAGCAGTTATTGAATGAGAACGACGCCCCTTTTCCCTAGGCAACATAATTCTCCTAAAAGAAAAGGGGGAATGAGAGAGTCAGTTCCTAGGCAGGTTGATAGGGAGTCTAGGGGTCCCCAAGGACAGAGGGGTCTGGAATTCTCAAGGAGGAAGAAAGGACAAACTTTTTTTCTTTCTCCACATTCCTTAGGATTATATACCAATAATGTATCCTGCCTAAGGACAGTCTTTGGATTCAACCTTCTGTTATCTTAAAATGTAAATTATGGGAGTAGGTCGGAGGAGGTCTTTACAACCTCCAGACATTCTTTGGATTATATAACCTCATTATTAACACTAGCAAGCGGGTACTCTTTCTGCCCCCTTCTGATGCCTATGTCAGAAGCTTTCTCTATCTCCTTTATACTTTAATAAAACTTTACTACACAAAAGCTCTGAGCGATCAAGCCTCGTCTCTGGCCCCGGATTGAATTCTTCTCCTCAGGGGGCCAAGAATCCCGGTGTATTCGCGTGATTCAACAACAACCTTTCAGCAACCATCGAGGCCGGTGCCTGGGAGACGAGATGAACCGTGTGGGCCCTCCTGCCTCAGGCTCAGCTGTGAGTGTGAATGAAGTGAGTACACATGGACACACGCACTTTTAATCTACGTAAACACCAAGCGGAGCTGCAGAAACGCGCACGCAGCCACACATGGCGCCGTGAGGGCCAGGGTTTTCAGAGGAAGAACACTCACCTCTCACTGGTGTGCTGGGGGCTTCCCAGCAAGGAAAGCTGCGTTTTTTGGGGTGGTGATTTACAGAAACCACTGCAGTGACCTCTGCCGAGAGCTCTTCCATGAACACAGACGACCTTTGTGTTTGAATGGCACAAAGGGGAAGAAGGTGTTAGTCGCTCGGTCACGTCTGACTCTGTGGGACCCCACAGACTGTAGTCCGCCTGGCTCCTCTATTCATGGGATTCTCCAGGCAAGAACACTGGAGTGGGCTGCCATTCCCTTCTCCAGGGGATCTTCCTCACCCAGGCTTTGAACCCGGATGGCACCCCACTCCAGTACTCTTGCCTGGAAAATCCCATGGATGGAGGAGCCTGGTAGGCTGCAGTCCATGGGGTCGCAAAGAGTCGGACACGACTGAGTGTCTTCACTTTCACTTTTCACTTTCATGCCTTGGAGAAGGAAATGGCAACCCACTCCAGTGTTCTTGCCTGGAGAATCCCAGGGACGGGGGAGCCTGGTGGGCTGCTATCTATGGGGTTGCACAGAGTCGGGCACAACTGAAGCGACTTAGCAGCAGCTCCTGCATTGCAGGAGAGTTGTTTACAGTCTGAGCCACCAGGATGAGTCACCATGATCTTCGAGGGATATCTGTTGACTCATAACTGCATCATCTTCCGATATTTTGTGTAATGTTCCAGGTCCCAAAATCCAAAATCTTAGGATTTAACAACATCTGGCCCACTTGTTTTGGCTTCTAATCCCCTTCCATACGTGTTTATTAGGCTCACTGTCTCAGTGGAGTTTTCTTCAGCTCTGGGAATAGGGCCCTGGAAGCCCAGGTCAGGCCAGGCAGTCCCAGGAAGGCACGCCTGGGGGCCGCTGAAGTGACTGAGGGGAAGTCATCATGCATTGCAGCACCAGCCTCCAGCCATGCAGCCATGAGTATGAAATTTAAGAAACACATTCCACCCATCATTTCCCGCAGGGAGGTGCCCAAATTCAGTGCTTCACAGACAAACGGTCGGAATGGGGAAACATGCATGGGCTTAACTCTCCCTCTTCAAATAGAAAAGCAATAAATGCAGGTCCTCCCAGGACGAGGAGGATGGTGACGATGCGGACAACGACTTAGAAATGCTCTCGTGGAGAAAAACGTCTGAGCACGTACTCCTTCCTTCACAAACGGCCTCAGCTTCTTTGAGGAAACCAGAAAGAGCTCAGCATTCACAGAATGAACTCTGGCTGTCAGTCAGTCCCTTCGCTTCTCAGAGTCTGTTTTCTGTAAAAGGGGAAAATCACACCAGCCCTCAGGATGTGAAGGGGATGAGATGAGCCAGCAGGAGTGAGTCAGTGAGCGTTTCAGCAGCAGCACTTTCAACACTTCACGAGTATTAACAGTAACTCGTTTAGCTCTCCTGGCACCACAACAGGCAGGTCCCATCATTCTTCTTATTTCACAGGTCAGGACGCTGAGGAAGGAAGGGACTGAGCTGCCCAAGTTCACACAGAAGCAAGAATGGGACCGAGATCTGAGCCCAGAACACAGGTGCTTAGACTCTAGACTCTGCTACCAACCACCATGCTATGTGCACAGAAAAATATACGTATGTATATATGTGTCTATATATGTGTCTGTATATTGTCACCCTGCTTATTTAACTTCTATGCAGAGTCCATCATGAGAAACGCTGGGCTGGAGGAAGCACAAGCTGAAATCAAGATTGCTGGGAGAAATATCAATAACCTCAGATATGCTGATGACATCACCCTTATGGCAGAAAGTGAAGAATTAAAGAGCCTCTTGATGAAAGTGAAACACGAGACTGAAAAAGTTGGCTTAAAGCTCAACATTCAGAAGACTAAGATCATGGCATCCGGTCCCATCACTTCATGCCAAATAGATGGGGAAACAGTGGAAACAGTGTCAAACTTTATTTTGGGGGGCTCCAAAATCACTGCAGATGGTGACTGCAGCCATGAAATTAAAAGACGCTTACTCCTTGGAAGGAAAGTTATGACCAACCTAGACAGCATATTAAAATGCAGAGACATTACTTTGTCAATAAAGGTCCATCTAGTCAAGGCTATGGTTTTTCCAGTAGTCATGTATGGATGCAAGAGTTGGTCCATAAAGAAAGCTGAGCACCGAAGAATTGATGCTTTTGAACTGTGGTGTTGGAGAAGACTCTTGAGAGTCCCTTGGACTGCAAGGAGATCCAACCAGTCCATCCTAAAGGAGATCAGTCCTGGGTGTTCATTGGAAGGACTGATGTTGAAGCTGAAACTCCAATTTGGCCACCTCATGTGAAGAGCTGACTCATTTGAAAAGACCCTGATGCTGGGAGGGATTGAGGGCAGGAGGAGAAGGGGACGACAGAGAATGAGATGGTTGCATGGCATCACCGACTCCATGGACACAAGTTTGTGTAAACTCCAGGAGTTAGTGATGGACAGGGAGGCCTGGCATGCTGCTGTTCATGCAGTCACAAAGAGTCGGACACGACTGAGCGACTGAACTGAACTGATATGTGTCTATATATATATATATATATATATCAGATCAGATCAGATCAGTCGCTCAGTCGTGTCCGACTCTTTGCGACCCCATGAATCGCAGCACGCCAGGTCTCCCTGTCCATCACCAACTCCCAGCGTTCACTCAGACTCATGTCCATCGAGTCAGCGATGCCATCCAGCCATCTCATCCTCCGTCGTCCCCTTCTCCTCCTGCCCCCAATCCCTCCCAGCATCAGAGTCTTTTCCAATGAGTCAACTCTTTGCATGAGGTGGCCAAAGTATTGGAGTTTCAGCTTTAGCATCATTCCTTCCAAAGAAATCCCAGGGCTGATCTCCTTCAGAATGGACTGGTTGGATCTCCTTGCAGTCCAAGGGACTCGAAAGAGTCTTCTCCAACACCACAGTTCAAAAGCATCAATTCTTTAGCGCTCAGCCTTCTTCACAGTCCAACTCTCACATCCATACATGACCACAGGAAAAACCGTAGCCTTAACTAGACGGACCTTTGTTGGCAAAGTAATGTCTCTGTTTTTGAATATGCTATCTAGGTTGGTCATAACTTTCCTTCCAAGTTATATCAATAAATACATACAAAATGCATGTGTGCATATGCAATTCACTTTAAAATTATTCACAAATGATAGCTTTTAAAATTAATCCCAAATCTACTTGGAAGAAGAAAAGAATGTCACGTTCGGGTGGCCTCCTTAATTTTTGTCATTGGCAAAGACATAGACATGCACACACTTAGGCATAAAGCTAAAATATTAACAACAGATTTGACCAGATTCTGTGATGCACACGCTTCCCACAGTTTGTTTTTCCAAATGCACAGAAATACTGTATTTATTGGTGTCTGTCTCCGGCTCTCCATGAATATTTGGAATTCTATCTTTATATCTGGTTTTATCCCTATCAGTGGCAGATGTAGCTCTGATCACTTCGTAGGATTGCAAAAGACAAGATGCTTGAAGCCAAACCAAAGTATAATTTCTTTCAAGAGACATAGTATGCGGTGGGCGGTACCTGGAGCCCACAGACAGTCTCATGATTTCAAATGAAGTCCTGTGGCTGCAGCAGGGAGAGGAGACGGCAGTCACCATCCCGCCTGGCCTTTTCTTTCTCTTTCTTTCCAGTGTCAGCTGACAACAGGGCAGAGCCCTCAGGAGGGAGGTCAGTGAAGAGCCTTGATGGCAGGTTCATGCCAGCACCACGGGGGGCCAGGCGCAAGGCCTGGCGGGCGGCAGGCCCTTTCAGGGTTTGCCTCAGAAGAACTTAGGGAAACAAGATGATGAAAGATGAGCGAAAACAGAACTGTGAAACGTATTCACATTGTTTTCTAACCAGTCAGTATGGAACGAGCTGAGAACACACTGGGTCTGCCTTCTTGACTTGGACAAGCCTGAGGCCTGGTGGTCCTGAGGCTACATTTCTGGAGGGCGAGTGACTCTGTTCCCTGGGATGAGCCTGTCTGCGAGCTCAGCCTCAGCAAAATGTGACTCCTGACCCCCCTGCTCATCCCAACAGTCCTTGGATGGATCTGGGGAGACAGGTTAACAAGCATCCCATGACAACACTGGGGAATAATTTCATGACTGAACTCAGCTCATGGTTCATAGCATGACCTCTTAAATATAAATATATTTTATGATACTAAAAGAATTATAAACAAAATAAGTGGCCTTAATCAAGGAATTCCTACAATATCCAATTCCTTTGAGAATGATAAAGGGGTATTTGTCTCTTAGAAGTACATGGATTCTTTGCACCCAAAATTCTTCAATGGCACAATAGAATTACTCTAAATTTACTACTAGAATAATAATTTACTACTAGAATAATATAATTCTACTGAATGTTCTCTAAATCCCCAAATAATTTTTAAAAAACATGTGTTGCATAAATCATGATAAAAGAAAAACAAGCATGTGCTCCCAATATTACTTGAATATTTCCTCAACTGGAGCACATGATCTCGGTTGAGAAGATACACACCATGTGGAATCAATCTCACAATTTATTTGGAATCCTCTCAAAAATGGGAAATGCCAATCATGGAATAGTTCAATATCAAGCAACATACGTAGAATGCTATCAAATATAAAATACTTACTTAGGAGAGGACCATCTACAAAGTCACCAAGGAGAAACCAGTAGAAAAGAGTGTTTCTGTGCCGTCCCAGCCAGCCCCTGCCCTTCAAAACACCTCAATCCACGCATTGTCCATGCCACCACCAGCTCATACCAAAGAAACACAATTTGCAGAAATGTCCCAAGGCCTCTTCTTGCCTTTCTTCACCCACATCGCCTCCAGGTCTATCAAAATCGGTCTCTGAGCAGGTGGTTTGGAGACGACCTGGAGCCTTGAGTTTGCTTTTGGGCCCACAGACACCGTGTCCACTCCTGTTTTCCTTGGTGTTGGAACTTATCTTTCCCCTTTCACTCCTAGAGTTTCCCGTGACCCCCTCAAGAGGCCAAAGTCTGGCCTGGAGGAAGCATGCTCTTTCACCATCTACTGTGTCTTGCTAGTGAGAGGTCCAGCCACTGTGGAAGACAACAGAGGATTCAGATGTTTGACCTGAACCCACAGTCCCGGAGTCTCTCCTTCCCTGTGTCAGCCCCTCACCGAGGCTCCCCTTTGCCTTGAACTGGGAGTAAGCAGCCTCAGAGGAGGGCATGGGACACCTATCCCCTTTCCTGCCTGTGTTCCAGAGGTGAGGGTGCTTACTCACGCTGACCTTGCTGCAAATGCTCATCAGTTCTACTTTCCTGCCTCTCTTCCTCCCAAAAAGTCAGAGGGGACAGTAAAATGTCTAAGCATCAGCTCAGCTGGGTGACCCACATGTGTCAGAGCTGAATGTTTGCAAGATCTGAAGGGTAGTCGCCCACTGGTCAGGGAGCAGGGCAGTGCGGGGGCCAGCTCTGCACCCCTCCAGAGAGGAACTCCATTTCATTAACACACCAGCTCTGTCAGAATTGGGATCACATCCCACAGAGCTTCCCAAGGGTTTAAATTACTCCAGAGCTAATGCGCTTGGAACACAAAATGAAGTAGGACAAAGGCTAATAGACTGCTGTCAAGAGAACGCACTGGTCATAGCAAACACCCTCTTTCAATAACCCAAGAGATGACTCTACACATGGACATCACCAGATACTCAACACCGAAATCAGATTGATTATATTCTTTGCAGCCAAAGATGGAGAAGCTCTAAACAGTCAGCAAAAACAAGACCTGGAGCCGACCGTGGCTCAGGTCATGAACTCCTTATTGCCAAATTCAGACTTAAATTAAGGAGAGTAGGGAAAATGACTAAACCATTCACCATTCAGGCATGAGCTGAATCAAAGTAGATTACAACGTAGAAGTGACAAATATATTTAAGGGATTAGATCTAGTAGGCAGAGTACCTGAAAAGCTACGCATAGAGGTTCATAACATTGTACAAGAGGTGGTGACCAAAGCCATCCCAAAGAAAAAGAAATTCAAGACAGCAACGTGGTTGTCTGAGGAGGTTTTACAAATAGCTGAGGAAAGAAGAGAAGTGAAAGGCAAGGGAGAAAGGGAGAGATATTCCAGCTGAATTCAGAGTTCCAGAAAACAGCAAGGAGAGATAAGAAAGCCTTCTTAGGTGAACAAGGCAAAGAAATAAGGAAAACAACAGAATGGGAAAGACTAGAGATGACTTCAAGAAAATTAGAGATACTGAGGGAACATCCTTATGGCAGAAAATGAAGAAGAACTAAAGAGCCTCTTGATGAAAGTGAAAGAAGAGAGTGAAAAAGTTACTAAGATCATGGCATTTGGTCCCAACACTTCATGGGAAATAGACGGGGAGACAGTGACAACAGGGTCAGTCTTTATTTTCCGGGCTCCAGAATCACTGTGGATGGTGACTGCAGCCATGAAATTAAAAGTCGCTTGCCCCTTAGAAGGAAAGTTAGGACCAACTTAGACAGCATATTAAAAAGCAGAGACATTGCTTTGCCAACAAAAGTCTGTCTAGTCAAGGCTATGGTTTTTCCTGTGGTCATGTATGGATGTGAGAGTTGGACTGTGAAGAAAGCTGAGCACCGAAGCATTGATGCTTTTGAACTGTGGTGTTGGAGAAGACTCTTGAGAGTCCCTTGGACTGCAAGGAGATCCAACCAGTCCATCCTAAAGGAGATCAGTCCTGGGTGTTCATAGGAAGGATTGATGTTGAAGCTGAAATTCCAGTACTTTGACCACTTCATGTGAAGAGTTGACTCACTGGAAAAGACCCTGATGCTGGGAGGGATTGGGGGCAGGAGGAGAAGGGGACGACAGAGGATGAGATGGTTGGATGGCATCTCCATCCAATGGGCATGGACATGGGTTTCAGTGGACTCCGGGAGTTGGTGATGGACAGGGAGGCCTGGCATGCTGCAGTTCATGGGGTCACAAAGAGTTGGACATGACTGAGCGACTGAACTGAACGGAACTGAAGGGAACATCTCATGTGAGGATAGGCACAATAAAGGACCGAAGTAGTAAGGACCTAGCAGAAAGAGAAGAGATTAAGAAGAGGTGGCAAGAATACACAGAAGAACTGTACAAAAATGATCTTAATGACCAGAATAAGCACAATGGTGTATCACCTAGAGCCAGGCATCCTGGAATGTGAGGTCAACTGGGCTTTAGGAAGCATCACTGTGAACACAGGTAGTGGAAATGATGGAATTCCAACTAAGCAATTTCAAATCCTAAAAGATGATACTGTTAAAATGCTACACTCATCATGTCAGCAAATTTGGAAAACTCAGCAGTGACCACAGGAGTGGAAAAGGTCAGTTTTCATTCCAGTCCCAAAGAAGGGCAATGTCAAAGAATGTTCAAACTACTGCACAATTGCACTCATTTCACACGCTAGCAAGGTAATGCACAAAATCCTTCAAGCTAGAATTCAGCAATATGTGAACCAAGAACTTCCAGATGTACAAGCTAGATTTAGAAAAGGCAGAGGAACCAGAGATCAAATTGCCGAAATCCATTGGATCACAGAAAAAGAAAGGGAATTCCAGAAAAACATCTATTTCTGTTTCATTGACTACACTAAAGCCTTTGACTGTGTGAATCACAACAAACTGTGAAAAATTCTTCAAGAGATGGGAATACCAGACCCCCTTACCTAACTCCTCAGAAACCTGTATGCAGGTCAAGAAGCAACTGAACTAGACATGGAACAACGGAATGGTACCAAACTGGGAAAGGAGTACATCAAGGCTGCATATTGTCACCCTGCTTATTTAACTTATATGCAGAGTACATCATGCAAAATGCCAGGCTGGATGAAGCCCAAGCTGGAATCAAGATTGCCGGGAGAAATATCAGTATCTTCAGATATGCAGATGATACCACTCTAATGGCAGAAAGTGAAGAGTAAGTAAAGAGTCTCTTGATGAGGGTGAAAGGGGAGAGTGAAAAAGCTGGCTTAAAGCTCAGCATTCAAAAAACTAAGATCGTGGCATGCAGTCCCATCACTTCATGGCAAACAGAAGGGAAAAAAGTAGAAGCAGAAAAAGTAGAAACAGTGACAGACTTTATTTTCTTGGGTTCCAAAATCACTGCAGACAGTGACTGAAGCCATGAAATTAAAAGACTCTTACTCCTCAGAAGGAAAGCTATGACAAACCCAGACAGTGTATCAAAAAGCAGAGATATCACCTTGCCAGCAAAGGCCTGTATAGTCAAAGCTACGGTCTTTCCACTAGTCACCCATGTGAGAGTTGGGCCATAAAGACGGCTGCATGCATGAGAAATTGCTCCAGTCGTAGCCAACTCTTTGTGACCCCAGGGATTGTATCCCACCAGGCTCCTCTGTCCATGGGATTCTCCAGGCAAGAAATTGGAGGGGGTTTCCATGCCATCCTCCAAAAAGAAGGCTGAGCACCAAAGAATTAATGCTTTTGAATTGTGGTGCTGGATAAGACTCCTGAGAGTCCCTCAGGCAGCAAGATCAACCCATCAATCCTAAAGAAATCAACCCTGAATATTCACTGGAAGGACTGATGCTGCAGCTGAAGTTCCAGTACTTTGGCCACCTGATGCAAAGAGCTGACTCATTAGAAAAGACCGTGATGCTGGGAAAGATTGAAGGCAGGAGGAGAAGGGGACGACAGAGGATGAGATGGTTAGATTGCAATTAGATAGCATCACCAACTCAACTGACATGAATTTGAGGAACCTCCAGGCGATAATGGAGAATAGAGGAGCCTGGCATGGTGCAGTCAATGGGGTTGCAAAGAGTCAGACATGACTTAGCGACTGAACAACAACATTTCACTTCACCTCTGCCGAGGTCACTTCCCATGGGTGACAAGCCAAGGACAAACAGCCACCAGGTGACATCAGCCACCCCCGTAGACACCACGTTCCATGTGGAGAAGGAAGAATTCTAACGCTAGTTCATCTGTCAACTGCAGAATGACCTCCACTTAGGGGCCAATGACTCCAGCCCGGTCTGTGCAGCACCGGTGACTCTCGCAGGGAGAGCGACAACCTGGGCTGTGGTCCCAGGGTGGAAAGAGCACCATCCGGGTGCTCCCCGGTGCCCATGGGCTCACACACGCCCCCTCTTTGCACAGCAGTCAGTCACCCTGAAACAGGAGGGAGCATGGCCTGGCTTATTTCTTTTCTACTGACTCCTTTGTGGGCACACTCTGATTTCTAAGACTTGCAGCCAACACTGAGTGCTCCATCTGTGCCTCACTGAAGCTCGTGCCATGGTGCCTTACTGGCCACACTCAGCCAGTAACTGCATCTCTCAGGGACTGTTTCTCTAACCACCCCGTTAATTTCCTCCTATTGCCCGCTGCCTGATTCTGATCCTCTTAGCCCAAAGGTAGAGGTGAGCCTGAAGCTCAGAAGGTGAGACTTCTCACCTAGTGTGTGAGGTGTGCGTGTGTGCGCACTGGTTCTGTTTCACCCACAAAGGTGTTTTCTTAGCAAACCCTCAGGACCACTCTATCTTCCCAGCTCTGTGTCAGGCTGCATTGGAGTGACCCTGGGCACTGGTGGGCACCGGTTAAAGGGTTTGGATGGGAGCGTCTGACTCTGTTGGCTTGGGGGGGATGAGTGGTGTGGTCCCCAGATCCCTCCGAGGGGTAGGTGGCATGGTTTCCTGAGACTCTGGATCCCTCCAGGGGATGGGTGATGTGGTCCCCTGGGTCTCTGGGTCCCTCCAAGGAGTGTGTGACATGGTCACCTGGTCCTTACTCGGGATGAGTGGTGTGGGCTCCTGGTTCCCTCTGAGGAGTGGATGGCATAGCCTCCTGGGTCTCTGGGTGTGTGCTGTGGTCCCCTGGCCCTTCCTTGGGATGAGTGGTGTGGTCCCTCTGGGGTGAGCGGTGTGGTCTCCGGGTCCCTCCGGGGGTGAGTGCTGTGGTCCCCTGGCCTTTACTTGGGGTGAGTGCTGTGGTCTCTGGGTCCCTCTGGGGGTGTGTGCTGTGGTGTGGTCTCCGGGTCCCTCCTGGGGTGAGTGGTGTGGTCTCCGAGTCCCTCCTGGGGTGAGTGGTGTGGTCTCTGGGTCCCTCCAGGGGTGAGTGCTGTGGTCCCCTGGCCCTTACGTGGGGTGAGTGCTGTGGTCTCTGGGTCCCTCCAGGGGTGTGTGCTGTGGTCCCCTGGCTCTTACTTGGGGTGAGTGGTATGGTGCCCAGATCCCTCAGGGGTGAGTGGTGTGGTCCCCGGGCCCCTCCTGGGGGTGAGTGGTGTGGTCCCCAGGTCCCTCAGGGGTGTGGAGCCATCATCAGGCGTTCTAGGGCAGGAGCGGCCTCCAAGCACAGACCCTCCTCCGGCCACACCGACACTGGCACTGACACACTCACGGTTGTACCTAGGTGTGTTCATGGTTGAGAACCTTTGTTTTGAGAAGGCCCTTTAAGCTTCATAGGTTCTCCAAACCTGGGCCTGCATAGCGGGGACCCCACCCGGCCCGGAGGCCCCTCCACGACATCCAGAGCCACCCTGAGGGGCAGACCTGGCCTCAGAGCCTTGATGTGTGCCCGGCCCCTTGGCCAGAGCCCTGAGCCAGCGCGCTGGCGCCTCCGGGGCCTTGGACAGACGGCTCCGGGCCGCTTGCTCTCCCTCTGCCGCACTCTCCGCCCAGGCAACCCCGGCCGTGGTGGGCGCTGGCCCCCTCAGCCCCGCTGCTCTCATCGCCTTCAACACGGAGGAACACTGAGTCTGGGGCTCCCCGCCAGGGCAGACCAGAGCCCCCCAAGTCCCTCCTTAGGATCCAGCTCAGCGTCATTCTCTCCACGCCGGCCCTCCACGGGTGTCGGAGAGCCGGGCTGCTGGGAGATTCAGGCAGAGGAACTGAGGGAATCTGAATAGTGTTTAAGGAACCAAAAGGCACCTCGTATTTCCATCTGGGCTTTTCCATAGGGTGGCCACCACGCCTCCCTTTCCAGGCCTGTGGGGCAGTGGGGTTTCAGAAGCATCCAGATCAGATGATAAGTTACGTGGGTGCCACTCACACACCGCAGTTACACACACAGCTCACCGTGGAAGCTATGTCATCATTCACATCATCACTGGCAGTGGCATCCTGAATGCGAGTATTATTTAAAATAATTTAATTTTACGTAAAAAGCCATTTAATAAACCACAGCAGTGCAAGACTGTTTAAGAGAGAAAGTGTGGTGGGATTAGAAATGTAGCAATTTTGTTTCCCTGGGAGGAAGCATTAAACCCACGGCCATGGGACAAGCCTGGATCATTCTGTAGGAGGCCATAATCATAATCCCGTAAGTCATAAGACAAAGAGCCAGAGCGAAAATGCTGCCTTTGCCCTGCATTTGCCCTTCAACTAAGAAGTGAAATCAGAGACAGCCACACAAAACCGTGATCGCAGAATCGCTCATCGCTGTCTCGGCTGCGTGGACACACGGTGTACTTTCTGTCATTAAACACGCCTGAGGGACTGACAGATGCTGTACATCGTCAGGCACAGTCTGTCCTTTTTCCTCAGCCCCAGTACTTGTCATCCAGCCCAACCACAGTCACGCTGACAGCAACAGTTCTTTCTCCTGTTCCACCGGTTTATGTAACCTTCCCCATGTTAACTCTGCAAAGATGAAAAGAAAGCTACCACCACAGACACAAAAACCGCATTCTTATAAACGTTTGACTATCTTCACCAAAACCGAAAGTGCTTCGTTTCCCCAAGTATTCCAGGTCTGCCCCTGAAGTGGATGCAGAGAGACACCCTCGGGCGCGGCGGGGCTCCTCTTCCTGACCAGGGAGCCGTGCGGTCTCGCGCCCGCTCCAAGCCAGAAAAGGAGCCGCCCCACGGGAGTCCCCGCAGGACGAGCTGGGGCTCCCGAACCAGGCACCAGTAACGAAGACGGGCGCGTGGTCAGGACGTAACTGTCTGTGCCGGGCGCCAGGAGGAATAGGAGATGAAAGCTACATCAGCCCCACCCTCCAACAGCTTAATACCTATTTGGATAGGTTCAAACAAGCGTATAAAATGTTATACAGCAAACCACAATATAAACATTTTAAAGAACTGTAAAACACCCTTCAAGGTAGCACTTTTAGACAAATTTATGTTCCTCGAATTATTAGGGAAGAAAAAGGTTACTTGGACATGCTTTTTGCTAATAAAAGCAAATGTGCAAGGATCAAAAGTAAACTCAGACGGGAGAGAGGCAGTGCGGGTCAGAACCACCACCATCAGGACAAAGTCGGGCTCGCTGGCACCAGAGACCGACGGACACACAGAGAGGTGGGGAGAAGTCACACGCGCGATGGGCTCAAGCCAGTGTGGGCGAACCAGCACCACACTCCATCTCCAGAAGCAGCGGAACCTCAGTAGCAACGGGCATCCCAGTGCCCAGACCTTGGGGCCTAAACTCCGTTCTCCACAGAAAGCCACGGGGCTTCTTGGAGAAACGACTGATTCTAAGACAAGCTGGGGTAGGAATCATCCAAGATAAGCCTAGAGCTTCTCATAATATCAGAAGGTAAGGAAGGCGGCAGGTCAAAGGGACACAGCAGCCAAGGGAAGGAGTCCCCATGGTCAGAGCTGCAACAGTCGGAGCAACAAAGCGAAGCTGGGTTGGGTCATAACCCAGAGCATAAAAGAAATACCCGCACCTCCACACAGACACACACACGGATGGAGCAAACCAGCAAGCCGGGGAGAGTACACAAATCCGTGCTCAAGAACCCAGAGTACATTACAAAGATGCTCCCAGCTGCGGGCTGTGCGCAGTGACCCCTTCCTGTGGGGTCAGTGAGGGAAGCACACAGGAGTAAGCTGGCCGTGGAGACCCTGCCCAACAGCCCGACCCTCTGCCCGACGCAGAGGGCAGGGGCTTGCTCATCACACGGCTTCGCCAGCTGACGTGGGTGGGTCTGAGTCACGGGCTACACACTCTGAAAGCCAAGGTTTAGTTTTGTCCTACAGTAAATGGCTAGTTATCAAAGATTTAGAACAAGGAAATGGTAAAAGTAGAGATGGAAGACCTTTTAAGGTAGAAGCTGTTTGCAGGAAGAAGATGAAGCCACGTGTGGAAAGCACCCGCATGTCTTACTCTTCGAAACAGCACAGATGTTTCTCAAAATACGTTAAGAGACAATACCTACTAGCTAAACCCGACACCTTCCACTACTCAAAAATCTACGAATTCACATGATCATTTTCCCCGAGGCTGAGGGCACAGCTGGTGAGATTCAAGGTGGCTCCATGGCCAGAGCAGGATGAAGGGACCCTCTTCCTCCCCACGTCCCCCTCCTGAAAATTGGAAGAAGATAGAAAACTCTGTCCTGAGAAAACTTTCATCCTAATTTAAAGGTATGTTATGAACAAAACATATCTATTTAGAACTGCAAATGAGAGTCTGCGGCTACCACATTCAAACATGGAAATCACATGCCTGAGCTCATTGGGGAAGGATGAAGATTGCTCTAGATCTCAGGGTCTCACTCACAACCTGTTCTCAGGCTGGGCAGGGACACTGCCCTACGTGTCACGGGTCAGAAATGTCACCTGGGGAGCTGTTCTAAGGACCTAGCACAGACTAGAAAGCATTTACATTAGTTTTTCGAGTGTGCTGAGAAGTTCTCTTGAACAGATCCTGCCACCCTCTCTCTCCTCCCCCTTTCACTCATGTGGTGAAGGAGTATACAGCATTTATCATGCATTCATGTCTAGAGCAGAGTCGCATCAGCGTGAGGAACCTAGGTGCCAACCTGCTCTTAGGAGCTGGCTTGTGCCCCCATCCGGGTGCCCCGTGGGTGGGGCAAGAGGCAGGAGGCCTCACGGAGACGCCAACACACCCCTGCCTCTGGGGCCACGTGGCCACAGGGGCCCGCACGCCCTGCGTTCCCCAAATGGCTCTTCACCCAAGGCCCGTCTGCCACGGAAATGCCACCTGGGGTTGGGGGGGAGGCTGACTTTGGTTCCTATTCGTTTGGATTTTCCTTGTTGTTATTTTTGGGGTGGAATTTCTCCCCAAGTTGAGGGATTATGGCAGTTGGGGGAATATTGGCTAAGCTGTTTTGTTTTCCACTCATATTCTTATTAAGAAATATACTGGCTTTAGAGTATTAAACTTGGCCTGACTTTGTTCTGTGGCTGCTTCAGTCCTTTGAGACAATCACAGGGCAAACTGCACTGCAGACCTCACTTTTGAACTCTGTATCGCCTCCACCTCAGTCTTACCTTCGCAAACTGGCTGACGGCTGGCTTGGCACCTCCGAGTTGGGGAGCAGAGTGACCTCAGACGCAGTCATGCCTGGACTCCCCAAAGCCCACGCCTCCCACCCAGGCTCCCCCAACAAGGGGATCACCAAGCAGCACAACCTCACCAAGGGGCGGCTCTCTTGTTTTCCGAGTCTGGGCTCCATTCTTCACTCAGCTGGTTATTATTACTGCCTTTGCAGTAGCAGCGAGAGCTTGACCGCGGCCAAGTCGGAATTCTGACACACTCAGCCAGAATCCAATCTGCCACGTCCAAAAGGAGGTGAGAGGGTGGAAGGAGCTGCGGTTTCCACGCGGCTTCTCGTTCTCTGGCTTCACCACTTTGAGGCAGAACGCTTACAAAGGTAATGTGCATTTAATTAAAGTAACATTAGTGAATCTTGGAGATGATATTTGCTTTTCCAATCCACTTTTATGATGCAGGAAAAAGAAATAGAAGTCAGCTCAGAGGAAGTCAGTGAAGAATCCGGGAAAGGGGAGCCCCAGGGGTGGAATCTGATGGACGCCGCTGACGGCCGCCTCGGAGCCAGCCTGGGTCCGGTGTGGGAGGCACGGCGGGGTCACTCGTCCAGCGGATCTCACGTGCACGGAGCAGTGAAAATGAAGGCTGTGCTTCGTAGCTACAGCAGGTTGGGAGGCAGGCCCTCCAGGGGACACTCTTGGCGTGGTCCCCGGAAACCCAGGGGCTCCTACAAAGGCCAACACGTACACGGTGCTGAAAACAAAAGGAGACGCAGGGTCCCTCCTGCGGATGCAGGCTCCCACCCGGCGCCCCTCCACCTTCAGTCGCGTGAACGCACCACGCTCGACGGGACGGCCCCACTTTGTCAGCGTAGCTTTGCCACTCTCTGTTGTCACAAACGACCCTGAGATGATCCATAGTGAAGAAATACGCACCAATTCACTGTATGTCTCAAAAGGCAGAGTCTACTTCCACCCTTCGTGACAAAGTTCCCTGGACTCCTTTCTTCTTGAAAACAATTAAAATGTTGAATGTGATTTTAAAATTATCTTCTATAACTGCATTCCTGAGCACATAAGGAAGTAAGGAGCTTTCCATGGCCCAAGATTACAGACAGGTGAGTCCTGGGCCAGTGCCAGCCAGGGCCCTGGGGCACCGGACAAGCCCGGTAGCCTGTCCAGCCTCTGCAACCTCTGCCTCCAAGGCCCCCAAGAGCCGGAGACCTCCTCGTGGTGGAGAGCCGGCTTCGGGGGGCAGCAGACACCTGTGGAGGAGGGAGGTCACCCCCCACAGGGACTGAGCCCGGGGCCAGGCCCCACTACCTCCAGCCGCCTCAGTCAGGCCTTTCTTCAGGGAGATGCTTTCTCCTCACTGACTCATTTTTCATTTTAAATCTATCAGTTGCCAAGAGAGGAGTGTTAAAATCCTCTTGTAGACTCACCTGTTTCAGTTTTGAATTGAATCAGTTTTGCTTCACATATTGGAGTATTTCTCATCAGACACCTTTATAATTATTTGACTTCCCGATGAAGAGCATTCGACCGTGACACAAACTCTGGCAACACTCGCCATATGGAAGTTTATTTTCTCTGATATGAACACACTTTACTCCAAGGACTTACTCTCAACATTTGCATGACTTACCTTTTCCTTCCATTTGCTTTCAAACTCCCCTCCACGTCTTCTTATCAAAAGTTTGTCTCTTGCCGGCAGCATGTGGTCTGCACTTGCTTTTCATGCTCCCGACAATCTCTGCCTCCTCTGCAGTGTGTACACTGTTAACATTTGATGTAATTACTGATTAGATTTGGCTCAGTCTATCATTTATTGCTTCTGTTTTTCCCCTCTATTTTTTTTTTTATTTTTCCCACATCCACATAGACACATCTTTCATAATTCTTCTGGATCCATGGACTGCTGAGTGAGAGAAGTATTAAGTTTCTCATAGCTAATGTGTTTTTGGCCATCTTTTCTTGTAACCTCAATAGTTCTTGTTCCAGATAAATTTATTCCATGTTATTTGGTGCAGGAAAATCTAGAGATTTAAAAGTTTTCTTAATTTTTGTGATTTTTAACAAGCGTGGGATCACAGGTTTTGTGAGGCTTTCAAGTCACATAACCTGGGGAACATCTTTAAGAAAAGTATGCGCATAAAAGAATAATATAAACATTTGAAATATGACAATTATCACAAGCATCACACAATCTGGAAAATAGCATTTTTTTTTTCAATTTTAAGAGCAAAGCACACCTATGACACTGGCTAGATCAGCAGAGTGTGTGGTTAGAGCATTTTTGGAAGTCATCCCAGCACTGAGACAGAGTTACTGTGGCTCCGCTAACTCTAACCCTGCCCACCCATGCCCTCCTCCCCAGAGCCTGATACACTGCACGAATCTCTCATCCTCCCATGGAGGGGAGCTGGCTTAGAAAGAGGCATGATCTTTGCTGACTTCAGGTGACACCTTTTGAAAACTTCACAACACATGATGGTGTGAGTGTGTTGCTTGGGACCCACTGGGCCCTGGGATGAGCCTAAGGCTGCAGCATTGTTTGATCCAGGGTAAACCCAGTTCTGATGAGGAATGAAATTAACACCTAGCATGCCCTGTGCCTCCTCCCCAGCCCTCCTCAGGAATCCTCCAGGGCACCAGCACCTCAGAGAGTCTCCAAGGGGCGTCATTTCCCGGCAGCGTCAGGAGCTAGGAGACGCTGGGACCAACATTTAGTTTTAAAGAAAGACTGTTTAAACCAAAAGTCTCCCTTCATTACTCAGTCATTCATGCACCAAACATTTAGTGAGTCCTTATCTGTGCTCCAGTCTCTACTCCAGTTGCCAGAGACACAGCTGTGAACAAAACAGACAGAGTTCTTGCCCTGGTGGGTTTACAGTGCTGGGAGTGAGGCAATTGTTTTTAAATAATCACTTACACAAATTTTCACACTATTAGAGATTATTTTAGATAATGTCATTACTAAAACATGTCAATATTGGCTGAAAAGGCAAATCTTAATTAATGTTCAAGGAGGAGGAAATGGCAGCTCACTCCAGTATTCTTGCCTGGGAAATTCCATGGACAGAGAAGCCTGGTGTGGGCTACAGTCCATGGGGACACAAAGAGTCAAACATGACTAAGTGACTGAGCACACACTTATAAGAGGTACACCCAAAACAAAGCTACTCAAAAAGGTTAAGTTTTTTAAAAAAACGTCAAGTGATACAAACAGAAAGATAAAGGACTCCCCACGTGAATATTGTGTGAAGTGTAAATCAAGATACAATCATTAAGTAATCCAGATAAAATTGTCTCTAATACAAATGAGATAAACACTCATAAACTAATGTCCACACCAACAGGATACGAAAGTCTCCTCTCTGTTTAAGTCGGTGCTGACACAGTCTCCCTCCTGCACCACCAAGTGGAGAAGCGGTCCAGCCTCCAGGGATGAGCAGAGGCGAAGTATTCTTCCACCAGACTGAGAAGGACTCTTTACCATTTCCTATGTCCAGTTTTCAAATTTCAGATCAGATCAGATCAGTCGCTCAGTCGTGTCCGACTCTTTACGACCCCATGAATCGCAGCACGCCAGGCCTTCCTGTCCATCACCAACTCCCAGAGTTCACTGAGACTCATGTCCATCGAGTCAGTGATGCCATCCAGCCATCTCATCCTCTGTCATCCCCTTCTCCTCTTGCCCCCAATCCCTCCCAGCATCAGAGTCTTTTCCAATGAGTCAACTCTTCACATGAGGTGGCCAAAGTACTGGAGTTTCAGCTTTAGCATCATTCCTTCCAAAGAACACCCAGGGCTGATCTCCTTCAGAATGGACTGGTTGGATCTCCTTGCAGTCCAAAGGACTCTCAAGAGTCTTCTCCAACACCACAGTTCAAAAGCATCAATTCTTAGGCACTCAGCCTTCTTCACAGTCCAACTCTCACATCCATACATGACCACAGGAAAAACCATAGCCTTGACTAGACAGACCTTTGTTGGCAAAGTAATGTCTCTGCTTTTGAATATGCTATCTAGGTTGGTCATAACTTTCCTTCCAAGGAGTAAGCGTCTTTTAATTTCATGGCTGTAGTCACCATCTGTAGTAAACTTACAACAGAATAAATAATGCTTCAAGTATAGGAAGCAGTAGATTTATTGCTTTCAAATACCTGAGTGCAGCAGCCTCCAGGCCTCCTGAGGTCCATCTGGCTCATCCCCCATCTCTGGGCCACAAACTTGATCAGCGGCATCCACAGGGGCTGCATCCTCAGAGCTGTGTCCTCTGCAGGTGGAAAGAAGGTGGTTCCTGGTGGATGGGCATCTCAGGACAAGGACACAGGCTTCCTGCTGCTTCTGAGAAGGGCTGATGTCACAGGTGGTGGGCAACAGAGAGAACCTACCCCGGTCCTCTCTCTCCTGGACGTGCTGCCTTTGTTTCAGAAGGTGAAGAAGAGGATAAAGATTTTAAGAAATTTGAATCCAAACACATCTGCCCCTTATTACTGGAACTTGCTCTGCTGCTGCTGCTGCTAAGTCGCTTCAGTCGTGTCCGACTCTGTGCGACCCCATAGACGGCAGCCCACCAGGCTCCCCCGTCCCTGGGATTCTCCAGGCAAGAACACTGGAGTGGGTTGCCATTTCCTTCTCCAATGCATGAAAGTGAAAAGTGAAAGTGAAGTCGCTCAGTCATGTCCGACCCTCAGCAACCCCATGGACTGCAGCCTACCAGGCTCCTCCGTCCATGGGATTTTCCAGGCAAGAGTACTGGAGTGGGGTGCCACTGCCTTCTCCAGGAACTTGCTCTAGGAATCGTATTAAATGTTGATGGTCATTTTGTTTCCAGCACAGTTTTTAATTTTTGATGTTTTCTGTTCCTTGGATATTTTAACAGTGATTTGGGAGAGGAAGCCTGTAAGGAAACAGCCAGATGCAACCTTAAACTAAAAGTCATAATTAGAGTTTTAGAAGCAATAAGGGGTTTTACTCCCTAAAGTAATTTCATGATAAATAACTTAGAAGAGCAAAGAACTTTCAGAAAGCAAATAACTCTTTACTCATCAATCCTGTAAATGTTCCTTGTCACATTTATAAGAGGCACTGTCCATCCTCAGATTCCCAATTCAGATTCCACATGATTGAAAATAACCAGGGTATATTTTGTCAAGCCTACACTGCCTATGTCTGAGAAGGCAATGGCACCCCACTCCAGTGTTCTTGCCTGGAAAATCCCATGCACGGAGGAGCCTGGTGGGCTGCAGTCCGTGGGGTCGCTGAGGGTCGGACATGACTGAGCGACTTCACGTTCACTTTTCACTCGCATGCACTGGAGAAGGAAATGGCAACCCACTCCAGTGTTCTTGCCTGGAGAATCCCAGGGATGGGGGAGCCTGGTGGGCTGCTGTCTATGGGGTCGCACAGAGTCAGACACAACTGAAGCGACTTAGCAGCAGCAGCAGCAGCAGCACACTGCCTATATAAGCAGTGACCTCATTTATAAGGGGCTCCACCTGAAAAACTTGGGTAGCACTGGGTGATGGTATGGGAGAGACTGCTAAGGAGGCGGGCAGGTACGGTTTAGGCCTGAAACATCTTAATGGTGTAACTCACCATCAAAAGCATTCTCCAGGACAACAGCTCCTTGCCAGAGCTTTTTTGGGCTCCTTCACATCTTGATTGGAAAGAAGCATAAGACACAGCCCTCCAGGGACCAGCTGGGACTCCCACGGCCTCGCGCCCATGAGGCTGGGTAAAGTCTGAGACTCCTGGAAACATAAATGATGCTTGTGGAAGGAGGCTCTGTGTTTCTCCACAGTGGAAATTGTTTTTGTTTTTTTTTTTAATTTCATACAAGTCTGGGTCCCTAACTTGCCCAGGAAGAGCACTGGAGCTTAATAAATGGGCTTTTGGTGACTTTAAAGTTTTAGTGTCATTTCCTGTTTGCTCATTATAAACCTGTGAAAGAAGGAAGAAATACCATCTTTCACCCACCCAGGTATCCTTGCACCTGGCACAGTGCTTGGAAATAGCAGACCTCAAACGCTGCTGAAAAATAAATGAGCATAAGAATATGTGTCATTAAAGCTCTGAATTACCCCACCTAGTTGATGGAAATAAGCATCACTGCACAAATATTACTTCCTAAGAGAAAGAGTAAGTCAGCGCCCAGGGCTTGGGCACATCTGGAGGGTCTGCAGCCCATGCCCCCCACTCCACCCCGCCACAGCCCTGCAGGGCTCACAGCCCTGACTCCCTGCCTACAGTGGCTACACTGCCAGCCACGCAGACTCGCCCAGGGCGAGCCCCTGGCCAGATTGTCACAACTGAAAACGATACGGTCAGCAGCAAAGCTATGGTCATAGACGGCCGTAAACTCACAGGTGACTCTTCAGGGCTCAAGGGCGACAGAAATGAGAGACCCTGCAGGCTGGGGGCGGGGCGGACAGAGGCCCCGCCTGGTTCCCGCGGTGTCAGGGTTCCTAGCGTTTGTCCCTCCGCCGTAAGAGCCGTCCTGAGTCTCTGCAGGGTTCCTGTCAGAGTTTCCACAATATACTTCTGAATCTTTATTTTCAAAATCTGATTTTCTTGAAACAGCTAGAGAGTATTTCTTTTCCCTGCAATGAACTCATTCCTGAGTAAAACACAGGAAATAGCATCCAGTTACTACCCAAACCATTCCTTTGGCTTTCTTTTCATGAAAAGAGATATCAAACTAAATAACAACTGGCTAACATCCACTTAAATTTTATTTTGTATCCACATTAGATTAAGAGATCTAAATTCACATGAAAATATAACCCATAATCTAAATTCAAAAATAACTAGGTATAAACTATCAGCATGGTTGCATTTCCCTTCCATTTTCTTTCTTTAAAAATACACAAACTTTCCCCACTTTGGTGGCTGCTGTGCCCCCAGCCCTTCCAGCCAGATCTGAGCCAACAGTGGTCTGATTGTTTTTAGGTATGTGAACCAATGTAGTCCTTATTTTGCTTAAGACATTTTGCAATACGTTTTTGGAACATGTGAACAAGAAGGTACCCATTACACCAATAATTGTATTTTTTCGTTTAAGTGTATTAGTCTCTTAGACTGTGTAGAAAACAGAAGGTATGGTTATGAGCTGCTGACACAACAGTGCAAGTGTTTAACACCCGCCGTGTGTTCATCTTCATTGAGAGTATGGTTATAAGCTGCTGACACAACAGCGCAAGTGTTTAAAACCCCCCGTGTATTCATCTTCATTGAGAGTTTTATTTCTGCACGCAGTTTTGAGTTACTGTCCGGCTTCCTTTCCTTTCGCTTGGCGGGGCTCACTCGAGTGCTTCCTACAGGGCAAGGACTCGCACAAGCTCCCCAGCTCCTGTTTATCTGGGGATGTCTCAATTTCTCCCATCCTGTGAAGGACAGTTTTACTGGATACAGGATTCTTGGTTGGCAGTCTTTTTTTTTTTTTTTTTTTTTTTAGCACTTTGAATCAATCAGCCCAGCCTCTGACCTCCAAAGCTTCTGAAAGAAATCTGCCCATGGTCTTGAGGGTCCTTCCTGACAAATGTTCTATTCTTCCAGGTACTGTCTACTCTCTGCCAGTTTCCCAGAACCCTCTACCTAAAGTATTCACTAATCAAATGTGTCATTTCAGTGCAAGAGCCAGGACTTCAGCTGATCTCATGGTAGAGAGGCTCTCTGGCAACATCTCCACTCTTGTGTGCTGGGGTGTGGATCTACTGAAAAGCCCTACTCTGCTTCTGCCTGGAGCAGATAACACACAGAGACACATTCAGTCCCTGACCATTCATTTTGAGAAAAGATAAAGTCAGAAACAACTGAGGATTTCTGAGCTACTATGTGTCTTGACAGTAAGTTAATTACAACTGACTAACAGAGCCAAAGCCTTTGACTGTGTGGATCACAATAAACCGTGGACGACTCTGAAAGAGACAAGAATACCAGACCACCTGACCTGCCTCTTGAGAAGCCTGTATGCAGGTCAGGAAGCAACAGCTAGAACTGGACATGGAACAACAGACTGGTTCCAAATAGGAAAAGGAGGACGTCAAGGCTGTATATTGTCACCGTGCTTATTTAACTTGTATGCAGAGTACATCATGGGAAACACTGGGCTGGTAGAAGCACAAGCTGGAATCAAGATTGCCGGGAGAAATATCAATAACCTCAGATATGCAGATGACACCACCCTTATGGCAGAAAGTGAAGAGGAACTCAAAAGCCTCTTGATGAAAGTGAAAGAGGAGAGTGAAAAAGTTGGCTTAAAGTTCAACATTCAGAAAACTAAGATCATGGCATCTGGTCCCATCACTTCGTGGGAAATAGATGGGGAAACAGTGGAAACAGTGTCAGACTTTATTTTCTTGGGCTCCAAAATCACTGCAGATGGTGACTGCAGCCATGAAGTTAAAAGATGCTTACTCCTTGGAAGGAAAGTTATGACCAACCTAGATAGCATATTCAAAAGCAGAGACATTACTTTGCCAACAAAGGTTCATCTAGTCAAGGCTATGGTTTTTCCAGTGGTCATGTATGAATGTGAGAGTTGGACTGTGAAGAAAGCTGAGCGCCGAAGAATTGATGCTTTTGAACTGTGGTGTTGGAGAAGACTCTTGAGAGTCCCTTGGACTGCAAGGAGATCCAACCAGTCCATCCTAAAGGAGATCAGTGCTGGGTGTTCACTGGAAGGCCTGATGCTGAAGCTGAAACTGCAATACTTTGGCCACCTCATGCGAAGAGTTGACTCACTGGAAAAGACTCTGATGCTGGGAGGGATTGGGGGCAGGAGGAGAAGGGGACGACAGAGGATGAGATGGCTGGATGGCATCACCGACTTGATGGACATGAGTTTGAGTGAACTCCGGGAGTTGGTGATGGACAGGGAGGCCTGGCGTGCTGCGATTCATGAGGTCGAAGAGAGTCGGACACGACTGAGCGACTGAACTGAACTGAACTGAACTGAATAGAGCCAAGATTTCATTTTGGAGATTTGTGTTGCTCCAGGTCACAAAAAAGGAAAACAATTTTAAATACAAAAGGACCAGCACCCCCTCCATGCCGTTCTAAGCAGGAAAGTAGGAATAAGACAAGAAGATAAGGATGGAAGACTTAGAATCCACAGTAAGCATAAATTTTTAGACCAGGGTCCTGCCATATGCCATCTGTGTTCACCAATAACCCACTGAAGACAAAGATCCCACTTTGGCATATGTCTGAAAAAGACCACACAGGCATTGCTCTGTCTTGAATGTAGGACTCCTTATAGTGTCTTCTCAACACCAGGGCATCATCTACTTGTGACCATCCAAGCCTCAAGCATAGAAGAGTTCACACATTATTAGCTTAGAGACAAGCATTTAGGTCATTAAAAATGAATGCAGCTAAAATAATGAATGCAAATTTTCAGAACTGACAGAATTCCATAAAATCCTTACAAAACCACCAAAGCAGCAGTTTACAGAAAATATCATGTCTCAGAGAGTTAGACTGATTTGCATCAAGCGGAACGTTAGCAGTAAATGCTGAACTGACTTTGCTGTTTGCTGTGCTGTCAGTAACAGACCGGAGGGACTAATTCAGACCCACACTGTCCAGACACACAGTGTCTGGTAGGTTCTCTGCTAAGCATCTGCTTCCTCACACATCACTCTGTAAAGCCACAGAGCGAGCTGAAGGAAGGAACGACACCGACAAGTGGTGAAATAAATAAATGAAGGGCCCGAGAAATAAGAGAGTCATAATTGAGAAGAAAGTGCTGGAATCCAGATAGAGTAAAATACAAAATTGACACAAATATTACCTTTAAAAGAAAAGTCAAAATTATCTTTATGAAGTCACCCATTACCTACATTCATAGTGGAAAAATACAATAATAACGACGATCGACCTTCGAGCAGTTGGTGTATGCAGAGTCCTGTGACAGGCGTGCAGTGAGGCAGGCTTGGGTCAAAAATCAAGGGAGTAAGTGTTCAATAAATGATAATTTTTAAAATGGCCAAGGAAATGTTCAATAAAAATGTTAAAGCCAATATCTCTATATGCTTTAATAATTCTCTACTGCAGCATCATGACCAACGACATTTAAATTAATTCAACATGTTTAGTAAAATAAATTCCCCATTTGAAAATACTTTGGAAATTTTACTATGTGAATTACTGTCTCTGATTCTGGTGACGTAGTCTTTCTTTCTTTCTTTTTTTTTTTGCTATCTTCTCCCACGTCCTTTCTACTTGAAAATCACCCCAGCTGTGTTTTCTGCACGTCTGTAAGTAGTTATCCATTAAAAGTTCATCAAACATTCACCCATTCCCCTAAGGATGAATTTGGTTACTTCCACAGACGTGCCTCAGCACGCGCCCCTATGCATGCTCCATGCAGACCTGCCCTGGGATGTGGATCAGGGTCACAGAGGCTGAGTCACAGAGTGGGAGTCGGTGAGTTCTGTGCACTTTCCGGAAAGTCTGGACCACAGTTGCTCTCACTAGTGGTGATGAAATTTACCATCACTTAACAGCTTCATCAGCCCTTGGCACACCCACACTTCTAGTCTTTTAACTTGTAAAACAAAAGGATTAGACAAAAATGACCCCAAATTTCATAAAAGTGATCAATTTCCTTTTATTTTTAAAATAAAATTAATAATCTCAGAATTTTCATTACTACATACTGTGTTTACCTCTCAACTATATCATGAGATATATTTGAACAAATACTCATATATGGAGAATACACACACCACACACAGTTGACTCTTGAACAGCACAGGGGTTCGGTGCACCACCTCTCTGTGTGATCTAACACCTGCATATGCCCACAGGCAGCCCTCTGTATGCACAGTTCCTCCCTGTCTGTGGTTCTGCAGCCACAAATCCAACCAGCCATGGATCTTGTGCTTACCGTTGAAACAAACCCATGCATACATGAACTCGCCCAGTTCAGGCCATGTTGTTCAGGGCATGTGCGTGTGTGTGTGTGCGTGCGTGTGTGTGCGCGCGCGTGTGTGTGTGTGCGTGTGTGTGTGCGTGCGTGTGTGCGTGTGTGTGTGTGTGCGCGCAGCATTTCACTACTTTCATAGTAAAAGCACAAGAAACTCTGAGCACCGAGAGTGGTGCTATCAGCCAGTGAAGTTGACAGCAGTTGGTGTAAGGCGCGCCTGAGTGTCATAGTTATCTGTTCCATCTTAACACTTTAATAAAAGAAAGGGCTCTTTCTCCCTTGCATCACAGCTGGCATGGTAGGGGTGGCAAACTTTACACACGAAGTCATACTTGGTTGACCCCAGCCTGATGACCTGCAACTCCCCTGGGATCTACCGCAAGTGGTGACTCTGGAATATCCACCTTCTATCCTATGGTCCCACCACCTCTGAATCCCGCTCTTTCTTCTGTCCACAGGGCAGAGTGTGGGGCATTAATTGCCGGCCTGCAATTGGTGAATGTTGCTCCCCTCACATTCCACTGGACAAATGTGTCTCATCATCCCAATTTCAAACATGGCTGTTCTGTGTGCTCAGAAAATGGAACTCAGTGAGCATGTTAACCAGTTTCCACCATAGTGCTGTCCAAGGAGTCAAAACTTGCTGTGCTCTTTTTTCCAACTATGTGGAGATGCTCACAATGTTAGAATTCTGTTAATACTCTCCTTGATCATTACTTTCTTATTTCCTTCATAAATTTCCCAAGAATTGTCATACTACACCAAGCTCATGGAAGCCCATGGAGCTCCAAACCTCATACCAGTCGGAACGGCCACCATCAAAAAGTCTACAAACAGTAAATGCTAGAGAGGGCATGGAGGAAAGGGACCCTCTTACTCTGTTGTGGGAACACACGCCTGCATGCTAAGTTGCTTCAGTCACGTCCGACTCTTTGACACCCAAGGCACTGCCGCCTGTCAGGCTCCTCTATTCGTGGGATTCTCCAGGCAGGAAGACTGGAGCGGATTGTTACGCCCTCCTCCAAGGGGTCTTCCCAATTTAGGGATCAAACCCGCATCTCTTTCGTCTCCTGCACTGGCAGGCACGTCTTTTACCACCAGCGCCACCTGGGAAGCCCGAGGAAAGTACACGTAAGTATAATACGTACAAAAAAGGGTGTGGTAGATGCGCACCGTGAGTACCACTCGGCCGTAAAAGAGGATGAAATAGCACCATTTGTATATGTACGTATAATACGCACAGAAAAGGGTGTGCTGGATGCACACAACGAATACCACTCAGCTGTCAAAAAGGATGAAATAGCACCATTTGCAGCACTCAGGATGAACCCGGACATTCTCATACTCAGTAAAATAAGTCAGACAGAGAAATACAAACACCATGTGATGTGGCTTATACGTGGAATCTAAAACTATGATAAAAATGAACTGTTTACAAAATAGAAACAGACCCACCGACTTAGAGAAGGAATTTATAGTTACCAGAGGGGAAGGGTGGTGGCGTGGGGAGGGACAGATTAGGAGACGGAGATGGGCAGGAAAACACTGCTACGTTCAAAACAGATAGCCAGCACAGGCCGACTGCAAACGTTAAATAAATAAGTAAACATCGATGTATGAAAAGGAGATGAGGTACGTATATAAGATGGAATATTAATCGTAAAATAGAAGGAAATCCTGCCATTTGCAATAACATGGATGGACCTGGAGGACACCTTGTTTAGTGAAACGTCAGACGAAGAGCAACACTGTGTGACTGCACTTCTGTGTGAATCTTTAAACAGAAATTCAGAGAAACAGACAGCATGTTGGTGGTTACCAGAGGCAGGCGGCGTGAGTGGGAGAAATGAATGAAGGGGGTCAGAAAAAAGGCAGCTCACACCTGGCCACTGTTTGACTCTGACTAGAGTTAGGCAATGGAATGAGCAGATTAGAGTCTTTCTTCAGCAAAGCACCTGCCTTTCAAATGATCTGTTTAAACAAACACAAGGCAAAATTATTGCAAAAACAAAAAATAACAGTCTGGGTTTCTAGAATATTATATGTGATGACTATCAAAAAATATTTCTCATCATTAATACACTTGAAAATATAGAATGTCAAGATTACATATAATGAAATTTCAATAATTGGTTATAAAGTAGCAAGGCCAATTTATCCTTATTGTCATTACCACCAGAGCAATTGTCTGTATTACATACCTACCACGTATTATACGCAGTCCCTCCGTGGAGGGGCAGTGAGTCCTCAGATCTGATTTATTAAAGCAAACCCTAGACCAGATTATTCAGTTCTTTGAGGAGGAATTTGAAGACTGAAATTATATTCCCCATAATGAAATAAAATGACTGTCAGTTGAGTAAACAAAAGTTAACTCTTGAGTGGCTGCAACCCGAAAAAAAATAAAATAAAATTTTGGACAAATACGTAGTTGTGTGCACCGAGTGGCAGGAAATTAGAGAACTGATCAGACAGTTGAAGTTGAAGGCAGTTTTTCAAGGCCTGGCCAAGAAACGTGGAGTATGGTGATGGATGACGTAAGAAGCTCGGTCTTTCACAGCAATTAACATAATCAGGAATACTCACTATTGGCAACTATTAATAATAGGAAATCTGATGGCAGGAAGGATGGAATCCATTAAGCCCATTGTGGGAATCTGAGCATCTCACAGCCAAGTCACTCTAGATTCAAAATCACACACAGATATTTTCCTTCAGGAGATCTCAGCCATGTGGGCACATTTCAAACTGCTTAAATAAATACAAACGTGGCCAAGTGTTCCCAGGTTCCACAGCTGTGTGGAGCAAAACTTAAAATGCCAGTAAATGCTAGCTTCAGTGGAAATGGATCCTTTTAAAATGAAAATCCCTTTGCTGTAGGAAAATTGCCTTTGATGGATTCCACATTATTAAACTTTCCGTGGAGTTTGGACAAAATTCTGATCTGGAATTCAAACAAAGAGGGCAACACGAAGGCCCACTCTGCGGCTCAGACTTCTTGCCATCTCCCCTCTGGGCTGGTCTCTTTACGGTGTTCTCAAAGTGCTAAGTTTGTTTTGCTATTTTTACCTAATAGGGAACCTTGTAATCGGCAGGGAGGGAGTGGCGAGGGGCAGTGGGCACAAGGAAAGTCAGATGGAGTTTCCTTAGAGCAGATGCCTTTCACATATTCTGTGGATCCACAAGGAGACTTCAGGAAATGCAACCTTCTGAAGGGCAGAAACGCCTGCCGGATCCAGCGGTCTGGAACAGCAGGTGCTGTAAGAGCCACGCCACATGCCAGCAGCCAGGCCGGGTCACAGCGTCACGCAGGACGGTGCTCACCCCCCACCCACTGCCGGAGACTTCTTCCGTCGTGAGCAGGGTGGCACGCCCTCACTGAGCTCACGTGTCGGTTTGCTTGGAGGAGATAAGTCCCCCGGGGAAACACTTTCTGCAAAAGCCAATTCTGCCCAGCAGCATCGTCGTCACGGCCATGTCCTGGGCACACAGGGCCCCTGCTGCACACCGTGCTTCGGCCTGGTGGAGGGCCGCGTTCTCAGGAACCCTAGAGGAATAAAGGCACGTGAACACAGAGAGGCTGCCGAGTCCACACCCTCACCCCCGATCTTGCAGGTGTGAAGGAGGCCCTGGCTCGGGACGCTGCAGTGGCTCACAGGGGTTGCGGCCCCAGCACAGCCCCGGCCACGTGCAGAGGGAGCCTCCCAGGGGCTCAGGCCCAGCTGCCACGTCACAATACCCTTTGTGGTGCATGATCCCGGAGACGTGGCTGCTCAAGCCAGGTACGCGTAATACCCGCCGCCAGGAGCACACAGAGCCCGAGGGGTGTGTGTGTGTGTGTGTGTGTACATGTGTGCATGCGTGTGTCCCAGAGACTGACAGAGATAGAGGGGGACTGAGAGGCTGCCCCACTCAGCAGGTGTCCGTGGCTCCAGGCCAGGTGAGGAGCACTCAGGGCCCACGGCTCCAAGAGGAACCCGCTCACCATATACACACAGGAGCCCTGCTGCCTGCTGTGGGTGCCGTTTCTGTGACCCCCTCCACCCTGCAGACCCCGGGACAGGCATTGTGCGCAGCGTGGTGTGGTCAGCTCCATGGCCACGGTCAGCACAGACCTTCCCGGGGCAGAGAAAGGCTGGTGAGAAACCTGGCCACACGGCGGTGGACACTGTCTCACGCTTCTCGCCCGGCGTGCTCATCCTGCACAGGGGCCCTCCATGTGCCTGGACTTGAGGTGACACCTGACAACCAACGTGAAGTCCTCTGAAAGTTCAGAGGTGCTGCTGGAACACAAGGAGCCGGGTCCTCACACAACGGCGGCTGGCAGAAACCCCACCGACCCTCACCTTCCTTCCTCTCGACCTCTTACCTGTCGGGGCTCCCGTCAGTCCCAGCCCAAACCTCACTCTCATCGCCTGGTCCCGTTGCTGTTTGCTTGTTCTAACAAGGCCGACACTGCCAGTTCCTTCTTGGTTCCACAGGCACTCTGATGCTTCTTATCCTCATCTCAACCCCTGCTTCCCGACCCCAAGAATCAGAAACATGCAACGAGAGACACGAGCCAGCAAGCAGGCACAAGGAGGGGGACTGGGCCCAGGGAAGCGCTTGCTCCTGCCCGGAGCCGTGAGGAAACCCTGGCTTTGAGCTGGGCCCTGAGAACTGAGACACGAACACAAGAGCCAATGAGGAAGAGGGACGAGAAGGGCCACGGTGTGGAGGGGGCAGTTCCAGAAGGTTCCAGAGATGGAGAACATCTAGCATCTCCCGGGCAAACAGTCGCTGTGGCGATGGCATGAAGAAGCCGGTGCAGAGCAGGCAGAGTTCCGACCTCCAGGCCAGCGGCCATGCGGTGTCTACAGGGCCACATGACCATGCCGGAACTCGGGAGGAACTGGATTTCAACAATTAAGATAAAAGCTCTTTAAAATTACGCTGGCACAACGTACTACTCTTCAACAAGTTGAACATTTTCTGAGAGTTCACCGTGTTGAGCATTAGATGCCACGCCTTAGACTCTTGAGCATTAGATGCCACGCCTTAGACTCTACGGTCCAAGGGGTCAACCGTGCGCACTGAGTGCTGTAACAGGACCAGCCCCTGCTCACCAGCCACCTTCGTCTCTGAGGAGCTTCATCGCTTTAGTAGAGTTCAGGGAGCATTCAGTCTATGCTTGGTGAAGTTAGAAGGTGGAGACATGCAGAAGGGAAAGACGGGGCTCTGAAGAGTCCCCCAGGCCAACCAGGGAGACCACCATTCTGAAATAGAAAACCAAACAGCCTTCCAGGCCAGACAAGGGTCAGAAACACGCCAGGGCAGCTGAGGGCAGGAGGGGCGAGGGGGCGGGAGGCTCATGCAGGAAGATGGGAAGCGCCTCAGGGAAGGCCTTGGACTTGACCTGACGATAGACGGAATCCCATCTCCACCCCAGTCAGTATCGCCTCAAGGCCGTGCAAGTCTGTGTGGGATGTAACCTGTCATGACCTTTCACCCCAGACAACCCCATGCTCTGTCATCACCAGAAAATACTGGCCTCGGCTTCTCCCTGAAGAGCAGGTCATCAGACAGCGACTCCTCCAACACACATTCCAGACACAGCGTGTCCAGTCAACCCGGTTTCCTTTCTCCCAAAACTGTATCCAAATCCTACTCTTCCTCTGAATAAATTACAATGTCAGTGGAAAACACAATCATTCTTCAGTCCAGTCGCTCAGTCGTGTCTGACTCTTTGCGACCCCATGGGCTGCAGCATGCCAGGCCTCCCTGTCCATCACCAACTCCTGGAGTTTACTCAAACCCATGTCCATTGAGTCGGTGATGCCATCCAACCATCTCATCCTCTGTTGCCCTCTTCTCCTCCTGCCTTCAATCTTTCCCAACATCAGGGTCTTTTCCAGTGAGTCAGCTCTTCACATCAGGTGGCCAAAGTATTGGAGTTTCAGTTTCAGCATCAGTCCTTCCAACAAATATTCAGGGTTGATTTCCTTTATTGACTGGTTGGATCTCCTTGCAGTCCAAGGGACTCTCAAGACTCTTCTCCAACACCACAGTTCAAAAGCATTAATTTCTTGTGTGCTCAGCTTTCTTTGTGGTCCAACCCTCATATCCATCCATGGCTACTAGAAAAACTTTGACTATATGGACTATAGCTTTGACTATATGGACCTTTGTCGGAAAAGTAATGTCTCTGCATTTTAACATGCTCTCTAGGTTGGTCATAGCTTTACTTCCAAGAGCAAGTGTCTTTTAATTTCATGGCTGCAGTCACCATTTGCAGTGATTTTGGAGCCCAAGAAAATAAAGTCTGTCACTATTTCCATTGTTTCCATTGTCACAGAGACTAACGAAACATTTAAGTGTTTTAATTAATGACTTTTCAGCATCCTTAAGGGAAGGGTCCTGGATATTATGTCTCCATGGACAGAATTTGAAACTCCTGTTAACAAGAGAATCAAGTTATTTAGAAAGAGACTATGGACACTGACATATGGGGCTTTGAACTTCACTGTGAGAAGGACCTGGAAGCCCATGATCAGAGGTGGGAGCTGAGGTGTGCAGACACGAGGCCTGGGACACCAAGCCCTGGAACACGAAGCCCTGGGACACCTCACAGGCTCCCTCTGGACCCAGGGCAGTAGGACATGGATGCTGCAATTCCAGTTGAGTTATTGCATCTCTGCCCGCCTCCTGAGTGACCACATGAGTGAGTGAAGTTGCTCAGTCGTGTCCAACTCTTTGCAACCCCATGGACTGTAGCCTACCAGGCTCCTCAGTCCATGGGATTTTCCAGCCAAGAGTACTGGAGTGGGTTGCCATTTCCTTCTCCAGGGGATCTTCCCGACCCAGGGGTCGAACCTGGGTCTCCCACGTTGTAGGCAGACACTTTACCATCTGAGCTACTAGGGAAGCCCATAGGACACCAGAAACTATGTTATCAGCTCATGACTTCAAGTCCCAAGTCTTAGTTGAGGATGCTCTCCCTCTCTGGTCACTTCTCAGCAGAAAAAGGACGTCCAGATTCCTCTTTGCCCTGAAATCTGGCAAAGTTGCCTCACCTGGTGGTTCTCAGCCTTGAGCAGATTGGAGGCCCCAGGGGGCTCCTTGAACAGACCAAGGCCCCGCCTTCTGATGCAGGTCAGGGTCGGCGTCTCTGCCAAGCCCCAGGAGATGCTGATGCCACCTCCCGGGGACCAAGTTCTGGGGACCTCTGTGTCCACTCAGCAAACAAGGTGACGTGCTGCCGGGATGGACCCCACTCCAGGGATGGACGCCACTCCAGGGATGGATACCACTCCAGGCCCTCCCAGTGGCCACCAGCGAGCCCTGGGCTCCTCTGCCCCGCGGGCGGGGACAGCACCTCCATTCAGCTGCACATGCAAGGCAGGCGACCGCAGGCTTTCGGAAGAGCAGAGGGTAGGGGCTGTGCTCCTTTGTGGCTGGACGTTACATGGCGGCGTCTCAGGACCCCGGTTGCACTACTTGCCTGAGACCCCCGTCTCCATTCTGATTCACTCAAGTTTTCTCCATTGACAGCAAATCAGACTCGGAATGTTTTGAAAAGCTCTGAGGCAGGTCACAGAATCCAAAAAGCAAGGCCCAGGATCAGACCCTGGAGCCCTCAGGCTGCTGGAGCCCAGGTCACAGCGGGGCCTCCAGGAGCACCTGGGGGCCTCGCTCTGTTTGCTGGCTGGGAACTCTGGGGGCTGGCTTCCAGGGGAGAGCACTGGCTTCCAGGGGAGAGTGCTGGCTTCCAAGGGAGAGCGTCGGCAGGCCTCACGTGTGGGCCTGCAGGAGGCCTTAGCAGAGGTCACTGCCCCACCAGGTCCTGCTCCAGGGTCAGCTGTAATCCGGGCCCATGTGCTATGGGCTAGACGCCTGTCCAGAGCACAACAGTCTGCCGTGAACTGAGTTACCAGTGCTGAGGGAGCTGAGACCTGACCCTTCAAGGGTCCGCCTAGCATCCTGCTAATTAACGCAGCACAAGAGGGAAAACTGAATTTTTGGTTGCTAAGAAAAGGTCAGTGTAGAAAAAAGTGGGAATTCAGTCCAATCACGTAGCATCTATGATAAGGCCCCTTCCTCATCTGTCACTGCTTGCAGAGACCTGCCATGCATCTCAGGCTGCAGCCCGAGGGACCCCAGGGACTGTCCACACTGTGGCTAAGCCAGCCTGTCCTTCACAGGCTCTCTCTGTAGCCAACCCTGCGTCCTTTCACACACGAAGTCTTTTTGAACAACTAACCATGGTTTTCATGTGGATTGAATGAAATAGCTCCTGGGAAGCACTTGGAGTTTGCCAGCTGACACATATGCACACTGAAACCCATCGTGTATTTCCTCACTCAGCTGGTATGTGCCGGATCCCAGGACACCTGTGGGCGTTGGCCACACCTGATCACAGGTGCTGCACATAGTCTCCCCTCTGGGGCCCAGCACCACCTGACTGCTGGCCTCTGACACGGACACATGGAGGAGGAATCACGTGCTCTGTCTGGGGATGAGCCGCTTGCATCTGCTTCTTGCACAGAATGCAGGACGGGTGGGAGTCAGGTTTGTCCTCTAGCTCTCCTCTGCGTGACTACACACCGGGGATCCATCCATCCTCTCGGTTACAGGCATCGGTGGTTGTCAGTCTGAGTCTGTTACAAAGAAACCTGTTGTGAACATTGTTGAGTGTGTCTCATGGACCCAGTGACTCATTTCTTGTTGTCACACTTAGGACTGTGGGTCAGAGGGCGGGCATACTGTAAAAGTGGTGATTACAGCTGCGATGGTCAGACCACTGTCTATTCCCACAACCTTGGTGGGAGGTGCTGCGACGGCTCCACCAGGAACAGCATCCTCAGCTTCCTGGGTCTCTGATACTCAGTGAATGTGAGCTCTCCCTCGTTGCAGGCTTGATTCACATCTTCTCAACAACCGGGGATCTTGACCACATCCCCGTGCTCAGGACTCCAGGGTCCTCTTCTCTGCAGCTCCCCTGAGATCTCCTCTCAGCTGTTAAGTTGGCTTCTCTCTTGCTGGTTGGTTGTAGGGATTCTTTACTGTGTACACCAATGGAAGTCTCCCATCTTTTCACATTCTTAATGCTGTCATTTGACAAATAGACATTCTTGATTTTGATGATACCAGTTTTTAGATTATTTTTATCTCTTTTTTGGTATTTTTGGGTCCTCCTATGAAATCTTTAGAAACAGATGGGGAAACAGTGGAAACAGTGTCAGACTTTATTTCTGGGGGGCTCCAAAATCACTGCAGATGGTGACTGCAGCCATGAAATTAAAAGACGCTTGCTCCTTGGAAGAAAAGCTATGACCAACCTAGACAGCATATTAGAAAGCAGAGACTTAGCCAACAAAGGTCCATTTAGTCAAAGCTATGGTTTTTCCTATGGTCATGTATGGATGTGAGAGTTGGACTATAAAGAAAGCTGAGTGCAGAAGAATTGATGCTTTTGAACTGTGGTGTTGGAGAAGACTCCTGAGAGTCCCTTGGACTGCAAGGAGATCCAACTAGTCCATCCTAAAGGAAATCAGTTCTGAACATTCATTGGAAGGACTGATGCTGAAGCTGAAACTCCAATACTTTGGCCACCTGATGAGAAGAATTGACTCATTGGAAAAGACAAAGATTGAGGGCAGGAGGAGAAGGGGACGACAGAGGATGAGATGGTTGGATGGCATCACTGACTTGATAGACATGAGTTTGGGTAAACTCCGGGAGTTGGTGATGGACAGGGAGGCCTGGCGTGCTGTGATTCATGGGGTCTCAAAGTGCCAGACAAGACTGAGCAACTGAACTGAACTGAAGAAATCTTTGCCTTTTGAAGACCATGAAGATATTTGCAAGAAGAATTCCTAGAAGGTGGTTAAATCTGACTTGACAAATATGTGAGGGAGTAGTGGGAGACAAATCAAGTAAGGTGTCTTCTTTCCACTTCACTTATTTGCTCCCTCGCTCTTCCAATTAATTAATCACAGGAGAAATACTGGTCTAAAGGATGGCAGCACCCTGGGGTAGGAACCAGAGGGTTGAGGTGGACATGGAGCTGGCGTGGGTGAGGGGACAGAGAAGTAAGAGCAGAGTCTCTCTCATCTGAGGAAGAGAAGCAACTGCACACAGAGGTTCCCCAGGAAAAGCAGGCTGTCTGCATGCCCAAGGTGCCAACTTTAAGGAGATGATTTATGCAGGTCTCATAGAAAAAACGCTCAACCAAAGGACATGGGTTCAAGTAACTTCTCCAGCCTGGCATAAACAACCACGCCTCCCGCCAAGATCACACAGCCAGGCCAGGCCATGACATTCCAATGCGGACGCGTCATGGTGATCGGCCCAGGCTCAGGATTTATACCAAATTCTGCCTCTGAACTTTATTTTGCTTTTCTCTCCAAATCCCAGAGAATGCATTCTACTCTGATTGTTTTGTTGTAAGAGGAATGACTTGGATTTCTGGTGAGGAAAATTTGAACAGACAGTTAATTTTACTAAAAAGTTTCTGCGTTAATCATGGTACACATTCCAGTACAGAGTGAACAAGTGATTGTCCTTTTCATTAAATCAAAGTCAAATTGCCCCTGTTGTCAGATCCTTCACACACAAAAACCATAGATGATACATGAATAAAGGGATCTTAGGGCATTTTAATATTGTCTTTGGGAAAATACAAGACACTTCAAATCAAAATTGTTTTTTCTCTTTTCTTATTTTTCACTAATAACATTTATCAGAAAAGAAAGACCCACAGTGACATTAAATATCTTTTAAAATATTAAAAATATACACTATCAATGCATCCCCACCTTTTTAAATTTAAAATAGAGATTTTTTTCATATCACATTAGACTGCAGCAAAGACATAAGATGTTCATCTCTTCCCTGCCTTCGCTCCTCCCCCATGTCCCCACTTCTCAGGACTAAGATTCTCTCTCACTCTTTTTCCCACTGAAAGACCTGGTTTTAATCCTGATGCTGCTGCTGTCCGCTCTTGCAGCTCACCTTAAGCAGATCCCGTGGCGCGACATGGGCGTGGGTCTGAGTCTGCAGGTGATCTACGTGCTCCCTGACTGTTCCTCACATGCCCTCCCACGTCACCGGCCTGCGCTTGAGTCCCTGTGCTTCTCTTCTTCCCAAACCATCTTCCTGTCAAAAGTGTCCCATTTCACCCCTTCTCTCATTTCACCCATCAGGGCCTCCCCCATGTGCCAAGAAAGAGGGAGCCCCCTGGAGCCCCCAGTTCTGTACCCCACTGCCGCTGCACTTAGCCTCCCAATTCTTCTCACCTGCTCGTCGGAGTCACTGAATTTGCTCACTCTCTGCCTCTCGGCCCGGACCTCGGCCACATTCCTGGATAAATGAGTCCACAGGGACAGGTACTCAAGCCTGGTCCTCCTGGCTCAGCTGGCTTGCCGGTCCCCAGCAACCCTCAGCCTCTCTTCTTGCAGACATGCTCGGACCTTGGGGTCACCCAGAACTTCACCTGCATGGTCACGAGCTGAAGACCTGGCTACCTGGTGACAGCTTCCTCTTTCCTCCCAACATATCTAATGGCTTCATCCCATTGGCTCCTGAGAATGCAGCCATGGCCCAGTTGAAGAGCCAGGGCTCACCAGAGGAGCAGAGTCAATGGGAGATTAATCTATCCATCCACACATCCATCTATCCATCTGCCTCCCTATCTATCCATCCATCTGTCTATCCATCCATTTATCTATGTCTCTATCCATCCATTCTTGAATCTATTCATCCATCTGTCTATCTATCCACCCATCCATCTATCCATCCATCTGTCCATCCATCTATCCACCCACCCATCCATCCATTCATCCACCCATCCATCTATCCATCCATCCGTCTAACCAGTTTGTGTATACATTCTTAGTCACTCAGTCATGTCCAGCTCTTTGTGACCCTTTGGACTGTAGCCTGCCAGGCTCTTCTGTCCATGGGATTTTTCAAGCAAGAATATTGAAGTGTGTTACCATTTCCTTTTGCAGGAGATCTTTCCTATTTAGGAATCAAATATGCATCTCCTGAGTCTCCTCCATTGCAGGTGGATTCTTCACCCACTGAACCATCAGGGAAGCCCTATCTATCCAGAGAGGTTTATCTTAAGGAATCGGCTTACAAAATTGTGAGGGCTGACAAGTCTGACATCTGGGGCAGGCCTGCAGACTAGAGACCCAGGGAAATCCTGGTGTTGCGGTCTTGAGTCCTAGAAACTCAGGCAAGGTATCCATGTTCCTATCTGGAGGCAGAATTCCTTCCTCCTGGTGAATATCAGATTTTTCTCATAGTGTCTTCAACTTCCTGGATGAGGCCCACCCACACTGTGCAGGGGCATCTGCTTCGCTCAAAGGGAACTGATCTAAATGCCAGTCTCATATAACAAGACCTTCACAGCTACCCTCGATGGAGACTTGACCCCATGCTGGGCACTGTAGCCCAGCCAAATGGGCTCTGAAATTCACCAGCCACCTGTGCTGTGTTCTCATCAGTTATTATCCACCTGAAACTGAGGTCCTATCCTTCTTTCCAATGCCCCAAATAACATTCTCCCTGACTCTTCATCTCATCCACTTGGAGAAAATCCAGCCTGAGATGAACCTGCTTTTTTTGCCTACATCTGAGCAAACATGCTCCTGGAGAAAACCCACAGCACAGGGAGGATCACACACACCCAGCCCCAGTGCTCCCGGGCCTCCCTGACCTCGCTCCCGCCTTCCAGGCTCCTCACCTCCACTCTCTGCACTAAGCCCCCTCACTGCCTTGGAAACACAGGATCACAGAGCCCCCTTCTCAGAACCCAGCTCCCACGTCCCCCGCCCCATTTCCCAGCCAAGCTCCCTTCGGCCACACGGGCGCCTGCTCGCCTGCTGCTGCCCCCTGCCCCCACGCACTCCTCAGACCCCCCATGGCTCTGCCAGGTCCCCAGGGAGGAGCTCCGGTCGACCCCTGTTGCTCTCCACGGGTGCACACCCTGAGGTCCGCATCAGTGCTCGCTGCAGAGCCTCCCCCGACGTCTCTCAGGACTCTCCTCGGGCACTGGGACCCCCCCTCCTCCTTGTCCGGTGGCTGTTCTGTTCCTCTGTTTCCCCAGCTTCTCTAGCGCTGCCTCTCCTTCAACGCCTCAAAGTGTCTGCACTCCTTGCAGTTCCATCGGGCACTGGGGTCCTCAATCCTGTGAACCCCTTCATCCAGGCTGCAATGCAAACACCGTCCTGTCGATGAGTAAAAACACATTCTCCCAAATCTTTCTTGAGCATCAAAACAGACCGGATCTTCTTCTAAAATAGAAGAAAACGTCTAGCAAAACCAAACAGAAGTGAAAACCCCACAGCTGTCCTGCACAGGTTCACTTTAGGACCACGATGGATGAGCCATCACAGCAAAAGGGGGACAAGAGGCGGTCCCGCTCGGGGCAGGCCAGGGCTCCCAGAGCCACCGAGCCGTGCTGCGGCCACTCCCCACTGTCCACTGCAGTCTTAGATTTGGGGGAACACTCAGCAAGGCCTGGGCTTCATCCCCTTTGTCAGTGAGACGGGGAGAGTGCCTCCCTCATCCGAGGGAAGGGAGGACATGGACGGTGCTCAGAGGACGGCAGCCTGTGTTGCAGCCAGTGGAGACGAGCGCCTTCCTGAGGACTGCCGGGTCGCCCGACAGGGAGTGTCCAAAAGGACCCCGCCCTGCTGGTGTGACCCGCCAGGCCGCTGCGCCTGCAGCCAAGGCCCAGGAGAGGGGCACAGCCTCGGTGCCCCTGGGGTGGGGCCTCAGGGGATGAATGCCCAGCACCGCACACCTCAGAGCAGTTCTGCAATCAGGAGGCAAAATGGGAGCCACATGCCAGCATGCAGCTGCTTACATCTGGGATTTTCAATTTTATAATTACACACATCAGGTATTTCAGCAACATCTGAACGGGAGTAAAATTGTAGTCAGGTGTCACAGATGTGCTACAGAAGAGAATGCACAAGTCTTCAAGGCAAGAATGAGGTGGGGCAGATGGAGATACCTGTGGGGCACTGCAGCCTCCTATGAGCCCAGGTGGGATGGGCAGCTAAAGCCCCCTCCCTACAGGGTGGGGGCCGGATGTGCTGTGCTCTGTCACTCAGTCCTATCCAACTCTTTGTGACCCCATGGACTGTACCCCGCCAGGCTCCTCTGTCCATGGGGATTCTCCAGGCAAGTATGTTCGAGTGGATTGTCATTCTCTTCTCCAGGGGATCTTCCCAACCCAGGGATTGAACCCTGGTCTCCCGCCTTGCAAGCGGATTCTTTACCATCTGAGCCGCCAGGGAAGCCCAAGTAAACTGGAGTGGGTACCCTATCCCTTCTCCAGGGGATCTTCCTGACCTAGGAATGGAACTGGAGTCTCCCGCATTACAGGCAGATTCTTTACCAACTGAGCTATCAGGGAAGCCCAAGAATACTGGAGTGAGTAGCCTATGCCTTCTCCAGGGGACCTTCCCCACCCAGGAATGGAACTGGGGTCTCCCGCATTGCAGGTGGATTTTTTACCAGCTGAGCCAGGGGGCGGGAGGGTCTGTACCCAACACTAAGGAGGAGGAAGCTGCAGGACTGTCAGGACTCTGGACGTGTGCTCAGGCCTGTCCGTGCTCGCTCCTGCAGGGACGGGGCAGCAGACTGAACTCACTCCTCTCCTGGGGAAAGTCAGGTGACTTTGTCTACAGCCAAGATCACAGCCCAGAGCACTCTGCAAGCAGCACCGGAGCAGACCGCAGGGGAATAAGCGGCCAAATCAGAGAAGGACCCGCGCGGCAGAGGCCGGCAGGCCGTGGGGTTGTGCCCGTCCAGAGGCCTGGACGCTGGCCAGGGAAGGTCCCAGGCCAGCCCGGCACCGGAAGTGACGCAGGCCTTCGTGCTCATCCAGGCCAGTGCGGCCAGGCCTGCGCCCGGGGTCCCGGGTGGCACAGGGAGCAGGGCGGAAGGCAGGCGGCCCCCAGCCCCGCCGGCTCTGGCCCAGCAATGGGGGCTCGCCGTGCGGACAATGGAAGGAGCCAGCCAGACTGGAGGTGGTTCTCCGTCCGAACCACGTGGAAGACCTCCTAAGCCCAGCGGAAACTGGATCTGGGCTCAGATCCTTCGCGGATGGAGCAGTGTGGCGTCTCCGCTTGGGGAGTAAAGCCTCTTACAGGTTAAATGATGCTTGAAATAGTCACCCAATGCCACAGATTTAAGTTATCCAAACACATGGATCAAATTTTCCTCAGAATTACCATGCTTCAAAAACTGAGCAGAAAAATGCCTGGCAAGACTACGTTTGAAATCACTTTTCCAGATGCTTTGTGTTTAATTAGAAATGTTTGCTGAATCCAGAAAAGTCTATGGGCTCACCCCTGTCAACCAGATTGACCAGAGTTGTTCTCACACAAATCTGAGCAGTGTTGCTACCATCATCCTGCAGTGACAAAAATTCCATGGACTGTAAGAATTTCAAATGATACCTTTGTCACATTTTCCCCTTTTCTGTCACAATTAAATAACTTCATAGATGGCTGGATGGCATCACTGACTTGATGGACATGAGTCTGAGTGAACTCCGGGAGTTGGTGATGGACAGGGAGGCCTGGCGTGCTGCGATTCATGGGGTTGCAAAGAGTCAGACACGACTGAGTGACTGAACTGAACTGAACTAAATGCTGAAGCTGAAACTTCCAATACTTTGACCATTTGATGCAAAGAGCCAACTCATTGGAAAATACCCTGATTCTGGGAAAGACTGAAGGCAACAGGAGAAGGGGGTGGCAGAGGATGAGATGGCTAGATAGCATCACTGACTCAATGGACATGAATTTGAGCAAACTCTGAAGATAGTGGAGGACAGAGGATGGGCTGTGCTGTCATCCGTGGGGTTGCAAAGAGTCAGACCCTACTTAGCCACTGAACAACAAGGGAAGGAAAAGTCTGTTACTGGAACTTATTTGTAAGGTTCTAATTTTTAAACGAGGATTTTCAAGTATTATTTTGTAATCAGTTATAAATTTAAACTTATCCAAATTGATGTGGAAAAACCCTGTGTGCATCAGATCTTCCACCTTGACCCCAGGTGTGGTCACTATCTGGGTCCGTGTCTAAATGGTGACTCTTCTGTACAAACCTACCAGGAACACTCGTGGGTGCGGATGCGTGGGTGGAGCCACCTGTTTGTGCACATGCAGACAGATAGGTGCCCGGAGTGTGTGCACACACGTCTGTGAGGACATCCTAAAACGCAGGACGTTACGTAAGTGTGTTGAGCTTAACTGCGGGAAGCTCAGTAGCCAGCACCCACTGGTGTGTGCAGAGGGGTGACAGCACCCCCCACTGGATGCTCCCAGGATGACCCAGTCTCTGGGCTGTGGTGACCTCAGCTCCCCGAGACACTCCCAGCAAAAGTGTCCCGTGAGGGTAGCTGTGAGCAAGGCCTTGGGCCCTGCAGCATTTGCTGGATGGTTTAATTGTTTCCTGTTACTTAAGTGAAGTATAGCCAATTTACAACATCGTGTTAGTTTCAGGTGTACAGCATAGGGATTCAACATTTTCATAGATTTCCCTGGTGGCTCAGACGGTAAAAGCGTCTGCCTACAACATGGGAGACCTGGGTTTGATCCCTGGGTCAGGAAGATCCCCTGGAGAAGGAAATGGCAACCCATTCCAATAGTCTTGCCTGGAAAATCCCATGGATGGAGGAGCCTGGTGGGCTACAGTCCATGGGGTCGCAAAGAGTCAGACACAACTGAGCGACTTCACTTTCTTTCACTCTCATACTGCATTTAAATTTATTACTAAATAATAGCTGTTTCCTGTGCTGTGCTGCTGCTGCTGCTGCTAAGTCGCTTCAGTTGTGTCCAACTCTGTACGACCCCAGAGACGGCAGCCCACCAGGCTCCCCTGTCCCTGGGATTCTCCAGGAAAGAACACTGGAGTGGGTTGTCATTTCCTTCTCCAGTGCATGAAAGTGAAAGGTGAAAGTGAAGCCACTCAGTCGTGTCTGACTCTTAGCGACCCCATGGACTGCAGCCCACCAGGCTCCTCCATCCATGGGATTTTCCAGGCAAGAGCACTGAGTGGGTTCCCCTCGCCTTCTCTGAGCCTGTGCTGTGCGATGCATTCTTACTGCTTATCTACTTTATGCACCATAGTCTGCAATCCTTATGCACTACCCCATCTCCCCGTCTCACCCCTCTGGTAACCACTAGTTTGTTCTCTATATCTGGGAGTCTTTTTCTTTTTTTTTAATTTATTTATTTTGATTGGAGGACAATTACTTTACAACATTGCGATGGATATTGCCATGCATCAGTGTGAATCAGCCGTAAGTGTACAGGTGTCCCCTCCATCCTAAACCTCCCCCCACCTACCTTGCCGGCCTATCCCCCAGGTTGTCACCGAGGACCAGCTCTGGGTGCCACGCTTCACACGTCAGACTCGCGCTGGTTATCTATTTTACATGTGGTGGCGCATATATTTCAATGCTCTTCTCACAAATGCTCTTCTCCACCCTGTCCTTCTCCCACTGAGCCCCAAGTTCTGTTCTTTACCTCTGCATCTCCTTTCCTGCCCTAGACATAGGATCGTTGGTACTATCTTTTTAGATTCCATATATATGCATTGATATACAGTATTTGTGTTTCTCTTTCTGACTTACTTCACTCTGTATAATAGGCTCTGGGTTCATCCACCTCATTAGAACTGACTCAGTCATATACTTTTTTATTTCCAGATTTCACATATAAGTGATATTATACAGCATTTGTCTTTCTCTGATTTCACTAAGCAAAATACCCTCTAGGTTCATCCATGATGTTGTAAGTAGCAGAATTTGTTCTTTTTTAAGGCTGAGTAATATTTCATTGTGGGGTCTGAGGCGGTGCTGGTGGTAAGGAACCCTCCTGCCAGTGCAGGAGACATAAGAGACACAGGTTCCATCCTTGGGTCCAGACAATCCCCTGGAGGAGGAAATGGCAACCCACTCCAGTATTCTTGCCTGGAGAATGCCATGGACAGAGACGCCTGGTGGGCTACAGTCCATGGGGTCGCAAAGACTCAGACACGACTGAAATGACTTAGCACATATACATGCAATATTCTATTGTATATATGTACCAACCACATCTTTTTCCATTTATCTGTTGATGGACACTTAGGTTGCTCCCGTATCTTAACTTTTGCAAATGATGTTGCTATGAACATTGGGGTGCATGTTTATTTTTGAACTAATTTTTGTTTCTTTCAGATACATACCCTGACTGGAATTGCTAGATCATACAGTAGCTCTAGTCTTAGCTTCTTGAGGAAATTTCACAGTGGTTTCCACTGTGGCTGCACTAATTTACATTCCCATTAACAGTTTGTGAGGGTTCTCTTTTCTCCACATCCTCGCCAACATTTGTTATTTGTGGTCTTTCTGATGATGGCCATAGGTATGAGGTGATACCTCATTGTGGTTTTGATCTGCATTTCTCTGATAATTAACAAAGCTGAGCATCTTTTCATTTGTCTGCTGGCCATCAGTATGTCTTCTTTGGAACAGTATCTACTCAGGTCTTCTGCTCAATTTAAATCAGATTATTTTCTTGATTTTGCATTATATGAGCTGTTTATATAGTGTGGATATTAACCCCTTATTGGTCATATTATTTGCAAATATTTTCTCCCATTCAGTGGGTTGTCTTTTCTTTTTCTCAATTATTCCCTCTGCTGTGAAAAATCTCTTAAGTTTGATTAGGTCCCATTTGTTTATTTTGGCGTTTGTTTCCTTTGCTTTAGGACACAGATCCAAAGAAATAATGTTACAATTTATTCAGTGAGTGTTCTGCTTATGTTCCTTCCAGGATTTTTATGGTTTCAGGTCTTACATTTAGGTCTTTAATCCATTTTGAGTTTATTTTTGTATATGGTGCTAGAGAATATTCTCATTCTTTTACATGGAGCTGTCCAGTTTTCCCAGCACCACCTATTAAAGAAACCATCTTTCCTTCATTGTATATTGTTGCTTGCTTTGCTGTAGATTAATTGACCATAAATGCACAGATTTATTTCTGGGCTCTCTCACCTATTATATTGATCTATGTATCTGTTTGGGGCGGGGGGAGGGGGGAACAGTGCCTTACTGTTTTGAATATTGTAGCTTTGTAGTATAGTCTGAAGTCAGAGAGGGTGATGTCTCTAGCTTTGTTTTTTGGGCCTTTTGTGATTACATATAACTTTTTTTTTTTTTACACTTTTTTTTTTTAATTTCTTTTTAAATTTTATTTTATTTTTAAACTTTACAATATTGTATTGGTTTTGCCAAATATAAGATTATTTGTTCTAGTTCTGTTTGTCATGGGTATTTTGATAGGGGATTAAGTAAATCTGTAGTGTTTTGGGTAGTATGGACAGTTTGACAATATTATTTCTTTCAATCCAGGAACATGGGACATCTTTCCATTTCTTTATATTATTTCAAATTCCTTCACCAATGTTTTATCATTTTCAGAGTACAAGTATTTTACTCCCTCGGTTAAGATTATTCCTCATTTTATTCTGTGTGGTGTAATTTTAAATGAGTCTGTGTCCTTGGCTTTCTCCCCCGGTTTGCTTATTATGAGCATATAGGAAAGCAACAGATTACTGTGCATCAGTCTTGCATCCTGAAGCTTTGCTGAAGTCTTTTATTAGTTCTAACAGTTTCCCGGCAAGACTTTAGCGTTTTCTGTACATAGTAGCATGTCATCTGCAAGCAGTGGCATGTCCATTTCTTCCCCTCCAATCTGGATACCTTCTGCCTCTTTTTCTTGTCTGATTACTGTGGTTAGGACTTCTAAGAAAAAGAAGAACAAACAAATCCCAAAGTCAGCAGAAGGAAGAAAATAATAATGATTGGATAGGACATAGATAAAATAGAGACAAAAAAACCAGAAAGGGTTGATGAAACACAGTACTGTTTTTCTTAAAGATAAGCAAAATTGATGAACCTTAGCCAAGCTCATGAAAAAAAAAAAAGTGAGAGTACCCAAATAAAACAAAAATAAGAGGTGAAATAAAAGCCAATACCACAGATATAGAAAAAATCATAAGAGAACTCTGCAGTTATCTGCCAACAAATTGGACAGCCTGGAAAATGAACAAATTTCTAGAATCATATAACCTTCCAAAACTGAATCAGAAAGAAACAATCTGAACAGAGAAATCACTAGTAATGAATGCATTTGTAATAAAAGAAAAAGAACTCCCTGAAAATGAAAGTCCAGAACCAGGCAGTTTCACAGGGTAATTCTACCAAATGTATAAAAAGAGCTAACACTTATCCTTCTCAAGCTAGTCCCCGAAAGCTGAAGAGGATGGAACACTCTCAGGTTCTTCCTGTGAGTCCACCATTAACCTGATACCAAAACAAGACAAAGACAACACCAAAAAAAAAGAAAATTACAGGTCAATATGTCTGGTGACTATGGATACAAAAATTGTCAACAAAATATTAGCAACCTGAATTCAACAATATATAAAAAGCATAATGCCCATGATCAGGTGGGATTTATTCCAGGGATTCAAGGATGATTCAGTATTAACAAATCAATCAAAATGATACATCACATTAACAAAAGGAAGGATAAAAACCACATGATCATCTCAATAGTCTCAGAAAAGGTATTTGACAAAATTCAACATCCATTCATGATTTAAAACTCATCAAAGTGTACATACAGGGAACACATCTCAGCACTGACAGCACACAGCCGGCATTGCACTCAATGGTGAAAAGTTGGAAGCATTCCTGCTAAATTCAGAAACAAGACAAGGATGCCCACTTCTGCTTGCTAAGCTGTTTTGTGACCAGGCAGAAGGTGGGCTGAGCTATGTCCCCTGCTCAGGCTGACCTTCCTCAAGCTGCAGGTCAGAGCAGATCACCTCTTATGATGGACAAGTCTCCTCAGCCAATTCAGGGTATGGTACGTGGGAAAGAGCAGAGACCTCATCTCCCCAGTCAAGAAAACCAGACAAAGTTCCAGCCAGATGCTGATCAGAGGGGTGTGAAGGGCAGAACCAGGAATACAGAGGCCTGCAGTGGTGCCCAGCTTTGTCCACAGTGCCCTGCACACCTCCCCCGTGAAGTGCAGCCCATCTTGTTTCCCTTGCATTTTTTGTTTATCTGTTCATTTTATTGGCGCATAATATCCTCTAGCTTCTTGATAAATGGTGCCTGGGCAGCAAAATCTTTAAGAGTTGCATATCTTAAAATGTTTTTCTTCTATCCCGATACTTGTTGGATCATTTTATTGGGTGTGGAATTTAATGTTAGAAATTTCCTTCCTTCAGAATCAAAAAGTTGTTTCTTCATTTTCTCCTTACTTTCAGGTGTTCAAGAAGCTCAACGCCTTCGTGCCTGCTCGTTTCTCTTCGCCATTCCGGCATCTTCCTCTCGCTCCCAGGTGTTCTGAAGTCCAATTACACTTCATCAGCGTGGGCCTGTCTCCATCCTCTGTGCCGAGGACATGCTTAGGAACGTGCTCTCCATATGGCAACTCATAGCTCACTGGCCTAGGAAATTTCTTCCAGTTACTTCGTTGCTATGTGATTGTTTATCTGGTTCCTTATTTTCCCTTTCTGTAACTCCTTTGGTTTGGATGTTGAATCTTCTGGGAAAGTCTTATAACATTCTAATATTTTGCTCTAATATATTCCATCTTTAGTGATTTTTTTTAATCTTTCAAATCTTCTAGTGAGTTTTTAATTTCTGCTGGCAATAGAAAGCATTTTTTCCCTGAGTTTTTATATTTTTCTGAATGCTCCTTTTTTTATAACACTCTGTTCTTGCTTCAGTAAGGACAAGCTTCTTTTCCTCGTCTCAGCACAATTCCTGCTCTTTCCAGGTTGTGTTTCTCAACCTGTGCTTTTAGGTCTTGTCCCTCATGCTGAGGCTTCCCGTCAGTGCATTCCATCCCTGAGGTCTGTTCATACTGAGGTCCAGGCAATGGAAAAGCTGGTTGGAGGTTCAGGGGGATGAGGGGCATGTGTTATGTCTGAATTATTGTAGGTTGAGCAAGTTGTTGGAAAGCACCTGATGTCTGTCATTCCAGTTCTCTATTGCTGAGGAGCAGAAAGCCTCCAGATTCCCTGCTTGTACCTATCAGCTGCCAACCTGGGGAGCTAAATGGTGAAGGGCTGAGAGAGGAGGAATCCTCACACACAAACCTCAACATGCAAGTGAGAACTATGTTTTCAAAACAGTAATCGTGCCCTCAGTAGAACCTGGCATCCCTTAAATGTCAAGGTTTCTGCCGAGAGAAGGGCAGGGCAGGTATCCAAAGATGCAGACAAGCGGCAGGGATCAGCCTTTGAACTTCTCTCAAGCAGTCTTTCCATCTTGCTGTGTTAAGGTGGGAAGCTCCCAGATCCAGAGGAGTCTGATGCTGCCCGGCCTGAGACTTTGGAGGATTCTGCTCCATGACTCACTGCTGTGTCAGGATAATTGCCCAACTTCTCTCCATCTTCCAAAATCTTATTGCTATTTTATCCACTCCTATCTATTTCATCCTTGTGGATTTTCTTTTTAAACAAAATTCCCTTATCTTAGTTTGTTGTATTTTCACAAGGGATGAGACCTGAGATGATGTGCATTTACAACCAGTCGTCCCTAAGCTATAAATTGCTAATTCAAATGTTTACATACAACTCTTAACACATCTGGAGATTATTCTGGTATATAAGGAAGATAATATTCCAACTTGATACTAACAAAACCTGACTTTCTCAAATCCCAGTTTTTCAAACATTTACCCTTTGCCACAGTAAGAACACGATGCTGCTGTTACTATAAATTAAGGTCTTAAGTCTGTTCAGGGCAATTTGAAGATTAGGTATCCCTTCATATTGATCTATAAGTCAGTTACCACAGCAGAGCATCCAGAACACACACCACAAGCTCACACATGCACACGCTCACAGACGTTCATGCACACGTGCACACACGCTAGTTGGCTTGCGTGTCTTGGCAGGTTGTCTCCAGGGAGGAAGGGGAGGTGGCAGGAGGAGCCCTTGTCACCCGGAAGGCTGTGCTGACCCGTGGCTCACGTGGCCGCTTTCAGGAGTCGGCCTGGGTTTCTGAGGAGAGCAGACATCGTCTCCCGAGTGTGGAAAGAGCACAGTGTGAGCAGACGACCAGCTAGTGGTTCTCACGTCAGCCTCCAGCTACAGCTGAACAACTCACGGAAACAACCCAGGACTTTGAGCACTGAAAGCGTTTGCACAGCATGGTGTCTTTGGGCACACACTCCAAGCCCAAATCCAGCACTTTATCAGTGTTCAAGCACAGGCTTTGCCCAGCAAATAAAAAAATAACCACGAACAGAAAAAATTGAAGTTGAGATAATTTCTTCTGATTAGACAAATCTGAAGATTCATGTTGTTAATACAGAAGCGCTTCTAGCCATGATCAGCTGAGATTTATTTTATGCTTTTCTTTGGATCAGAGAGGAGAAAAGAAAACACAAAAGGAACAGGAAATTTAAAATTATTTCCTATGGTCTAGGAGGAAGAAATTGCCTATGGCTGAGTTGGACAGAAACTTCTGAAAACTGGATTTATTCTGCCAGACAGGGCTTTTGATTCTAAGCTGTCCTAAAGATATGGACAATCCAGAGAAGCACGCAACTCAAAGCAATGATTCAGGATAAGCTGGAAAGAGGCCTTCTAGTGAAGCCTAAAATATATGATTAAAAAGCAATTTAAGATAGTTAAGACCATGAGGAGTTTGGACTAGAGTAGGGAAATTTGAGTTTTAGTCCCAGAATCTGCTTTTAATTAGGTCTGTAACTTAGGGAATTAATTTCTCTTTCAAAGCCTTGGCTTCCTTATCTGAAACACGGAGGCCAATGCATACAATCCCTGAGGCTTCTTATGGCCCTGAATTCTGCAGTGGAAAGTTGAGGTCAGGACACACTGTTACAGGGAGGCCCCCGGGGTGAGTGACGGCCCCGGGACATGGAGCACAAGGGGAGTGCAGGGTTCTCATCCCAGCCTCATGGAGCCTTTCCTTCATCCATCAAAGAGCTTCCGAAATGCAGACGGCTGATCCCTGTTTACATTTCTCAATTTCGAGAGAGAAAGACAGAGAGGCAGCAGGGTGGCCAAACCCCTCCCCCGAGTGCGACAGACCGCAGGGCCCTCCCGGAGTCTCCCCTGAGGTTCAGAGGCCCTCCCACTGCACGTCCCCTCCTCCCGCTCCCCAGAGTGAAGAGTGTGGCAAGAGAGCTGGAGAAGACTCTAGGTTTTATCAGCTGCGAACCCAGTCCTGGGAACTTGCTTATGAATTTCTAACATCCAGTATTTGCCAAAGAGGATGAAGGGCATCGCAGGTGCGGCATTGGACACAGAAGGAGTGACCCACTTGTCCTACTGTAGAAACTGGGGCACTTATTGTAAGGATATCAGGTGATGCCTGGAGCCAGAGGAGGAATGGAGCTAGGCGCCCTGCATGGGCCACTGTTTCCTGCACGGACTTGGGCAGACTCTGCCCTCTGTCTCCCGTCTGGACCACTCTGTTTTCCGCACGGGCAGACTCCATCATTTGCCTCTCTTGTCCGTGTGGGAGACATCAGATACCACAGCTTCAAGTTTCCTCATCAGCCCTGACTCTCAGTTTCCGGAACGTGTGATGTGATGGGCCCACTTGGGTCAGAGGGACAGAGCTGGTCCAACCAGCTGTAGCCCTGGAGGGGTGGGGAGACCTCCATTCCCTCAGACACGGCACTAAGATGGGAAGTTCTGAGAACCACGGAGCTCACAGGCCCAGGAAATCTTCCTGCAGAGGCTGCCATGTGGAGAAGACTATATTTTACTCTAGAGGGGAAAATTCAACTGCTTTTTAAAAAATATTTCCCCTGTTTAAAAGTATTTTTCTTTCCCCCAGGAAAACAGTATGGTAAGTAGGAGAAAAAATGCATCTAAAAATTCTCTGTATGCAAATCTTTGTCCCAAATATTTTGGCCACACCAAAAATGTGTTATCTGTTCATAAAACTATTTTGCATTTTCACTTTGGGAACCAGCTTGTGCTGAATGATTCGATGTCAGACTCCTGGAAGGAGGATGTGTGGCGACTAGACGATGGAGGCAGGTAACCCACCTCCAGTCAGGCAAGTGCCCAGTGCTGGGCAGTGGCTGCCATGTTCCCCGGGGGCCTGGGTTCTGTCCCCACAGGGCAGGCCCACAGGGTCATGACCTGAAGGTGGACAGGCTTGGAAAGGGACAGTCGCTTCTCTCCTAGGTGGCCAGGCAGCAGCCAGCAGCCACGGGTCTAGAGCTGGAGCCCGGGGCCCACAGACAGGAGCCGTGCCAGCCAGCGGGTCACTGCCCAGCAGGAAGGAAGCGCCTGTCACATCAGCATAGAGCCAGCTCCCTCGCAGTGGGGAGGGGTCGAGTGCAGGAGGGCCCGGGCCCCAGGCAGGTCCCGCTCCTTCTCTGCTCAGCCAGGCCTGGAGAACACCTGTGGCCTGGTGGGCCCTCCTCTCTGGGGCTCCGGTGCCCTCCCCGAGGAGGCTCCTGGGCCGGGACCAGCACAGACCCCCGGGGGGACACGGGGTGCCTGCAGAGCCCCCTCTGCTTCTTGAGAGGTCTTGTTCTTACGTCTGTAAGAGGTTTCGTTGTTGTTGTTGTTTAGTTGCTCAGCTGTGTCTGACTCTTTGTGACCCCATGGACAGTAGTCCTCCAGGCTCCTCCGTCCCTGGGATTCTCCAGGCAAGAGTACTGGAGTGGGTGCCACTGCCTTCTCCAGGGGATCCTCCCGGCCCAGGGATCGAGCCCGTGTCTTCGGCATCTCCTTCACTGGCACTTTACCACTTCACTTCACTTACCACCCAGACACCTGGGACACCACACAAGATTTTGAAGCACCCTGGACCCAGCGTCAGCCCTGCGACTCTGAGCCCCTTGAAATAAGGCGCCCCCTTTGTTCCCGTTGTCCCCCAGGCACACACTGGCAGCTGGGACAATCAAATTCAGGGCCTGACACACCAGTGGCCAGCTGGACAGGTGCCCCAGGGTCACGAGAGGAGCATAACCTTTTGTCCATGCTGCCCTGGTGGAGACCTGTATTTCCCAACTCCATGAATAGTGTGAGATTGTTTTGTCTTGCGACGTTTCACCGACAATGAACGGCAGACACCTTTCTTTGATTGCACACGTGAGCCACCTGGGATCTGGAGCTGCCCAGCCCTGTTCTTGGTCTGCAGAGGAGCAGAGAGGTTACGAGATGCATTTCCATCCTGTGTCCCCCCACTCCTGGAAATGGGGCAGCTTGCAGAGGCCGTTCAGATCAAAACCACGGGGCGTGGGCCGAGTGCACTCTGGTCCTGGGGACGTGTCCGTGACTGTCCAGCGGCCACGGGGCCCTCTGTCCAGGAAACGAGGCTGGTGCCTAGTCATTATGAAGCTTGAGGGCCAGTTCCTCAGAAAGCACGTCCACCAGTCTCACCCCACTGCAGGCCCAGTCCCCGCATCTGAACTCGGCCGACGGGACAGGGGGAGGAAGAGGCACCCGCCACTGCTACGTGCTGTCCATCCACGAGTTAAACGTGTTTCCACGTGGCCCTTCATGTTCTTTCTCCCATGTCTTCTCAAGCAATGACTTCATCCAGGGTCACGTTGGGTTTTCTACCAAGGTGTCTGTTGCTTTTCGCCTTCTTTGTTCAAGTTCTCCCTGTAAACATTTTAACAGGCCATGCTGGGTGCTTTGCTCTTTTGCACGTGAAAACTTGGGATTTGTACATGAAAGTGAAAGTGAAGTCACTCAGTCGTGTCCGACTCTTGCGACCCATGGACTGTAGCCCACCAGGCTTCTCCATCCATGGGATTTTCCAGGCAAGAGTACTGGAGTGGGTTTCCATTTACATATTCATGCCTAAATCTTCCCCCTGATCACATGACTGATTGTGCCAGACACAAGATAACCCCTCCCACCCAATGTGCTACCGTTTGCCTTTCTGACCCCATGGAGTTTAGTCTGGATGTGGGGTTTAAGGACTTCGCTAGTGGCCCAGATGGTAAAGAATCTGCCTGCCAGTGCAGGAGACCCAGGTTGGATCCTCTGGAGAATGGGGTGGCTTTAATATACAAGTCAGTTTTATTACCAACTCTTCAGCCACTTCCATTTTATTAGTGAAAATAAACCGCTTTTCACCCACTGATCTGCAGTATCACTTTAATTTTACACCAAATCCCTTCATGTTCCGGGCGTCTGTCTAGACGCGTGTTCTGTCCTTCAGCCATTGCTCCTGCGGGACCTTGCAGCCTTACTTCAGCCCTTCTTAAAGCATGTGGCTGTCTGGCTGAGCCTACATGCCCTTCCAGTTCAGGTTCAAGAGTTTAGCATATTTATTCTTCCCTATGAGCTATAGATTAATTTTGTCATGATCTCCTAAAAATTCATTAGTGATTTTACTAGAACTCTATAAAAATGTTATCGGAGAAGGCAATGGCACCCCATTCCAGTACTCTTGCCTGGAAAGTCCCATGGACGGAGGAGCCTGGTAGGCTGCAGTCCATGGGGTCGCGAAGAGTCAGACACAACTGAGCGACTTCACTTTCACTTTTCACTTTCATGCATTGGAGAGGGAAATGGCAACCCACTCCAGTGTTCTTGCCTGGAGAATCCCAGGGATGGTGGGGCCTGGTGGGCTGCCGTCTATGGGGTCACACAGAGTCAGACACGACTGAAGTGACTTAGCAGCAGCAGCAGCAGCATAAAAATGTTACAGCCTCCTTTTAAAAATGCAAATATTTACATATTTTATGTCTTTTCCATTTATTCAGAGCTTCCTGATGAAAAGTTTTATATTTTCTTCCTAAAGAGATTTTACCTTAGCACAGTCATTCTTAAGAATCTTTCTTTCTGTGAATAGAATCATTTTTGTTATATCTTATGGTTATACAACTCTCTTCAGTTTTCCAATCAGATAATACCATTTTCTTTTTCTTGGGGATGGTCTTCCTTCCTGTCTCCTGTACAATGTTACGAATCTGCGTCCATAGTTCATCAGGCACTCTATCAGATCGAATCCCTTGAATCCATTTCTCACTCCCACTGTATAATCATAAGGGATTGATTTAGGTCAGACCTGAATGGTCTAGTGTTTTCCCTACTTTCTTCAATTTAAGTCTGAATTTGGCAATAAGGAGTTCATGATCTGAGCCACAGTCAGCTCCTGGTCTTGTTTTTGCTGACTCTATAGAGCTTATCCCTCTCTGGCTGCAAAGAATATAATCAGTCTGATTTCGGTGTTGACCATCTGGTGATGTCCACATGTAGAGTCTTCTCTTGTGTTGTGGGAAGAGGGTGTTTGCTATGACCTGTGTGTTCTCTTGGCAGAATTCTATTAGCCTTTGCCCTGCTTCATTCTGTATTCCAAGGCCAAATTTGCCTGTTACTTCAGGTGTTTCTTTACTTCCTACTTTTGGATTCCAGTCCCCTATAATGAAAAGGACATCTTTTTTGGGTGTTAATTCTAGAAGGTCTTGTAGGTCTTCATAGAACAGTTCAACTTCAGCTTTTTCAGCATTACTGGTCGGGGCATAGACTTTGATTACCTTAATATTGAATGGTTTGCCTTGGAGACAAACAGAGATCATTCTGTCGTTTTTGAGACTGCATCCAAGTACTGCATTTCATACTCTTCTGTTGACTATGATGATTACTCCATTTCTTCTAAGGGATTCTTGCCCACAGTAATAGACATACTGGTCATCTGGGTTAAATTCACCCATTCCAGTCCATTTTAGTTCGCTGATTCCAAAAATGTCAACGTTCACTCTTGCCATCTCCTGTTTGATCACTTCTAATTTGCCTTGATTCATGGACCTGACATTCCAGGTTCCTCTGCAATATTGCTCTTTACAGAATCAGACCTTGCTTCCATCACCAGTCACATCTACAACTGGACAGAGGTTCGTGACATTGTCCAGGAGACATGGAGCAAGACCCTCCCCAAGAAAAAGAAATGCAAGACAGCAAAACGGCTGTCTGGGGAGGCCTTACAAATAGCTGTGAAAACAAGAGAAGCCAAAAGCTAAGGAGAAAAGGAAAGATATAAGCATCTGAATGCAGAGTTCCAAAGAATAGCAAGAAGAGATTAGAAAGCCTTCTTCAGCGATCAATGCAAAGAAATAGAGGGAAACAACAGAATGGGAAAGACTAGAGATCTCTTCAAGAAAATTACAGATACCAAGGGAACTTTTCATGCAAAGATAGGATAAATAAAGGACAGAAATGGTATGGACCGAACAGAAGCAGAAGATATTAAGAAGAGGTAGCAAGAATACACAGAAGAATTGTACAAAAAGGATCTAAGATCTTCATGACCCAGATAATCATGATGGTGTGATGACTCACCTAGAGCCAAACATACTGGAATGTGAAGTCAAGTGGGCCTTAGGAAGCATCACTACGAACAAAGCTAGTGGAGGTGATGGAATTCCAGTTGAGCTATTTCAAATCCTAAAAGATGATGCTGTGAAAGTGCTACACTCAATATGCCAGCAAATTTGGAAAACTCAGCAGTGGCCACAGGACTGGAAAAGGGCAGTTTTCATTCCAATCCCAAAGAAAGGCAATACCAAAGCATGCTCAAACTACCGCACAATTGCACTCATTCCACATGCTAGCAAAGTAATGCTCAAAATTCTCCAAGCCAGGCTTCAGCAATATGTGAACCGTGAACTTCCAGATGTTCAAGCTGGTTTTAGAAAAGGCAGAGGAACCAGAGACCAAATTGCCAACATCTGCTGGATCATGGAAAAAGCAAGAGAGTTCCAGAAAAACATCTATTTCTGCTTTATTGACTATGCCAAAGCCTTTGACTGTGTGGATCACAATAAACTGTGAAAAATCCTGAAAGAGATGAGAATACCAGACCGCCTGACCTGCCTCTTGAGAAACCTATATGCAGGTCAGGAAGCAACAGTTAGAACTGGACATGGAACAACACACTGGTTCCAAATAGGAAAAGGAGGACGTCAAGGCTGTATATTGTCACCCTGCTTATTTAACTTATATGCAGAGTCCATCATGAGAAACGCTGGGCTGGAAGAAGCACAAGCTGGAATCAAGATTGCTGGGAGAAACATCAATAACCTCAGATATGCAGATGACACCACCCTTATGGCAGAAAATGAAGAGGAACTAAAGAGCCTCTTGATGAAAGTTAAAAAGTTGACTTAAAGCTCAACATTCAGAAAACTAAGATCATGGCATCCAATCCCATCACTTCCTGGCAAACAAGTGGGGAAACAGTGGAAACAGTGTCAGACTTTATTTTGGGGGCTCCAAAATCACTGCAGATGGTGATTGCATTCATGAAATTAAAAGATGCTTACTCCTTGGAAGAAAAGTTCTGACCAACCTAGACAGCATATTAAAAAGCAGAGACATTACTTTGTCAACAGAGGTCTGTCTAGTCAAGGCTATGGTTTTTCCGGTGGTTATATATGGATGTGAGAGTTGGACTATAAAGAAAGCTGAGTGCCGAAGAATTGATGCTTTTGAACTATGGTGTTGAAGAAGACTCTTGAGAGTCCCTTGGACTGCAGTGAGATCCAACCAGTCCATCCTAAAGGGAAGTACTATATTGAAGCTGAAACTCCAATCCTTTGGCCACCTGATGTGAAGAACTGACTCATTGGAAAAGACCCTGATGCTGGGAAATATTGAAGGCAGGAGGAGAAGGGGACCACAGAAGATGAGATGGTTGGATGGCATCACCAACTCAATGGCCATGAGTTTGAGTGAACTCCGGGAGTTGGTGATGGACAGGGAGGCCTTGTGTGCTGCAGTCCATGGGGTCACAGTCAGACACGACTGAGCGACTGAAATGAACTGAATACCATTTTCAGTGTCGACAGCTTTGGTTTTCTTCTTTCCTGCAGATACACACCACCTGCTTCCTGTGTTGGCCTCTTGCTCTCTCTAAATAAGTCCTGCCTTTCTTCCAAGTTCTCTGTCCCCAGGGCTGCAATGGTAACTAACAATGTCATCTGTGGGGTTCAGACTAACGTTCCCTATCAAGATGGAGCCTATTATTAAAAAGTTGTCTAAATAAGAATATAAATATTTTTACAGCTAAATATTTAAGGCATAGAAAGATACTATGATTTTGATGTTCTCCAGAATGCAGAAAATTATTTCAAAAAAGTATTTCAAACTATTAATAAAATATAAAAAGATTTGTCAGCTAAAAACAAACAAACATATTGAGATGTACATGTAGCTAAATAATAAAGGGCAGGTTTGGAGCAAAACTAATATTGTCCTGGTTTATTATCATATGAGACACAGCACAAGCATAATTAACAATGTTGGAGGCTAGTCCTGGGGCTACTCCTCCATGCTGAGCAGCACAAGACACCCGAGCGGATGTGAGGCCCAGAGGCAGGGGACGCCCAGCCTGACATGGGACACGGTGATGGAGCGAGAGCTCGGCGCAGTCCTTGGGTGGAAAAGGAGCCTCTCCAAACTGATAAAAGAACACTTACAGCAAACACATTTTAACAAAAAGAAGGGGGAAAATGTTTTCAACATCCTGACAGAAAACAGCTAATTAATTGATTGCATCAATCTAGCTGGCGTGTCTGCAGCCATGGATCCCAGGAGATAGAGGGATGAGGTGACAGCTGGTGAGAGAAGCACATCTAACTGTGGCTGTCCAGCAACTGGCTTTTGGTGGGAAGACAGAGAAGAAATTCACCAGCCATGTGGATGCAGGAAACAGTCATCAGAACATCCTCCCTGAATGAAAATCCTCGAGGAGGTGATTCGACACTGACGATATAGCTGAAGGTGATGGAGCTTGAATTGGTGAATAACTCTGGAAAGCTGCTGGACAGAATCTAATGATATAGCACAAACGCTTCCTTGGGATAGCACTTCCACTCCTAACAGGGCCCCACAGGCAACACCTAAATGTATACAAGGGTCTTTCACTCTTGACCGTGGTGGGGGAACCACTGGTTTTTTCCCTCCTACTTTAAACGACTATAAAATGAGACAAATATTTAAACTATAAACATTATCAAAATCTTGCAAAAACAAACAAATAACCTTGACGAATTTGAAAGAGTTGACAAAAAATAAAAGAGAATAAAAACAAAAAGCACAATTAGAGTAACGGCGAAAACAACACTGGAAAGAGACAGCTTTGTGGACATGGTTTATCACACACTTAGAAAATAGTAAATGTTTACACTGGACTTCCCGAGGTGACTCAGTGGGAAAGGAATTCACCTGCAAATGTAGGAGATGCAGGTTCAATTCCTGGGTTGAGAAGATCCCAGAGAAAGAAATGAGAACTCATGCCAGTATTTTTGCCTGGGAAATCCCATGGACAGAGGAGCCTGGTGGGTTCATGGGGTCCAAAAACTTGGACACGACTGAGCGTGCATGCACACTAATGTTCCTACTACCAGCATTCCTAGCACTTAGAAAATGGTCACAAAATCACAAAAATCCATTTTTTGAAGTAAGTGTTACCCAGTTACCAAAACCTAACAATTGCAAACGCATTTAAGACTATTAAGACAACAATTTGAATTGGGGTATCAGTACATAACCAAAATTTATCTATATTACTACAGCAGACATTACTTTGCTGACAAAGGTCTGTTTTGTCAAAGCTATGGTTTTTGCAGTAGTCATCATGTATGGATGTGAGTTGGACCATGAAGAAAGCTGAACACAAAAGAGTTGATGCTTTGGGGCTGTGGTGTTGGAGAAGACTCTTGAGAGTCCCTTGGACTGCAAGAAGATCAAACCAGTCAATTCTAAAGAAAAGCAATCCTGAATATTCATTAGAAGGACTGATGCTGAAGCTCCAATATTTTGACCACCTGATACGAAAGGCTGACTCCTTAGAAAAGACCCTGATGCCAGGAAAGACTGAAGGCAGGAGGAGAAGGGTATGACAGAGGATGGCTGGATAGCATCACCTACACCATGGGCATGAGTTTGAGCAAGCTCCAGGAGATGGCGAAGGACAGTGAAGCCTGGCATGCTGCAGACCATGGGGTCACAAAGAGTTGGACGTGACTGAACAACTGAACAGCAATAACAATCTATATTTATACATGAATATCAACACATTAAGACAAAGCTGGCCTTATTCCAGGAAAAAAGGTGTTTGCTATTGTAAAAGTGTATTTTATAGAATTTATGACCTATGATTATCTTGACAGCTACCAAAGAAGCATTTAATAAAATTCAAAATTGTAATTCATTAAAATTATAAAGAAGGTATGCTCCTAAATTGTTGTGATTGACTGCTTCCAATAGTAACTTGCAACAGGTATGTGATCAGTTCCTGTTAACATAATTAACAAATTCATGGGTACTTCAATGAATGGATGGACCCAGTTTTTTTTTTTAATAAAATCTGATTCAAATTGTGGGATACTATCTTTTTTCTTGGAAAGTTTTTTATTCTAATAAATGGTGCCTATAGACCAGAGCTGCTTCATGTTGTTTGTCTTAGTCAACACAAAACCACATTAGTGCCATTTTACATGGGGAAGCGGGGAGGTGGGGCAGATAGGAAAAAGCAGAATCACTACTGTGAGTAAGTTTTATGTGTAGAGAGGTAGCCCTCTCTACCTCATCCTTCATCCAATTTCAAAACTTGGCCGTGTGTGAAGTTACCAGTCACCTCCCAGGACTCCTGGTGTTGGAAGCGAGATCCTCGTTCTTGCTGAATTATGGGCTGGAAAAATCCGGTCTCCTTATGTGTTTTCCATGTGGTTAGCTGAAGCTTTCTCTGCTCCAGCACTGAGAAGGCCAGCACGTCTCCCCTGGCGGTTTTAAAGGTTTTATAAAGTGGAAAATATTTTGCATCCTTGGACTATCAAACTAGAAAGAGTGAGGGATGCTGCTATCATGCTTAGTGCCCATTTATTTTTCTGCATGTGCTAACCTCTCGAATCGATATGAGTTAGGGGTGTTGCAGTTTGCAATCGACCACTTAAAAATAGAAAGGTGTGTGCCTGTCTTTGTGAAAACTTTGAGGAAAATACCTTCCCGTCCTTGTTACAGCGATGCCTCTTTCTCTGCATTCCATTACCTTCCCCACATGTCATGTGGCTTTTAGTAGAAAAAAGAAGTAGAAAAATGTAAATTAATCTTTCTCCCTGCTGAGAAATAGGAGGAGGATGGAGTCATTCACAAACTGAAACCAAGCATGATAATTGCTGCTCTGGGGCTGTCAGACACAGGGCCTGCTGCTGTGCGCTTCTTCACCAGCACCAAGAAAAAAATCAAAAGCTCTTACAGCCGGAGCTCCATGAAGTTTTGTTTTTTTTTTTCATTTTTATCTCAAGTAGTTCAGTAACACAGCTAAGAGTTGTTAATAAAATGGTGAAGTAGATGATCCTAATAATCCTCTAAACCTCAGGGTTGAAATGAAATTTTCCTCATTTCTAATGGCCTTCCAGCTGAACTAAGACTTGGCAGGATTACCAAAGCCACCCTGAAATCCCTCACTTCAGCATGCTAAAGTTTTATTTCGTTTAGTTTGCCTCTTGGCCATCAGAAGTACACTTTTATTTTTCCTGAGGTCACTCACGTATTTGCTTAGCCCATTTGACTTGAGAGTTTGCAACAGTGAAGACAAATGAAAGATAACAGTATGTTAATTCAGGTTTTAATATGGCTTTATGAATATTATTTTACTCTGAGACGTGCACAACGTCTCAAAAGGTTTGACTTGAGAAAGGGTTCTTTACAATTGCTTTGCCAGATGACAGCGGACTGAGGCAGAATGTGACGGGTCAAGGTGGGTGGGGAGGAAAATTCTACCAAATACGGTTTTGCAAGAGACAGGTTTCAAAAGTGGAATTTATTTTCTAGGAAACTTTTGAGCAAGGTTAAATGAGTAGTAAAGAACTTGAAAATTTATATTTCCAGCCACCCGATCTTACATTTTGTTCAAGTAATATTTGTTTTTATATCCCCAAATACTTTCTGGTAAGGGAAAATTAGGTCCGAGTCCATACAGCCAATGTAATGAATGCATGAGCAGTTTTCCAGGAAGGGTGAGCACACAGCACTGAAGATAGCGAGGCCCATAACGTTAGTGCGTTGAAATCAATCTATGACAAATGAGGCAAGAATATATGGTGAGGAAAATACAGTCTCTTCAAGAAGTGGTACTGGGGAAACTGGTCAGCTGCATACAAAAGAATGAGGTTAGAATGTGTTCCAACAGCATATGTAAACACACACACACACACACACACACACACACACAACCCGCAAAAAGGATCAAAGATCTAAATATAAGACTAGAAACCATAAAAAACCTAGAAGAAAACAAGGTAGAATGCTCTTTGACATAAAGTGTATTATCTTGGATCTGTCTCCTAAGGCAAAGGAAACAAAATCAAAAGCAAACACATGAGACCAAATTAAACCTGAAAGCTTTTGCACAGCAAAGGGAGCCATGGACAAAATGAAAAGACAACATACTAAGCGGGAGAAAACACTTGCATATAATGACAGACAAATGGCTCATACAAATAAACATCCAGAAAAACAAACAAGCTGATAAAAACTGGGTGTAAGCTTCAATGGATACTTTTCCAAAGAAGGCACACAGATGGCCAACAGGCACATGAAAAGATGCTCAACATCAGTAATCATTAGAAAAATGCAAATAAAACCACAATGGGATGTTACCTCATTGTGGTCTGAATGGCCATCATCAAAAGATCACAAATAATAAGTGCTGGTGAAGATGCAGAGCAAATGGAACACTTGTGCGTGTTAAAGTGAATGTAAACTGGTGTAGCCACTGTGGAAACCGGTATTGAGGTTGCTCAAATGCTAAAAATAGAACTATCATTTGATCTAGCAATTATAAACTTGGGTACATAGCCAAAGAAACAGAAACACCAATTCAAAAGATACATGAACCCCAGTATTTACGGCAGGACCATTTACAATACCCAAGCTATGCAAGCAACTTAAGTGTCCATCAGCAGATGAAAGGATAAAGGAGATGCAGTAAATAATGCTGTTTTTCATTCACTCAGTCATGTCTGACTCTATGTAACCCCGTGGACTACAGCACGCCAGGCTTCCCTGTCCTTCACTATCTCCTAAAGTTTGCTCAAACTCAAGCCCATTGAGTTAGTGATGACATCCAACCATCTCATCCTCTGTCACCCCCTTCTCCTCCTGCCCTCAATATTAAAAGCATCAAGGTCTTACCCAATGAATCGGCTCTTCAAATTACATGGCCAAAGCATTGGAGCTACAGCTTCAGCATCAGCCCTCCCAATGAATATTAAGGGTTGATTTCCTTTAGTATTGACTGGTTCAATCTCCTTGCAGTCCACAGGACTCTCAAGAGTCTTCTTCAGCACCACAGTTCAAAAGCATCAATTCTTTGGCACTCTGCCATCTTTATGGTCCAACTCTCACATCCGTACATGACCACTGGAAAAACCAATAGCTCTGACTATACAGACCTTTGTCAGCAAAGTAATGTGTTTTAATACATTATCTAGGTTTGTCATAGCATTTCTTCCAAGGAGCAACTGTTCTTTAAAATTTCAAGCTACAGCCACCATCTGCAGTGCTTTTGGAATCCAGGAAAATAAAGTCTCTCACTGTTTCCATTGTTTCCCCATCTATTTGCCATGAAGTGATGGGACCAGATGCCATGATCTTAGTTTTTTGAATGTTGAGCTTTAAGCCAGCTTTTTCACTCTCCTCTTTCACCTTCATCAAGAGGCTCTTTAGTTCCTCTTTTCTTTCTGCCGCATTTGTGGCTCCTCTTTGCTTTTTTAGGCTGGTGTCATCTGCATATGTGAGGTTACTGGCATTTCTCCTGGCAATCTTGATTCCAGCCTGCGCTTCATCCAGTGCATTATTTCACACGATGAACTCTACATGTAAAGTAAATAAGCAGGGTGACCATATACAGCCTAGACGTACTCCTTTCCCAATTTGGAACCAATCAGTTGTTCCACATCCAGTTCTAACTGTTGCTTCTTGACTTGCATACAGGTTTCTCAGGAGGCATGTAAGATAATCTGGTGTTCCCATCTCTTGAAGAATTTTCCACAGTTTGTTGTGATCCACACAGTCAGAGATTTTAGTGCAGTCATTGAAACAAACAGATGTTGTACTGGAATTCCCTTGCTTTTTCTGATCCAACTGATATTGGCAATTGTCTGGTTCCTCTGCCTTTTCTAAACCCAGCTTGAACGTCTGGAAGTTCTCAGTTCACACACTGCTGATGCCTAAGTTGAAGGATTTTGAGCATTGCCTTGCTAGCATGTGACATGAGTTCAGTTGTGTGGTAATCTGAGCTTTCTTTGGCATTGGAATGAAAACTGACTTTTTCCAGTCCTGTGGCCATTGCTGAGTTTTCCAAGTTTGCTGGCATATTGAGTGCAGCACTTTCACAGCATCATCTTTTAGGATTTGAAAGAGCTCCCCTGGAATTCCATCACATCCACTAGCTTTGTTTGTAGTGATGGTTCCTAAGGCCCACTTGACTTCACACTCCAGGATACCTGGCTCTAGGTTAGTGACCACACCATCATGGTTATCTGGGTCATTAAGACCTTTTTTATACAGTTCTTCCATGTATTCTTGCCACCTCTTCTTAATATCTTCTGCTTCTATTAGGTCCATAGTGTTTCTGTCCTTTATTGGGCCCATCTTTGCATGAAATGTTCCCTTGGTATCTCTAATTTTCTTGAAGACATCTCTGGTCTTTCCCATTCTATTGTTTTCCCCTATTTCTTTGCATTGTTCACTTAAGGTTTTCTTCTCTCTCCTTGCTTTTCTTTGGGGAAATAAAATAAAATAATGTCATTTGCAACCACATGCAGGGACCTGGAGGGTATTGTGCTAAATGAAATGTTAGGCAGCAAAAGACAAATACTGTATGATAACACTTACATGTGAAATTTAAAAAATAAAACAAACAAATGAATATAACAAAACAGAAATACACACACAGATATAGAGAACTTGCAATTTTTAAAAAAACTAGAGAAGAGGGGAAGAGCAAGTTGGGGGGATGTGATTAAGAGACACAAACTACTATGTATAAGATAGATGAGCAACACGGACATGTTGTACAGAATCAGGAATACAGCTGTTATTTTGTAATATCTTTAAATAAAGTTTAATCTACAAAACACTGAATCATTATGTTGTACATCTGAAACTAACACTGTAAATCAACTCTACTCCAATTAAATAAATAAATAAGTTAATTAATCAAATGTCTGTTAGAATTTTGACCCAAATTAACTGAGTCCAAGGGACTCTGGCTTTTGCAAAGAGTTAACATTTTGTTCAGGGTCAGTGGACAAGGCTTGTCATTACCTCAGTGAAGGAAATGAGCTTTGAATAATTCACCTCTAAGTACAAGATTTGGTGTGGATTTTTTTTTAAGGTATTCTTTAGGAATTTCCTTGCTTTGCAAAGTATATTTATTGTATTTGGTGCAATTTGTTGTATATCAATTTTACATAAATAAAGTTGTTGAAAACACAGTCAAACTCATTTGCTGAAACGAGTGAGTGGTAAGAGAAGCTTTTGCGTCTGTAGTACATACACTGGGGGAAAGGCTGAGAAATAACTGTCCAAGCCTTCATGTCAAGAACTAGAAAAGGAACACCAAATGAAACTGAAGAAAAGATAAACAAAATCATAAAGCAAGGAAAGAAGTCAACGTATTATTACAACATATTTTTGTCTGTGTTTGTACCTGCCTGTGGTCTGTTAATCGCCTGAGAGTCTACAGGACACACAGATTCCCAGAAATGACTGTTCCTTCGTGTTCTCATGGAAACCTTGTTTTGCTTTCTCTTCTCCGACAGTTGACATACAACTGACCCAACTTGCAGAGTTGTAGCCAAGTCCAGGATGTTTGAGCTAAAGTCTGGTAAGGAAAAAATGTAGGGTGCTAGATATTGGGGAAACTTGTAACTAAATGGTTTGGTGACACTATAAATCATGGTACATCAAAGTTAGTCAATAAAAACTGGCAACTCTAGAATAAAAGAGGGGAAACTGGATGAATAAAGTCTGTCATTAGAACCAGGTCAAAGTGGAGTAGGAAAGGGTGGAGTGGGAGTCTGGGGTGAGCAGATGCAGACTATTACATACAGAATGGATTGTAAGTCAACTATATTGCAAGGTTGTTGAACGAAAAAAGACGCCGGGATTCTTGGCCCCCGGAGGAGAAGAATTCAATCCGGGGCCAGAGACAAGGCTTGATCGCTCAGAGCTTTTGTGTAATAAAGTTTTGTTAAAGTATAAAGGAGATAGAGAAAGCTTCTGACATAGGCATCAGAAGGGGGCAGAAAGAGTGCCCCCTGCTAGTCTTCAGCTGGATGTTATAGTCACTGCTGCTGCTGCTGCTGCTGCTGCTGCTAAGTCGCTCAGTCGTGTCCGACTCTGTGCAACCCCATGGACTGCAGTCCACCAGGCTCCTCCATCCATGGGATTTTCCAGGCAAGAGTACTAGAGTGGGGTGCCATTGCCTTCTCCTATATAGTCACTAGCAGTCTGTTAATGAAAGAAAGGAATGTCTTAAAACTCTTAATGGCACCAAGCCCCTCACCCATAAAATGGATTTTGGGATAATCTTGGCACCAAATGGTTCATCCTGGGCCATAAAATGATTAACTTGAATCTTGAAGAAGGGCAGATCACCATACAATAGTTTCGTTTACATAGATTAGGGGAACAATATCTGAGTATAACATACTGGTTTGTCAAGCAGGTTCTGAGCCATTTGGCAGAACCCACTCGAAGACAGAGTTTGGGGTAAATGCATAGTACATTAGCATAGCTTAAGACAAACATTTCCATAAGGAAAAGGCATTGATTATCTCTAGGTTTGAGAATAGTTAACTTCTTTCACCTGGTGAAACCAGGTGTCATTAGGGCAACACAGTATTTAAAGAGAAACCTCCTTTTAAATTTGTATCAGTTCAGTTCAGTCGCTCAGTTGTGTCCAACTCTTTGCTACCCCATGAATCGCAGCACGCCAGGCCTCCCTGTCCATCACCAACTCCCGGAGTTCACCCAGACTCACATTCATCGAGTCAGTGATGCCATCCAGCCATCTCATCCTCTGTCGTCCCCTTCTCCTCCTGCCCCCAATCCCTCCCAGCATCAGAGTCTTTTCCATTGAGTCAACTCTTCGCATGAGGTGGCCAAAGTACTGGAGTTTCAGCTTTAGCATCATTCCTTCCAAAGAAATCCAGGGCTGATCTCCTTCAGAATGGACTGGTTGGATCTCCTTGCAGTCCAAGGGACTCTCAAGAGTCTTCTCCAACACCACAGTTCAAAAGCACCAATTCTTTGGCGCTCAGCCTTCTTCACAGTCCAACTCTCACATCCATACATGACCACTGGAAAAACCATAGCCTTGACTAGATGGACCTTTGTTGGCAAAGTAATGTCTCTGCTTTTGAATATGCTATCTAGGTTGGTCATAACTTTCCTTCCAAGGAGTAAGCATCTTTTAATTTATGGCTGCAATCACCATCTGCAGTGATTTTGGAGCCCCCAAAAATAAAGTCTGACACTGTTTCCACTGTTTCCCCATCTATTTCCCATGAAGTGGTGGGACCAGATGCCATGATCTTCGTTTTCTGAATGTTGAACTTTAAGCCAACTTTTTCACTCTCCTCTTTCACTTTCATCAAGAGGCTTTTGAGTTCCTCTTCACTTTCTGCCATAAGGGTGGTGTCATCTGCATATCTGAGGTTATTGAGATTTCTCCCAGCAATCTTGATTCCAGCTTGTGCTTCTTCCAGCCCAGCGTTTCTCATGATGTATTCTGCATAGAAGTTAAATAAGCAGGGTGACAATATACAGCCTTGACGTCCTCCTTTTCCTATTTGGAACTAGTGTGTTGTTCCATGTCCAGTTCTAACTGTTGCTTCCTGACCTGCATACAAATTTCTCAAGAGGCAGGTCAGGTGATCTGGTATTCCCATCTCTTTCAGAATTTTCCACAGTTTATTGTGATCCACACAGTCAAAGGCTTTGGCATAGTCAATAAAGCAGAAATAGATGTTTTTCTGGAACTCTCTTGCTTTTTCCATGATCCAGCAGATGTTGGCAATTTGATCTCTGGTTCCTCTGCCTTTTCTAAAACCAGCTTGAACATCAGGAAGTTCACGGTTCACATATTGCTGAAGCCTGGCTTGGAGAATTTTGAGCATTACTTTACTAGCGTGTGAGATGAGTGCAATTGTGTGGTAGTTTGATCATTCTTTGGCATTGCCTTTTTTGGGATTGGAATGATAGAGAAGGAAAAAAATATTGCTAGTTTGTTTCCTTCTGCCGCTTAAGAGAGATAAAAATGTCTGACACTTGCAGGCTATTTTCCTCCGTTTGAAGACCCCTGGCCTTCCTGCCTGTTACCCTCTCAATATCTCAATTAAAAAAAAAAAAGGTAAAATTATCTTTGATAAAGACAGAGCAAAATCAGAAATGTTGACTGAAAGCATGACCTTTCTTAAGAAGGAAGCTTTTCTACTATGTTAAGCAAGTGGCTACTAACCTCTCTCTTGCCCTTTCCATTCCCCTAACACACCATGTGCTCCTAGGATGCAGATCTGATGTCTCTATTATTCTTAAATGATCTGATAAGGCCTCTCATGGAATGGCTGGTTCCAAACGTTGAGCAGGAGAATCCAAGATGACCTCAAACAGCCTTTTGTTAATTTTGTTCTGGTTGTTGGCACTGACGCTGAGGGGTGACTTTCGATAAGTCTGGAGATACTAAAGACATCATCTTTTTGAGGCCTTCAGTGACTTGAGGAAAACAAATGGTTACACTCAATTAAGCATTTGTGAAAAGCCATAAATTTGTGGTTATAATAGAAAAGGGGCAGGTAATAGAAAATGTGCTAGAGAATGTCCCTTGGTCAAAAAAATAAAGGATTAATCATGAAACCATATAATAATTAACTGAAGTATTTGGATATGATAGTTGATAAGTCTCAGGAGGTGGATTATAGGGGAACACACATGTAGTTATGATCCTGGACAAAACAGAACCACCCAGGTAGAGGAGGAACACAGCCATCAGGGGTGATGAGGAAAACTGGTTCATATCGGCTGCAGAAGCCTGGACATTGATACATTGCTGTCATCCCAGAGCACAAGGCCAAGCACTTCTTCCAGATAAAGATCCAGCTTTGCCAACACTGGTGGGGTTCAAACACCAGGAGAAACACATGCTAGCAAATGCCCGCCAACCTGTACCTCATCCAAGGTCATGGGGAGGTCATTCAGAATGATGGGAGGTCATCCATGAGTATTAATGACAAACTTGTTCTTTTCTGACCTTTTAGTCAACTCCCGTGGTGATGGTACAGCTGGAGACAGTGGGGTCCATACAGACATGCTCCTCTCAGTTCAGTCAGCTTCTGGAGATGGTGGGGGTCCATACAGACATGCTCCACTCAGTTCAGTCAGCTTCTGGAGACAGGGAGGGCCTTGCAGATATGCCTCTATCAGTTCAGTCACATTCTGAGACAGTGAGGGCCATGCAAACATGCTCTGTTCAGTTCAGTCAGCATGTGGAGACAGTGGCGGGCATGCGACATGCTTCACTCAGTCAGTCAGCTTCTGAGACAGTGGAGGCCATGAACACATGCTCCTCTCAGTTCAGTCAGGTTCTGGAGACTGTGGGAACAATGCAGACAAGCTCCCCTCAGTTCAGTCACCTTCTGAGACAGTGGGGCCATGCAGACATGCTCCTCTCAGTTCAGTCACCTTCTGGAGATGGTGGGGGCAATGCAGACATGCTTCACTCAGTTGGTCAGTTTCAGAGACAGTGGGAGCCATGCAGACGTTCTCCTCTCAGTTCAGTCAGCTTCAGGACACAGTGGAGTAAATGCAGTCATGCTCCTCTCAGTTCAGTCAGCTTCTGGTGACAGTGATGGCCATGGAGATATGCTCTTCTCATTTCAGTCTGCTTCTGAGACAGTGGGGGCCATGCAGACACGCTTTGCTCAGTCAATGAGCTTCTGAGACATTGGGAGCCATGAAGACCTGCTCCTCACAGTTCAATAAGCTTCTGGAGACTGTGTGGGTGATGCAGAGAAACTCCCCTCAGTTCACTCAGATTCTGAGACAGTAGGACAATGCAGACATGCTCCTCCCTATTCAGGCAGTTCTAGAGACATTGGGGGCCATGCAGACATACTCTTCTCAGTTCAGTCAGCTTCTGGACACAGGGGGAGGCGGGGAATGCCAGACATGCTTCTTTCAGTTCAGTCACCTTCGGGAGACAGTGAGGGCCATACAGACATGCTCCGCTCAGTTCAGTCAGCTTCTGACAGGGTGGGGCCATGCAGACATGCTCCTCTATGTTCCATTAGCTTCTGGTTATAGTTTGTGCCATGGAGACATGCTCCTCTCAGTTCAGTCAGCTTCTGAGACTGTGGGGGCCATACAGACATGCTTCACTCAGTGACTCAGCTTCTGAGACACTGAGGGCCATGAAGACATGCTTGTCTCAATTCAGTCAGCTTCTGAGACAGTGAGGACCATTCAGAAATTCTCAGTTAAGTCAGGTTCTGGAAACAGTGAGGGCCATGTAGATATGCTCCTCTCAGTTCAGTCAGGTTCTGGACACAGTGGGGAAATTCAGACACTCCTCTCAGTTCTGTCAGCTTCTGAGACAGTGGGGCCATGCGGACATGCTCCTCTTAGTTCAGTCAGCTTCTGAGACAAACTTGAACAGATTACATTGTCAAAGGCTTCAGGTTTGGTTCACAAGTAACTTACTAGGTTAGCGTGGTGGTGTGGTGTTAATCGCTCAGTCGTGTTCAACTCTTTGCGACCCCGTGAGCTGTGGCCCACCAGGTTCCTCTGTCCTTGAAACTCTCCAGGCAAGAATACTGGAGTGATTTGCCATTCCCTTCTTCATGATCTATCCTACCCAGGGATTGATCCCAGGTCTCTCACATTTCAGGCCGATTGTTTACCATCTTAGCCACTAGGGAAACCCACTAGGTTAGGGTATGACTGTCAAAATATGCTCCATGAAGGCTGATTCTTGGTGATATTAACACATAACCCAAAATATTAATGATGGGCCCTACGGCCAAACATGTATGGGAAATTCTGGTTCAACACAAAAATAAAAATGTATTAACTGGTTTCCAGGAAGATTTTTCAGAGCTTGACCTTAACAACTTCACTTGAAGACTCGGAACAGGTGCGAGTGTGCAGCATGAAATGCCTTGTCTCTTGATGCGTCTTCAAGGGGCTGCACAGAGTCCAGTCATCTGCACATTCAGTGACTGTCCTAGACCCCCAACTGGTTCACAAAGCCTTCTTTGGGGCTGATCCAAAGTCACTTTCATCTGTAATTACTCAGTAACTCTTCATCCCATGCAGAGGAAAGGAATCACCCATGAGTAGTGCTCACAAGAGATAATCTCTTACGATGGGATTACCTAATCTGTAACCTAAGGTTCCACTTCCTTCACTCACTGTCACCTCTGAAATTGCCAAAGACTAGATGATAATTTGGTACTAGTTTTATGATAAGTTCAACAAAGAAATTTATATTAGTACATTGACCTAAATTTAAATTTCCAAGTGTAAAATCCTACCTGCACCACCTCTTCTGTTAAACAGCTGAACAAGTGGCAGCCACAGTGGGGCAGGGTCCTAGAGGTGAACGCAGGACAAGTCACAGGACCCACTAATGCTTGTCCAGAAGACCCAGGCATGGAGCCTTTTGGCAAACACTGGAGGTCAATGTTCTGAAGGAGAACAAAGTCAGAATGGGGCAGATACACTGTGATGTCAATCCAGGGGCCTGATGGACAGCAGAAGATAGGGTGATGAACAATGGGCAAGGACCAGATGAGTTAAGAGAGGCAGGATGTGGGTGCTGAAAGGATTCTGGATGTGGAGTGCACGCACCTGCAATGGCTTTTTGTGCAGCCCTTGGCCAGCTCACACGGGAGTGCCACGTGCCTGAGAGTCCCTGACACTCAACAGATACAGTGGCCAAGGCTCCATAAAGCCACACTGAAATGACATTTTCAGAGAAGAGAGGGAGAAACTCTGCTCACTTTGTTCCCAACCATAATAAATCTACCTTTTCTTTTAGGGATTTTGAATTTTCAAAAGGTGTACACGGCTGATGTAATTTTTTGGTTCAGTCGCTCAGTCATGTCTGACTCTGCAACCCATGGACTGCATCACACCAGGCTTCCCTGTCCATCACCAACTCCTGGAGCTTACTCAAATTCATGTCCATTGAGTCAGTGATGCCATCCAACCATCTCATCCTCTGTCGTCCCCTTCTCCTTCTGCCTTCAATCTTTCCCAGCATCAGGGTCTTTTTCAATGAGTTATTTCTTCACATCAGGTGGCCAAAGTATTGGAGTTTCAGCTTCAGCATCAGTCCTTCCAATGAATATTCAGGACTGATTTCCTTTAGGATGGACTGGTTGGATCTCCTTGCAGTCCAAGTGACTCTCAAGAGTCTTCTCCAACACCACAGTTCAAAAGCATCAGTTCTTTAGTGCTCAACTTTCTTTATGGTCCAACTCTCACATCCATACATGACTACTGGAAAAACCATACATTTAATTAGATGGACCTTTGTTGGCAAAGTAATGTCTCTGCTTTTTAATACGATGTCTAGAGTGGTCATAGCTTTTCTTCTAAGGAGCAAGTGTCTTTTACTTTCACAGCTGCAGTAGCCATCCGCATTGATTTTGGAGCCCAATAAAATAAAGTCTCTCACTGTTTCCATTGTTTCCCCATCTATTTGCTATGAAGTGATGGGACCAGATGCCATAATCTTAATTTTTTGAATGTTGAGTTTTAAGTCAAATTTTCACTCTTCTCTTGACTTATGTCAAGAGGCTCCTTAGTTCTTCTTCACTTTCTGACATAAGGGTGGTGTCATCTGCATATCTGAGGTTATTGATATTTCTCCCAGCAATCTTGATTCCAGCTTGTGCTTCATCCAACCCAGCACTGTGCATGATGTACTCTGCATAGAAGTTAAATAGGCAGGGTGACTATATACAGCCTTGACATACTCCTTTCCCAATTTGGAACCAGTACATTGTTCTATGTCTAATTCTAACTGTTGCTTCTTGACCTGCACACAGGTTTCTCAGGAGTCAGGAAAGGTGATCTGGTATTCCCATCTCTTTCAGAATTTTCCACAGTTTGTTGTGGTCCACACAGTCAAAGGCTTTGGCATAGTCAATAAAGCAGAAGTAGAGTTTTTTCTAGAACTCTCCTGCTTTTTCTATGATCCAGCAGATGTTGGCAATTTGATCTCTTGTTCCTCTGTCTTTTCTAAATCCAGCTTGAATATCTGGAAGTTCTCAGTTCCTGCACTACTGAAGCCCAGCATGGAGAATTTTGAGCATTACTTTGCTAGTGTATGAGATGAGTGCAATTGTTTGGTAGTTTGAACATTCTCTGGCATTGTCTTTCTTTGGGATTGGAATGAAAACTGACCTTTTCCAGTCCTGTGGCCACTGCTGAGTTTTCCAAATGTGCTGGCATACTGAGTGTAGCACTTTCACAACATCATCTTTTAGGATTTGAAATAGCTCAGCTGGAATTCCCACATTTCCTCTAGCTTTGTTCATAGTAATGTTTCCCAAGGCCCACTTGACTTCACATTCCTGGATGTCTGGCTCTAGGTGAGTGACCACACCATCCTGGTTATCTGGGTCATTAAGACCTTTTTTGAATAGTTCTGTGTATTCTTGCTATCTCTTTTCAATCTCTTCTGCTTCTGTTAGGTCCTTACCATTTCTGTCCTTTATCATGCCCATCCTTGCATGAAATGTTCCCTTGATATCTCCAATTTTTAAAAGAAATCTCTAGCCTTTCCCATTCTATTGCTTTCCTCTATTTCTTTGCACAGTTCATTTAAGGAGGCCTTCCTGTATCTCCTTGCTAGTCTGTGGAACTCTGCACTCAGTTGGGTGTATCTTTCCATTTCTCTTTTGCTTTTCACTTCTCTTCTTTCCTCAGCTATTTATAAGGCCTCCTCAGACAACCACTTTGCCTTCTTGCATCTCTTTCCCTTGGGGATGGTTTTAGTTAGCACTCTTGTACAGTGTTTGAGCCTCCACCCATAGTTCTCCAGGTGCCCTGTCTCCCGGGTCGAAGCCCTTGAATCCATTCACCATCCCCACTGTACAATCATAAGGGATTTGATTTAGCTCATGGCCTAGTGGTTTCCCTACTTTCTTCAACTTAAGCTTGAATTCTGCAATGAGTTCATGATCTGAGCCATGGTCAGTTCCCAGAAATTATGTTATAAAAATTAATCAGGCCACTTACTGACATCCGAATACCCTTTGTCCTCATTATACATGATCTTACCTTTTACTTCTCAAGGGTCTTTCTCACAGGGACCCTGTGGTGCCCAAGGGTGTTTTCCCTGTTGATTTCCATCTCAGTGAGCCCAGTCAGCACTGTCAATAAATGCGTTTTAGGATTCCTCCTTAAGGGAACCACAACCAATGCTTAATCCACAGGTCAAAAAGACTAACCTTGGGTCCCCCTTCCCTTCTCATCTAGGGCTTTGTAGACATGTTAAGGGAAATAACTACCTGTCGTCAAGGAGGCTTGGGGACAAGACATGCTTGGCCCAGGTGCACACACAAACATTTAGACCCAGGAGTGGAGCAATGGGCATGGTTTTCTCTTTTCATGAGAGTGTTTGAGGAAAGGCAGCAAGACAAACCCTGACCAAGAATGAAAGAAATAAGATCAAAAAGCAACAAACTTAATACTTCAGAATACACACAATGGCTATTAAACAGCTATAAAAGCCCATGGAAAATAAATAAATGGAATAAGCTTGTGCCTTTCAGATTTCATGAATTCCAATGTTCTAAGTTCCCAAGAGGACACGGTTACATATGGGCTCCAGGTTCAGGCAGGACCATGTGTGCCTTGAGTCACTGGGAAGAAGTGTAGACAGAGGTCTTGATTCCAGAGACCTGCAGCCACCTACCTTCTGCTCCGTGTGGATCCAGCACAGCACAGGTGGGAAGCGCCGCTGGCAGCCCACCAAGACCCCACCCAGTTTTCCTGGTCCACAGAGACGTTCCCTGATGCCCACACGGCAGAGGTGGTGGCCTCACACTCCGGCCTTGGGGCACATGGTAAGGCTCTGCCCTTGCAGTTGCTGATGAGGGCAGGAGTGTGTGGCCCAACTTCAGCCAATGAGTCATGAAGGAGCAGTCCAGCTGAGAGGCTTCAGGAGAGAAACACAAATAGAAAGAAACCATTTTTTCTTCTCTGTGTTCTCAGGCCCGTGTCTTCTCACGGCTGAACACCACATGCTCCCTCGCCTGCTGGTTCTTTCTTCTCGGTGTTCTCAGGCCCGTGTCTTCTCACGGCTGAACACCACAGGCCCACACCTGCTGGTTCTTGTGCTTGCACGTGATGCCAAAAACTGCAGTCTGTGCAAACTGCAAGCCGTGGGAGAGGAAAGACAAAAAGGCAGCCTGTTAGCAGCAGAGCAGGACGCTGGAAAGATCCTGGGCCCTGAGTAGTGGCCGCCAGCTCTGTTCACTCAGTTTCAAGCCACTCTACCACCAGGCTTATCGTCATGTGAAATAATGACTTTGATATTTTCTTTGAGTCATTTTTAGGTGTATTATATTTTCTGTATTCAAAAACATGCTAACTGCTCAGAGTAAAGCCAAGATTATATTTATAGCTGAAGATAAAAAATTAGAGAGTATAGAAAATTTCTGCCACTACAAACATATATAAGCCAGAAGCCATCCTTGAAATAATCTAATAAGCATAAATTTAATAAGAATAAATACAATAAAAACCTATGTACCCATCATTCCACCCACCTCTATTGAATGTCATTTTATTATATTGTTTAGGGGTTTTACTATTGAAAAATAAAATATTATAGATAGAACTCAAGTCCCAAGTTTTCTCTTCACTGGAAAAGATAATAAAAATTGTATGAACGAATATAAATAAGCTTTTCTATACAGATATAACTTTGATAAAAGAACCTAAAGGAGAACTTCTAAAATCCCTCCAGAAGAGTATAATTAGTATCATTCAACTAAGGCTAAAAGGACATAAACCACAGAGCAACTTCAATGGTTTTTGTGTGAGAAATGATTGACATTGTGTTTCGGGTATGGTTTTCTTGTTTCCTCTGTTGCTAACTCTAACAAGATCACCTTGACTCTAAGCTTTGCTTCCAAAGAGCTAATATGCTCCTTTACCACTACCTGTAAAGCACCTAGAATGCTTGAGGAAAGTAAAAGTACATACACGGCACTTTTCTTGCCATAATGCCATTTACCAACAAGATTAAATTTTGCATTATTTTGGCAAAGAACACTGTTTCAGGCCTGGGGTCTAGGCTGTTGGAAGAAAATAGGGCATATTATTATCACATTAAAAGTAAGTATAAATAGTTTACAAGAGAAAAAAAAAGCTGTTTCGCTGTTTAGAAACTCAAAAGATTTAAAATTGAACTAATTGAACTTCTAACATCAGATATAATTAATAGGTACTGAGAAACTGTTATTGAAAACCTTTTTATGCTCAGATGACTTACATAGGAATGTGGTAACAAATCAGGGAAGAAAATCATGGACATGTTCAACCTTCAAGTATTATGGGAATAACACCAAGAAATGTTCACTGAACTGACCTTTGGTTTCTAAAGTTAATGCAAATATTTGAATTTTACTATCTCCCAACAATCAATAGTTAGAAACAAATGTGCAAGTAGATTCCACTACTTTACAAGCAGACTTGCAATTTGTAAATGTTGGAAGTCCAAGAAACAAGCCAGCTGTAAAAGTACAGGACAAATTAAAACCTACCAAGTCAGTGCCCCTGAGGACGATTTCATCTGACAGGCCTCGTAATTCACGACCTGCAGAGGAATCTCTTCTAGCAATATGGTTTTTCTCTGAAGACCCCTAACAGGGATTTGAGCGCAGGCCCACAGGCTGCAGCTTGCCGAGGCATTACTGAGAACTACCGTCATGCACAAGTCAGGGCCGAGCTCCACTCCTGAGTATCTGTGTCCACACAGGGGAGGTGGGAGGGCCTGGCTGGAGTCCCTGAGCCAAGAGCCATTTGTGCTCAGGTTATGGGATTTAGAGACTGCAGGTTGCTTTCCCAGCAAAATGAGGGATCATTCCCAATTCTCCCATCTGGTGTGGAATCTCCACCATAAATATTTAATCCTCTCCAGCACTGCACATGGATAACACTCTGCTGTCATCAACGGCAGCTTGTCCAGAGGACACCCAGGAGAGGCTGAGTCAGTTGTCCCAGCACAGCCCTCTTCGGTGGTCATTCTATTGTTCAACAGTTCTTGAAGATTCAGTATGAAATACAATAAACTAGGAAATTGGGCAAGAATGAGAAACCATGGGAGGGAAAAGGAAGAGAAGAGGGAAGGTCTTATATTTAGATTCTAATGGAAACAAAGATTGGCTCTAACACACTGTTCCAAATGGCCCACAGGTCTCTCAGGCAAACCAATTCTGCGAACCACCTCAGCAGAAGCTACCACAACTTTTACACATGACTTTCGTTTTAGCTCCCATTTCAGGAGGAACCCAGCAAACACTTTTCCTCTGGACTCTACCAGGCAGGAATCCCCTTTTCACCATCTGAGGTCTCTACTCATTGAACCCCATGGCCTCTGCCGATTCTGAGTGCAGTGTGTGCATTACCCATTCTCGATGCGGTCCGTCTCCCTAGCACACAGGTGCCCTTGTGCTCTGCTCCCTCATAACTACACTCTGGGTCTTGGCATAAGGCACTTCTCTGGAAACACCCAGCACTCATAGCTGATGCTCAACAGCAACAAAAAATGCTTCTTCTGGCTTTGTTTTTCAAAGTTTGGGAAGTCTTCCCTGGTCTATGTGCTCCTGGACATCAGCAATGTTTGCAGGACTCTTGGAGGCTTTGGGGCCCCCAGCAGTTCCAGTAGTCTTCAAATAGCTGCTATTTGTAACCCAAATGTTGGGAAGACACACAGTGTGGTGAATGCAGACGGGCGTTCAGGGGACCACTCACTAAATGACCAGTCATGACAACAGTCCTCCGCACCTTCCCCTGGACCAGAGAAGTGATGGGGCATCAAGAGAATTAATATTTTCCTGTAATAATAACACTGCCAATGTTGAGATAAAATTCTTAGGAACTGCCTAAACCTCCAATGCTTTGCTTAGTGTTTCTCCAATCAGAGTCAACAAGGGAGGAAGGGCAGCTGATGGAAGTCAAAGGATAGACAAGGATGCAACTTTGGGAACCTGGCTTCTATGGACAGGCTTTACGCAAATTCGACGTATTACCAATTAACAGACATATTACCAATGTATAAGAATATTAACAGACTTATTACCAATGTATAAGAATTCATTTCCTTCAAGAGAAGTTGAAATGTTTCCAGTTCTTGCTCTGGCTAAGAAGATATTGAGAAGCTTTGAGTCAAAACTTCCAGCACTGCCTGAGATTCAGTAGCCACTAACTGCCCCTGAAGAGGTCCGGTCTTGGTCTTCAACTCCTGAGAGTGATCTGCAACTATCTGGAGCCTTGAGCCAGACGCAGTAACAAGATGGTGTAAGGTATGGGCCCCAGGGCCTGCAGCATGGGATTTATGGACAGATATGCCACGAGGACAGTTAGTCATGCCTATGAAACAGGGTCCCAGTAACAATTCCACACACCAAGGCTGGGGTACTTCTGGTTGACTGGCCATCACACACAGATGCCCGCAGAGTCCTGGTTCCACAGGGAGAGGGCCACAGAGGCTCCCCTCACGGTGCATCTCCAAGACCCTGTCCTACACACATCTCCCCATGGCTGACCTTGGTCTGTGTTTTCTCTGCATTAAATCATAACTGTAAATATCCAATTCTCAGCAAGTCCTTCTAGGGACTTGTTAAACTTGACAGAGGTTTGCAGGCCCTGAACCTGCAGTCAGTGTCAGAAGTGAGAGGACTGTGGCCTCTGACTTCCTGGTTGTCTAAGCCCTTTGCATCAGGGTAAGGTTTTGGCTAAGTCAAATTGAATCATTTCTCTGCTTAAAACCCTCAGCGGTCTCCCATGTCACCTGAGGTCCTCCCAGAGGCTTCACCACAAGTCCACGCTGACAGGTCTTCTCTGAGACCACTCCCAACTCCCACATCTCTCTGCTCAAGCCCTGGGCCTTCCTGCTGCTCACTGACCAGACAGAGCAGCGTACTGCCTCAGGACCTCTGTGGCCAGTTCCTCTGCTCTCCCCTCAGTCATTCCAACTGCCCGCCCCTCATCTCCTCAGATATCCCTATTGTGAAGCCTGGTAGCCATGAACAGACCACTTGTTCTGTCTCATTTCTCTCCAAACACTCCAAAATTCACGTTTACATGTCTTGTTTAATGTTCTCTCCGTGAGTTCTATTCTCCACTGAACTTCCACACTTAGAACAGAGTACACAGGATGCACTCGGGAAATACTTGTGGATGGTGAGATGAATGAATAGTGCCTGCCCCACACCTCACAAAGCACTGGGAGGGAGAGAGATCACACCCGAAACCAGGCAGCTCAGCAAATGCACACACACTCTTCTGGGAGGAGAGAATAAGACAGGATGAGAGGAAGAAGTTCCAGACTCCAGGGCATGGGGTGGGGGTGGGGGGTAGAGCATCTGACTTGATATGGATGGGTCTCATAATTATATCATTTTATATAAAGTTGTCATAAACTCCAAGGAGAGGCTGCCTTCTGAAACTTGGGAAAGGAAAAGTGGGTGAGTGCTTGTGATTGAAAGTTACCGTGGGAAATGTAGCTCAGGGTCAACAAGGGAAGAAGGGCAGTTGATGGAAGCCAGAGGACGGATGAGGACGAAACTCTGGGAACCTGCTTCTACAGACAGGCTTTACCCAAATTCAAGCAATGAGACCTCTAAGCTTCGACAAGAGATAAACTAGATGTTTTGAAGACTCAATTCACTCAAAAACTCAGATACAATGGAGAATGGTATAATTTTTAAGAAATAAAGCTTTATAACCACAAGAAAGAAGCACTGAATTCAAGTGAAGTTATTTTTAAAGTTGCTAAAGTGAAAAACCCAATGAAAAATTCTTGACTCAATTTTTATTTCCTACAAATATGCAAATTAGCCAGTTTAATCACTACCATCATATTGGGAAAAAAATCCATTAGAGCAAGAAAGAAGAGGTTCCTCACATGAGATTTTTCTGGCGAAATAAAAATCATTTTCTTGACCTCAAAATCTGTTCTACTAAACAAGTCTAAAAGGCCCATGGCTCCATTTCCTAGGGCATCAGAAGTCTCCAGGTGCTTCCCAACCTGCCTTCTGCCTTAAGAGACAGGGGATGCTGTGACTCCTCCCACAGCACAGGAATGCACACAGCTGAACTTGGGGGAAAGGGAGTGTCTTCATAGAAAGCCTTGAAGCTTGTGACTGGCAAAGAGCAGATTGTAAGAAATACACATTTCTGCCCCATTCCCATGACCCCTTATGACTGTATCATGCCACGTCCAAGGGTCACCCGTTCACTTCTGACAGAAGAAAAGTATTTCTCTGTGTGTGGATCTGCTCTGACAGGTAGAGGACAATGCCACCTCCAGGCTTCCTATGTGCTTGGCACAGTGATGACCTTATGGGATGAAAGGGGTATTGTGAATGCTGAGCAGCTGGAGGGGCTGAGAGCAGGGAGACACTGCAAGGGCCAGTGTTTGCCAACCCACCGATGACCCAAGAGTGGACGCAGCAGGAAAACCAACGACAACACATCAGTAATTGTGGGGTGACTCCCAGGAAGGAGATCTGGGTCAAAAAGGTTAGGGAGTGACATCACCACACAGCAGGGCTTCAGTTCAGTTCAGTCGCTTAGTTGTGTCCGACTCTTTGTGACCCCATGAACCGCACAACGCCAGGCCTCTCTGTACATCACCAACTCCTGGAGTTTATTCAAATTCATGTCCATTGAGTCGGTGATGCCATCCAACCATCTCATCCTCTGTCGCCCCCTTTTTCTTCTGCCTTCAATCTTTCCCAGCATCAGGGTCTTTTCCAATGAGTCAGTTCTTTGCATCATGTGGCCAAAGTATTGGAGCTTCAGCTTCAGCATCAGTCTTTTCAATGAATATTCAGGACTGATTTTCTTTAGGATGGACTGGTTGGATCTCCCTGCAGTCCAAGGGACTCTCAAGAGTCTTCTCCAACACCACAGTTCAAAAGCATCAATTCTTCGGTGCTCAGCTTTCTTTATATGTGAGTCCAATTCTCACATCCATACATGACCACTGAAAAAACCATAGCTTTGCCTAGATGGACCTTTGATGGCAAAGTAATGTCTCTGCTTTTTAATATGCTGTCTAGGGTGGTCACAACTTTTTTTCCAAGGAGCAAGCATCTTTTAATTTCATGGCTGCAGTCACCATCTGCAGTGATTTTGGAGCAAGGAAAATAAAGTCTGTCACTGTTTTCCCATCTATTTGCCATTAAGTGATGGGACCAGATGCCGTGATCTTACTTTTCTGAATGTTGAGCTTTAAGCCAACTTTTTCACTCTCCTCTTTCATTTCATCAAGAGGCTCTTTAGTTCTTCTTTGCTTTCTGCCTTAAGGGTGGTATCATCTGCATATCTGAGGTTATTGATATTTCTCCCAGCAATCTTGATTCCAGCTTGTGCTTCTTCCAGCCCAGCGTTTCTCATGATGTACTCTGCATATAAGTTAAATAAGCAGGGTGAAAATATACAGCTTTGACATACTCCTTTCCTACTTGGAACTAGTCTGTTGTTCCATGTCCAGTTCTAACTGTTGCTTCCTGACTTGCGTATAGGTTTCTCAAGAGGCAGGTCAGGAGGTCTGGTATTCCCATGTCTTTCAGAATTTTCCACAGTTTGTTGTGATCCACACAGTCAAAGGCTTTGGCATAGTCAATAAAGCAGAAATAGATGTTTTTCTGGAACTCTCTTGCTTTTTTTGATGATCCAACGGATGTTGGCAATTTGATCTCTGGTTGCTCTGCCTTTTCTAAATCCAGCTTGAACATCTGGAAGTTCATGGTTCACTTACTGTTGAACCTGGCTTGGAGAATTTTGAGCATTAGTGTGTGAGATGAGTGCAACTGTGCAGTAGTTTGAGCATTCTTTGGCATTGCTTCTCTTTAGGACTGGAATGAAAACTGACCTTTTCCAGTCCTGGGGCTTAAGCAGGGCTTAAGTCAGAGCATTTGTTACTGTGGAATCCAACTGAATGTCCATCATTCTAAAAACGCCTGCTGAGGGTGTAAATTGTGGAATCCATAGCGTCAGGGGACAATCTTCTGGGACAATCTTCTAAGGGGCCAAGTGATACTCAAGTCACACTGGGACAAAAGAAAGAGGAAGAAAGCGCTCTGATCTGTGCACCTCAAGCATGACTGAGTTTCGCATCCTCCTTCTCAAGACACTTTTCGTCTATATATGTGACGTGTGTGCTGTGAGAACGTGCTGAGATGCTCTCCTTCCCATGCTGTCCTTGCACTGACATTTCGACCAAAACAAGGAGACGCTGGTGCTCAGCATCCTGCTCTGGGAACAGAGGAGAACAAGAGTTTGCTCCGGGCCTTTTTCCGTGTTACTCGACACTGTCCTGCATGTTACACTGTCATGAGTCATGTCTTCACCAGGATTCACAAGACTCGCTTCTACAGGCACCCTAGTGGTACAATGTCCCCCAAGTGGCCTCCTAGGTGGACCCCCCCACAACCATTCATGCATACTGTGGGGTGACAAGGCCAAGCTCTGAGGGGTTCTTTCTGTGTCACCTTCATCTGCAGGAAGATGACCTCATCGACCCAGAGAAGGCACATATACCTCTTCTTTGAGTTTCACACTGAGAAGTCACTTACAAGAGTGGTGACCAACTCTAGTGAGTCAGAGTTGGTTTGGGGACTGACTTCTGAGCATCTGGGCCATGGAACACTGTCCGTCTCACACATCAGTCATGCTGGAAGCTCTGGCTCATAAGGAAAAGCTTACAGGCCCCTCACATAAACCAGAGGCACAGGTTGTGCATCCCAGGTCCAACTCCAGATATTACCTGATGGAACTATTAGAAGAATAAGGAAGCCAGGCTTCCCTTCACCACTGATTCCTCCAAGGGGGTATAAAACTCTCCTTAACACATGTACATTCATGGTGGATTCAAGTCAATGTATGGTAGTTCAGTTCAGTTGCTCAGTCATGTCCAACTCTTTGCGGCCCCATGAATCACAGCACGCCAGCCCTCCCTGTCCATCACCAACTCCCAGAGTTCACTCAGACTCATGTCCATCGAGTCAGTGATGCCATCCAGCCATCTCATCCTCTGTCATCCCCTTCTCCTCCTGCCCCCAATCCCTCCAGTATCAGAGTCTTTTCCAGTGAGTCAACTCTTCAAATGAGGTGGCCAAAGTACTGGAGTTTCAGCTTTAGCATCAGTCCTTCCAATGAACACCCAGCACTGATCTCCTTTAGGATGGACTGGTTGGATCTCCTTGCAGTCCAAGGGACCCTCAAGAGTCTTCTCCAACACCACAGTTCAAAAGCATCAATTCTTCGGCACTCAGCTTTCTTCACAGTCCAACTCTCACATCCACACATGACCACTGGAAAAACCATAGCTTTGACTAGACGGACCTTTGTTGGCAAAGTAATGTCTCTGCTTTTGAATATGCTATCTATGTTGGTAATAACTTTCTTCCCAAGGAGTAAGCGTCTTCAATATTGTAAAGTAAAATTAATTAATTAACTTAAAAAAATCAAAAGTAGCTACAGTCAGTTTGAGTTAAAATCACTTAGTTTTATTGCATAACCAAGCTTTAGAATAATTAAATTTTTGAGCAAGTTTCAGCTTTGGAATTCTGACAAGCCCTCTGTTAACTGATTAAATATTAAGATTTGTCTTATTAATTATGTCTGTTTGAGCTGGATTATCAATTGGAAAATTAAGGAAACTGGCTTTGCCCTGAGTTTATCAACTGAATTACATGTGAGATGCCACTGGGAGCTACCGCCAATAGAGCTGGAACTGAAGTCAGTTTGGAAAACAAGTTTTCTCTGGAAATGCATTATCCTGAGGCGTCTGTGGAAATAACTGCTGTAGCAAGGTGGACACGCCCGTCCACCCCCGGTTCCCATCCGAAAGCGGCACAACACTTGGCCTACTGAGCGTCAGTTTGGCTTCCATCGGTTTATTTTGGATCACAGACCACCTGGGTGAGAAGCCAAGCCCCGTGGTTATTTGCTACCAGATAAAGGTCCAGGTGTCACACAACAACTGGAGGAAATGAGAAGGTACAGAGAGCTGGCCACCAGGCGCAGGCCATGCCAGCCTTACCGACCGGGTCACGCGGACGTTCCCGCGACACTCAGCCCAAACCCTGCAGCCACGCCTCTGGGTCCCTCTGGCTCGGGGGTGGTACAGCAGCTGGACCACGGAGGGGCCTGTGCCTGCAGAACACATCTCCCGACTCTCACCCCCATCCCTCTTCAACCCAAGGGAGCTTCCTGACAGTTCGGAACCCAAAGCTGGAGAAGCCTGGGTGGGGTGGTGGGAGGGGGGGGGGGGGGGGAGAAGCAGGCATTCAACCTGAAGCAGCAGCCTGGCGGCCGCTGGAAACACTCCACCCCGGGGTCCCTGCCCCCGCGGAGGCCAGTGGGGCATTGGTTCGGCGCCCCCAACCCCCACGGCTCCCTGGGTCCTGGTCCTGGCACGCCTCTCGGACACCCCAGTGCCAGTGACAGAGCCCGCTCGGCCGCCTGCGCCTCCCCAGCGGCCCCGCCTCACCACTGCGCCCTCCTCAGAAGCGCCCTTCCCAGACCTCCAGCCTCGCCATGCTCTCCCTGAAGCACTGCCTGTCCGGGTGTCCCTGGAGGAGAGCCACCCTCCTGACACAGCACCACCTCCACCGCCACCTGCCTGGCTCACACCTGAGGCCAGCCTGCCTTGCGAGGTATCCCCGGCTGGACAAGGACGAGGCTGTGACTCCCGCAGCGGCACCGGCCGGAGCGCGTGCACCAGACCTGGGACGGGCCCAGGCCGCACGCAGTCCCTTCCCCCGCACTCCGCGTCTCCACTGAGGCCGCAGCTCCGACTGCCTTTCCACCAACCCCGACCGCTTCCGCCCCACCCGGCTCCGCCTCTATCACGTCTCGCGAGACTAGCCCCTCCGGCCCTTTCCTGCCCATTTCCGGTCTTTCAGCCACTTCCGGCCCGCATGGATATCGCTCTTCCCTGGCGAAGACCATAGACGCCTCTGCTGCTCCAGCTCCGTTGGCTCATTCGTGAGGCCTGGTTGGCATCTGCTGAGGCCGCAGCCCGCTGGCCCACCCGCCCTAGAGGGGCCCGTGGCAGGATTTGCCCAGTGACCGGCGGTGTCTGTCCTGTGCCCTCTGCCCAGTTCTGTGTGGGGCCCAGGTGGACCATCCTTGGCCACTGGAGTGCGGTGGCGCCAGCCTGCCGAGGGAACTGCCAGGCGCCGTGTTCCTGATGGGGCGGGCATCCAATGTGGATGGGGCACCCAAAGACCTGGATGCCCGGCCTGGAAGGGCGCAGGCCATTTGCACGGTGCCAGGGTCAATACATGGCTCTCCTTCAAGAGTGGACCCTCATTAGAAGCCATTTAGCTCTGGTCTTCAAACAAGTAGCTGTGCCGAGCTGCCGTCTTCCAGCTTTGAAGGAAGTTGCAGTGATGCTGCTGGAGGCAAAGAGGGGTCCCAGAGGACGGGCTGGGCGGGGGCCGTGACAATGGCCCCTCGTCGTGGGCCTCTGCACGGGGTGAATGTACAAAGGGCCTGGCTGGGGGCAGGGCCACCACTCTGTGACCAGCAAAGGCAAGGCTCTCCCTCGACTGCAGGCACCTGTGGCTTTAAGTGCGGTCGCCACACTGGGGGTGGGGGGAGAAGGAGGGCAACAGAGGGCCCGCAGAGGACAGAGGTCTGTGCTCCCAGGGTCTCCACACAGCCAGGAGTGGAGACCAAGGAGGCCCAACGGGCAGTGCCGACTAAAACTTACTAGACGTTTTCTGGAATACCCGAGTCTAATCCCCGCCTTCAGTCTCTGCAGATACAAAACAGAAGACTGAATCATCTGGGTGAAGTCTTAGGGGGAAAATATAAAGTCATTCAGAAAGCATAGCACTCAATTTTTAATCTATTTTTTGCTAAATATTTAATATCGTGGAAGCTCCACCCCTTCCAGCATGTATTTTCTCCATCACACGACGAGGAAGCCTCTCTCTTGCTCTGTGTTCTGTCTCTGATGTCTTTTGCACTTTCCCCTGCATGGGCTCACAGTCTATGAATGAACCAAGCACAACGAGCCAAGGAAAGAGTTAGGTGGCGTCAGGAGGTTCAGAGAATCGTTTAGACTGTGGGACCGTGACACAGTTCTGGACACTCCATACATCACCACCGCTAGTGCCGAAGCTCTTAAGAAAGAGATGGGCAGCATCTCCCACACACGTATGATCACAGGACCTCCTTCCCAAAGCACCTCCTGTGGCCTTTGTGCTGTGGACACAGGCCAGGAAATCTGAGCTGCGTGGCTGACGCTCAGGCCTTCTCAGCTCACAGCGTGAGCAGCCGGGGTCAGATGAAGCCCTCGGAGGGAGCGAACACATTCATAACATCACCCTTCTGCTCAGTTCCCCCTTGAGCAGAGTGGCTCATGCCTGGCTGTGGGGTGCAGGGAGACAGGGCAGCTGGAAGAAGCCTGGTGTGCTCGCCCGAGAGACGAGGAGACACGTTTCCGTAGGTGCTCCCGAGACTATTCTGCTGGTGTCAGAGCTGAGCAATGGTGTGGGGCCAACTGTGTGTTTATGGGTCAAAACCAGTTTTCCAGACGAGTGGCTTTCCTGCAAGTCATGTTTCAGGACCAGGTCCTTTTTGTCACCCAGGTCCCCTGGTCTGAGCTGCAGAAGGGTAGAAACAGGAGTTGTGTCCCTGGGGCTGTAGAAGTCAGTCTAGGAGTGTGGTCACCCTACCATATCCTGGCCCAGATGCAGCTGTGGGCTGCTCCCTCCTTCAGGAGAGCTGGGGCTCAGAAAGGAGCGTGTGCTCAGGAGAACAGGAGGGACAGTAAGCATCAGCCTGTCTGCTTCGGGGCAGGAGCCTCCGAGAGCCCTGGGAAGAGGCTCAGTGATGAGCATCAGTGTTTGGTTGGCTCACGGCAATGAGAGGGGCCTGTGAGGCCAGACCGAGGACACCTGTGGAGGCCACACCAGCAGGATCTCTGGAGAACCGGATATGTTGATATGTGAGAGGAAGAGGGGGTCGAGCGTGGACAGCCCTGCATCCTCATCCTCTGGGGCCTGGTAGGGGCTTATTAAAGACCCACAGAAAGAATGGATGCCTTGGAGACAGTTCCTACAGAAACAGCCACCACAGGAACAGGGACAGGAAATAGCTCAACACAGCACGGGAGACACTTGACTGATACTCCCAAACTAGGCTCCCAGCTCCTTCTGCCACAGAGCTGTCCCCATCTACAGAAATTACTATAAACTCAAAAGAGTAGTTCAGTTGCTCAGTTGTGTCCAACTCTTTGCAACCCCATGAACTGCAGCACGCCAGGCCTCCCTGTCTATCACCAACTCCCAAAGTTCACCCAAACTCATGTCCGTTGAATCGGTGATGCCATGCAACCATCTCATCCTCTGTCGTCCCCTTCTCCTGCCTTCAATCTTTCCCAGCATCAGGGTCTTTTCAAATGAGTCAGTTCTTCACATCAGGTGGCCAATGTATTGGAGTTTCAACTTCAAAATGAGTCTTATTAGTAGAACTATGAGCTCTGTGATCAGCTGGGAGAGTGTTTCTGGGTTCGGGAGAGGCTATTGCTGTCACATCATAGGTGGCTCCTCTGGAATGGGCATTGAGACACAAACCCAGAAGCAGAATGCCTTTGAAGGAGTCAGCTTCACACAAAGCACCAGTTCAGCCTTCCGTTTATTTGTTTCTCCACACGTGATCAGGACATTTATGCTAACACTGAACAAAGACGCCGGAGAAAGCAATGGCACCCCACTCCAGTACTTTTGCCTAGAAGATCCCATGGACGGAGGAGCCTGGTAGGCTGCAGTCCATGGGGTCGATAGAGTCGGACACGACTAAGCGACTTCACTTTCACTTTTCACTTCCATGCATTGGAGAAGGAAATGGCAACCCACTCCAGTGTTCTTTCCTGGAGAATCCCAGGGACGGGGAAGCGGTGGGCTGCGGTCTATGGGGTCGAAGAGTCGGACACGACTGAAGTGACTTAGCAGCAGCAGAACAAAGATGCGGTATCGCATCTGAGCCTTTGCTGTCCCCATAACTGTCCGTCACGCCTGTTAGCATGGATTCTGTGGGATGCCATTCTGTGTCCTCACAGTATGTTCTCCTGAGGCTAATAATTAAGACTCAGGCAACTGCCAAGATCACTGGAATAAAAAAACCACATCCACACGAGTCTGCAAGTGTTCTCCACCCACCACTACCTCTTCCTTTTCTGCCCTATTCCCAGGTCACTCACGATTTCATATCCTGCTCTCCTCCAGGAGCCCTGTTTGTGGCTCAGGGTGTTGGCAGCAGAGATGACCCCGATGGATGGTGTCAGGGGCCCCCAGTGTGAATGGGCTTCCTGTGAACCTGAAGAAGCCTTTCTGGGTGTCCTGTTGGCCGCACAGAGCAGTGATGCTGCCAAGCCCAAGGGACTGCCCACGTCCCAGCTGCATTTGGGAAACCCTGGTCTGAGGTCAGCACCCTCGAGGGAGCAGGACATCCTCAGGGGAGGGCAGGCCTTGGTCTGCTGTGGTTGAGACTTTGCAGCTTTGAGGGTGAAATCGAGGCTAAGGGCCTGCACAGCAGCAGCCAGCCCTGGAGGGCAGGCACCTTCCTGGGGCGAGACCTCAGCACCACTCTCAGCCTTGGGTCGAGGGCACCAGCCGGCACAGGCTCCTGCTGCTCCACCTCATCTTCTGCCTCCTCTCCGCTGGGAGAGTCGGGACTAACGGGGGAGCCGGAGGCCCCTGGCAACCTGCAGAGCCTGCTACCTCCCAGCTACCCCCACCCCACCCTGTTCAATCCTCCCCTGTAGCCTCAGGCAAGGATTAGGTGTGTTGCTGCTTAGAAGGGGATTGGGCACCCAGGGAGACCAGGCTTATCCCCATGAGCATCTTCAGATACAGAGAACCCAAGCCTATCATGATTGGCTGGAGCTGGGAGGATAAAACAATACCAAATCACCATCAGAAGAGGAGCTATACACTGACTCTAGCTTTGAGGCCTAGTTCTCAAGTTTCTAACATTGCTGGCTTTGCCTCAATGCAGAGTGAATGGAAAACCTCAATGTGACTGAAGTGAGCCCATGGCTCCCTCTGCTATCAGGAAATCCCTAATACATGCTTATTGGAGATGTTTCTGGGGTCTCTGCTCTGCCTCGTGACTGCGAGCCTCAACCCTGGATCGGGGCTGTCCTGGTTCCACGTCCAGGCCTCAGGCCACAGCACCATCCTCAGGCTCAGTCTCCCTGGCTGTAAAACGGGGTCAGTAACAGGCAGGAGGCCTGGAGGAGGTCAGTGGTGCACAGAGGCACATTTCAGGTGGTGCCCGGCACCCAGCAGTACTGGCTGGTGTCAGGCACTGTTGTTATTATTACAAATGGAAATTTAAAAACACGATTAGTCATCGGCGTGGAACCCTCCCTCTGCCACGTGTAAGACTCCAGGGCCGAGGTGGACTGTGCAGAGCGCGGCTCCCACGCCAGCCCCTGCACCTGTCTTCGGGCGCCGCCCTCCCGCCCAGCGGGGTCTGGCCCAGGGCCTCCTGGCTGCAGCTGGAGGCGGGGCTGTGGCCGCCCGTGGCCCCTGGGGCCCCACACAGTCCAGCGGCAGCAGGTGACGGCTGAACCCCTGACCTGGGCTGGGCAAGTGGAAAGTTTCACTTCCATGAACTCATGAGCCCCCGAGTCCTTGCATGGCGGGGTGGGTGCAAGGGAGAAGGTGGCAGTGTTGGGGGCCCCTCTCCCCCTGCTACCCACAGTGCCCCCCAAGTCTGTTTTCATATGTGCAGCTTCACCATGGGTGTGGTTTACTTATGAGCAGGCCCTGCCGTTTAGAGAAAAACCATGGAGTCTGCAGACCAGAGAGCCGGACTCACCCCTGTGCGCGGTGGGACTGCGTGGAGGGCCGGGCTCAGGCCCCCGCTGCTCCGCAAAGCAGAACTGAACCCCAGGCAGCTGCCCCATGGAGCAGCCAGAGATGTCGGGTCATGACGTCCAGCACAGGCTATGGGGACAGAGCTGATGGCGGCCGTGTGGGTCCCAGGACAGGGAGGGCCTGGGGGCACCGGCTTGGGGGAGCTCTAAAGCGTGGGGCTGTCAGGGGCCAAGGGGCCGTGGGGACAAGGGTGACTTGTTCAGGGACAGTGGTTCAGATCCCGGCCAGGAGGGTCACATGAGCCACGAAGGCAGGGGGCAGGGCACGAGGAGGGTCTGGCCTCTGCCAGCGCCTTGGGGCTCCCAAGCTCCCACGCACAGAACACAGAAACGCCTGTCTGGCTGGCGTTGGGCAGCAACCCCGGGGATGCAGGAGCATCTGCGTGGGCAAGACGATCAAAAGCTCGTTTCTCTGTTCCTTATATTCTATGACCTTGAAAGAAAAGGTAAAACATTCACGACATTCTTGAATGCTGAGAATGAACGACTCTTCCAAAACTACCTTCTCAAACTTTAATGAAAACTTTAATGTGTTCTTGCAGATATCACTCTTTTACATCAGGCTTTGTAAATAAATTGGCTACAGTGATCTGTTGACTCAGAATTTGTACTGAATCATTCTGATAATCACCATTGGTTAACAAACAACAGTCCTTGTTCTCCTGAGCAGACAAGTTATCACATCTTCTAATTGACTGAATGTCCCGTCTTGCCATTAAACAAAATCGGAAAAATTGATCTCATTAAAATAGACTTCAAATGTGCGATCATTTATGAACTTACTTTTTTTCTCTCATTGACAGAGGTAGTTGAAATTTGAAAGTGCAAATGGATTTCTGTAATTCAGTGGATCTTTAAAGTTCAAGGATTTCAAAATAACGAAACTCTTCCCCACGAATATGCAGATGTTTCTCTATTAAATTTGTTCTTTTGGCTTCAAATTGTAACACCAACTACACCTGAGTGCAAAGTCATCCTTAACATTACTTCTCCAAAGCTGGACTTCTGTTCCACATTTGTTAACTTTTTCACTGCATGTTAATACGTTTCATTATATGTACTTTGAACCTCACATATGTCAGTTAAGTGAAACAATTTTTGTAAGTCAATACTATTATAAACAAATCTGCAAACAATCTCATACAAAATGTTGTGGTTTTTTTTTTTTCTTAATTAGTTCTTTTCCTTTAAAACATTTGGTTAAACTTCGTTAAGCAGCCAGGCATCTTGAAATTCCAGAGTGGTCTTCAGACTTTGTTTCTTCTCATAAAGATAAAACTAGATGGACCAGTATGGGTTGGATTTTACTAATTCACCATTTAGATAGCACTTGCAGTGTGGGAATTAAAGCGACAGGAATATTTAATATACAGAGCTTCTTTCTGTGATTAAAACTGTGCACTCCTTGAACCTCAGGTTTCCAGAGTGAACTCTTGGTTCTCAACCTCCCGTCTCCTCTGACTGCACCCTCAGGACTCATGGTCAGACAGATGCAGGTGGGGTTTCCATCGACCTCATGTGTTTCAAACACTGCTTTTGATACCCATCCAGATACTTGTTACGGTACTGCCTTCAGGACAAATTATGTTCTTCCAAGAATTTCTCTTCAGGGATTCTACTGGGGCTATCAACAGTTACTCATGTCTACACACAGAATCATCCATCTGCAATAGGAGCTTTTTGACTTGACAGTCATCTGGATCAGTCTTGTCTCCATGTTGTCAGATGTGAGCCTCCCGAGAGCACGAAGGAGGCATCTCTTCGATCCCCTTTGCCTCGCTGCGCCTGAACACGGTGACTGCTGCTGTGGCTGCTCAGTGGATGAGCCCGTCTCTAGCTCCTTAGATTCAGTTCAATAGTCTTTTAACTAATCTCTTCAAATAGATTTGTTTACTGAGACGTGGATGGAGAGGAGGTGAGGCCCAGCACGCAGGTGTCGGAGGGGCTTCCGAGGTCTCTAGCTAGTGTGAATGGATGGGTGATGAGGCCACTGACAGAACAGAATCCTGACAGAAGCCAGCTGGAGATGACAGAGAACGAGTCCAGCTTATGATGTGAGTCTGAGTTGCTTCTGGGGTTGACAGAGGGGAATATCCAGCAAGCATTAAGGAAATGAAAATAAAAAGATCACAGGATATATGTGATCTTTGAACACATCAGTTGGACATTGTACAAATATGTTATATGTACTTCAATTATATATATATATATATATGTAATGTGCTGCACATTTGTTAAAACAGCAAGACAGATTTTATCTGAGCTACTGCAATAGGGGAGAGAAACCTCAGTATGGAACTGGGCAGCGTGGAAACAAAAAGCCTTTGGGCCACACTGAGTCCTGTGCCCTGCAGCGCCTGCAGGACTGTGGTTCTGAAGGGCCCGTGTAAGCAACACACTCCTAGGGCCCAGCCCTGCCGCCTCTCACCTGAACGTCGTCCAGTTAGCACTTCAGCATCAAAGGCTGAAGACATTAGAAAGAACAAGATGCAGATGGAGGAGGGGAGTTTTCATGCACACACAGGAGAGTGGGGGCTTGGAGGATGTGGACAGAAAGGTGGACCCTCCAACCTAGAACAGCGTTCCTGGGATGGAGGAGAAGGAGGTGCACACTCATGTCCATCCAGGACAATACTGTAAACGAACTGAGGGGCAGGAGATGTCGCAGGAAGGCCTGTGTGTGCCCAACAGCTGCCGTAATACTGGAGCAGCAGAGAGTGAGGCAGACAATGCCAGCACCAGAGTTAAGAGTGCTTCTCTTCCAGAATGCTCACTCATCACTATCTACTTTTCACACTCACACCTATTGGAATTAGAGCTCTGGCTTTTGAATGGTGGGCTGTACGAAGAAAACCTCTAGAACAGTCATGGCTGTTGCTCTGCAGGAATGAGCGCAGCCACCCCCAGTGAGCAGCTCTGATGCCACCAGTCCCCTGAGATGGAGGCGGGGGTCCTCAGGCTGCCGTCCCTCCAGGACCAAGCGCCTCCCTGCACTGTGTGACCCGGGTCCTAGAGCAGCGCCCGGAGCCACGGTGCGGGAGGAGAGCTGCTGAGTAAGGGAGCGGGCGACACAGCAGGGAGTTAGACCCAGTTTACTGCTGATATTGCTGTTCTGTCACATCCACTACTCAGCCTTTACTGGAAATAGGCACACACATCTGCGTCTGTCTTTTAAGAAACACTTTATTGAAACAACACTGCATACAGTGGCGTGTTCCGTTCTGACAAATGCGTTCACTTAAGAAGCCCACGTGGGTGACAGAAGGCGTGTCTGCCACCCCAGAAGGGTCTCTGTCCCTCCCAGACGGCCTGGATGCCATCGATTCCTCCTGTCACAGGCTTGGTTGAATTCTTCTGGAACTTCCTGTAAATTTCTCTTACACGGTGTACTCTTTTCTCTCTGGCTTCTTCCCCTCGGGATAATAATAGTTGAGATCCATCAATGTCACTGCGTGTGGCAGAAGTGAGCACCTCTATCAGTGAGAAGTGTGCCCTCTGTACACAGCCAGAGGGCCTCCACTATCCTGGGGATGGACTCAGGGCTCACTCTAGTTGTGATTCTGTGACAAAGCTTCTGTGAACATCCCCATGCAAGGCATTCTGTGGACATGTGCCTTCTCTCTCTCAGATGAATATCTGGAAGTGGAATTTTTGAGACACAGGGAAAATATGTGTTCAAGTTTTTAAAAAGTGCCAAACATTTCCATAAACCATTCCACTTTACACCCTATTGGCCTGTTTGAAAGTTATGGCCAAATCCTGACAAGACTTGGATTGTCAGTCTTTTTAAGTTACTGGCACTCTAGTGAGTGTTAGACGCATCTCGCTGTGGTTTTAATTGCCTTTCCCTGATGACTGAGGTGTTGAGCAATTCTCCCTTTCACACTGCCCTTCGTATATCTTCTTGAGGTGACTGTTCAATTACTCTGCCCATTTTTGGCTGTTTATATCTTACAATAAATTATATTAGTTCTTTATGGACGTGAATTTGAGCAAACTCCAGGAGATAGTGGATACAGAGGAGCCTGGCATGCTGCAGTCCATGGGGTTCCAGAGTCAGCCATGACTTAGCGACTGAACACCACAGTAATTCTTTATGTTATGCAGACACTAGCTTTTAGTATGATGTGTGTACTGTAAACATTCTTTCCCATTCTGTGACTTGCTTATTGATTTTCCTAATACTGTCTTTTGAAGATAAAAGTTTTTCTCCATTCAGAAAGAAAAATGGTTAACTTATCTCACCCCCAAATTTTCAAAGTATGGTTTCCTTTAAAACAGCCGGAGCATACTGCATTCCACATCTTTGAAAGAAACATGGTACTTGCTTGTTTTGGAGTAGAGAGTAAATCAGTGTAGTTTCACTTAGGAAGGTTTTCATTTTCATATTTTCTCACCTATCTGAGATGTGTTTCAGCCACCCAGGGCTTATTTATTATAGATGGAATGTTACCTGACATGCCTGGGGACTTGTCACGTGTGGCTCTCCAGATCCAAAAGCAAAGTTTCGGTTCTTTAGTGAAAAGTTGATCGTTTCCTGGTGCCTAGTGTATCTCTGTAATCTACAAAAACAGGGTCCTCCCTGGAGAAGACGAGGCTGCTGGACATTTGAAGACCATCCCGCAAAGAAAGGCTGTGGCAGGAGGGCAGGAGGACATCAGACAGGCGGCAGCAGCAGCTTGAGAGTCGGGGTCAAGCCTGAGACACTCCCAGGAAGACACGGGGACGCAGCCCGTGCGCGCAGACCAGGGGCTGAGCGCTACCGGCAAAACCGCGTCAGAGGAAGGCGACGCTGAGCCCACGGGAGACCAAGCTCCAAGTGTGGAAAACGTCTTTACTGAGTCTTGCATTTCAGAGAGAAAGCTGTACGACCTGCACACGCATCCTGTTATGTTTTTGTAATTTTCCTTTTCTTCCTGCCAATAGTTTGTTTTGTTATCCAGATGGGTAACTACAAATTTAGTACACAGTGATTCAACTTGGAGCTTCTCTCTATAAACAGTTGCTACTGAAATTCAAATGACATGTGACAGGCGTTAATGACCTCGGGGTCGTAGCCAGCGATGTGCCCACGGTGGCTCGAGCCTGCAGGCACCCAGGTCGCTGGGCGGACACCCCTGACCACCGTGCTCCCTGAGAAAGGGAGCAGGCATAGAGAAGAGGTGGTCACTCGGACGATAAGAGCACCAATCTAGCAAATACTGGTAATTTAATATGGTTTGGTCTAATAGTACCAGTACCAAGATTGCTACCAGATATCTGGAGGGCTATCCTTTCAAATGTTGAGTTGTCCACGCCCCACTTGAACCCCTCCTTCCAACTGAGGCATCTGTAGGTGTCAGCACGTCCCACAGATGTCATCCTTTCCACTGTTTATCCGTCAACCATTTGCAAAACACTAATAATAGAACCTTTATTATGAAAACACCCAGGCACCTTCCTCCCAAAGTCTAAAATCCGAAGTCACTTCTACTAATGAAAAGGAATGCACTCCCACATCTGAAAAGAATGTCTTTAAACAGAATGTCAAAAATGAGCAGAAATTGTTTATTCCAGAATTTGTTTAGACCACCCCCTCTGCGGCAAGGCTTGGGTGGACCACAATCACATTCTTGCTTTGTTGTTTAGAAAGATACGGTATGCCAAAAGTTGTGCAAACCCATGACATATGCCACATAACATGAGTCATTTTCTCTTTCAAATACCGAGAAGGAACCTTAATAGATGTTGTGTGCCAGTTCCAGCCTGTCAATAACCGGCACTGTGACTGGACCAGCCCTTGTGGTTCTCATTATGATTGCAAGACGCTCCTCAGCACTGCTATTGGGAAACTCAAAAACTAGAGGTTCATTACTTATAGAACCTGGAATTGCATGGCACAGCTGGTGCCACACAGCAAGGTCAGGGCACAGAGAGACAGACAGAAGGAGGGAGGGAGAGACGGGTCCTGTGAGGACAAGCCTGCGGTCCTACCTTTCCTGGGGCTCCACTTGGGGCCCTAGGGTTTTCCTGGGCTCCCTCTTTACTGGGGGATTTAAAACATAAGAGCAGGAATTTAAAATGCAGGAAGAGAGAATAAATCAAGTGGTCCAATGACCAGTCACTGAAATCAAACAAGATCTTCCAAATAATGGCACCTCCATGGGGGAGGTAGGCTGGCCCTTTTCCCAGGAAGCCTTCCTTGAATCTGATGCCTGTTTTGAGGTGAGAGTCTTGGCAATCAAAGCTGAAGTCAGGCACTTGCATTACAAAAAAGAACAATCCCACCTGTTAGGCTCAACCCACCCTGTGATACCAAGTCATCAGAATCAACTGTGAGGAGCTGAGGATGAGACCACCCAGGTAGCTTATGCATGAAGTCAGGGGGAGGGGGCACTGCAACTCAGACAGCACGGATCTGAACAGGACTCTAGTCACAACCCTGTCATAACTACACAGACAGGAGTCTGAAATTCCATCTGTAACAGCTGTGCCAAACTTGAAGGGTCCTGCAATAAAACCAAGTCAGTGACCTTGGGGTCCCAAGGAATCTAGTCAAAGATTTGGTGACATTGTAGAACACTTTATTGTCTGGCCGCTTGGTGTAAGTAGGTTTGAACCTGTTCTGAGTTGGTGGGTTGTCTTACCCTCCTAGTCCTGAGAGTAGGTCAGTTCAATCAGAGGCTGTGTCTCTGCAGGAAGTGGCGATGTAGGTGGGTTCCTCACATTGGGCCTATGTGCTGCACATATTTGCACAAGGTTTTTATTAATAAGAAATCAATTTTGAGTAAACTCCGGGAGTTGGTAATGGACAGGGAGACCCGGCGTGCTGCAGTGCACAGGGTCGCAAAGAGTCAGACACGACTGAGCGACTGAACCGAACTGAACTGAATACAAAGTGCTTCCATGGAAACAAAGGAAAAACAAGGCTTAGTGACCGGGACAGACAATAGTCCCATTTGTGGAGTGCTAAGGCCGCCAGTCAAGATTTCAGGATGTTGGGTTTGAAGCATCTTCAGATGGAGTGAGGCCTGCAGGGGCAATCTGAGAGCTTCTCTGTTTGCAGCTTGAATGTCTCTGGGATCCTTCTGAGTGACCACACAGCGACAGGCACGGAGCTGCTATGGCAACACGAGCTGCTGTGATTTCTCTAAGTTTATATCAAATTACCCAACTTTAGCTTACATGGCTTCAAGAAAAGGGCATTTTAGTTCTTAATGATTCCAATTTGGAGGGTGGGAGACAAATTGGGAACATAGTTTGGAGAGCTGAGGCCTGAGATTAGAGGAAAAAGGGAAAACTTAGGATCTAGTCCAGTTTACAGGTCCAAACCCAAACCCTCAAACACAGTTAACAGAACTAGAATCTGATGCCCACAACCGCACAGCAAACCTTCTACAGAAGCGTTTTCCTGCTACGATTATCCCCACTTCTACTGAAGAAAACACAGTAAGACTAATTCGTTTACAAATTAAATGTAGCTTCAACACATTGGCTTGATTATGTATATAAGTACAGCAAGTACTCCAACTGACCGTCTTGTTTCTTTAACGTCTGCTTTGCAGACTCTTCTCACAAGGAATCTCAGATTGAACTTAAAGCCTCTGGAGGCTAGGAACCAAGCCAAGAATTTACCTTTAGACTTTGTCTGTGATACTTACAGATTTGGGTTAATTTCTCTCTTCTCAAGGTCACCAAAATATCCTGAACTTCCTGTACCTGCCCAGAAGTGACCTCCCTTACCTGATAAGGCTGCCAGGGACCCAGTGAACAAACTATCAGGCTGGTTTTGCAAACTGTCTGATCACATCTGAGTCTGTACACATTCTCGATACTTTCTAGTCAAAGTTTTGGTAATGAAACAGTGTTTCCAATTGTGTCCTGCTATAAGAAGAATGGGTTTCCCAGGTAGCACTCATGGTAAAGAACCCACCTGCCAATGCAGGAGACATAAGAGATTGAGGGTTCGATCCCTGGGGCAGGAAGATGCCCTGGAAGAGGAAACAGCAACCCACCCCAGCATCTTTGCCCGGAGAATCCCAAGGACAGCGGCACCTGGGAGCCCAGTCCCTGGAGTCAGAGGGCCGGGCATGACCGCAGCGACTTGCGCACAAAGAGAAGAGATTCTTGCTCAACATAACTGAACTGCCATAAAAATAACAATACTCACTGAGTTTTCTAATTCTAGAGGGATCAGGTAGGGAGAAAAAAAGATAAATGTTTCATCTTTGTTCACAAAGTTATACTTTACCAAATCGTTTGTTATAAGTCATAGTTTAAGAGAGGAGATTTCTTCAAATCTGGAAAAATCAGAAGATTAAAGAATCAAAAATTTTCAAACAAAAGTCACAAAATCATAATTGTCCTCATTAGTTCATTCACTCCTATAGTTCCTGACATTGTCACACTTCCTTCCCTGTGACATGGCCATTATGATCCCAGCAGTAGCTTTTCCGAATTTACTTTGTCCTACATTTTCCCTTGATAAATCTCCGTGTCAGTGTTTTTCTTTAAGATATTATTTAGCTATCATTGACATTAAATAATTTAAAGTGTATTTTTCTTAAAGTCACATTTGATATAACTGCAATCAGGACTTTTGGAAAATTTATATAAAATGAAAGCAATATATAACAGAAACTAACATTTAGTATAAAAAGTCATATACAAAACTGTTAAAACAATAGAATCTGGCGCACTGTTGGTGGGAATGCAAAATGGTACAGATGCTTTGAGGGTCCTCAAAAAATTAAACAAGAATTACCACATGATCCAGCAACTCCACTTCCAGGTGTTTATCCAAAAGAATTGGAAGCAATGTCTTAAACAGCCACTTGGAAGCCAGCATTCACAGCAGGGTGGCTCACAGCAGCTGAAGTGTGGAAGCAACCCCCATGTCCATCGATGGATGGACAAACAAGAAGAATGTGGCCCATCCATGCAACGGAATAGTAGCATTCAGCCCTAAACGGACGAAAGTCCTGGCACCTGCTACAGCACGGTGGACCTCGAGCTCATCATGCTCAGTAGAACAAGCCAGTTACAGAGAGACGAATGCTGCCTGTTCTACTTACACAAGGTGCCTGGAGGAGTCACGGCATGGTCGTGTGACAGGAATTGGACTGGTGGGTGGCAGAGCTGGGGGACGGCAGGAGTCAGAATTTAATGGAGACAGGAGGTCAGTTTTGCAAGAGGAGAAGCTCGAGTGGGTGCTGGCAGCAGTTCACACGGCAAACCGTACACTTGAAGATGAAGACAGCGACTCCTGCTCAATGGGTGTCTTATCAGAATTAAGGGTAATATAAAAAGTTAAAAATGAAAATGATGTAGCTGAAATTAAGAATATTAAATAAGATTCCATGAGCTCGCTTGCCCATAGACTGCTTCACTTACTTAGTTTAAGTTAGTTTTAAGGTAATTTTAACAAAGAAGAACAACATAGTTACTATAAATGGATTAAAGTATCTGAATAAGTCTGAATGTTTGAAAAATTAAAATTACTTATTCTAAAATTTTGCTCCTTGGAAACTGCAAGAAGAAACGTGTGTATTTCTGGTCAATGAAACTGCAGTAGGGAGCCCAGGAAATCAGCCCCGGGTGTTTCTGAGGAGCAGGGGGAGTCAATCTCCGGGGAGCAGTGGGGGTGGGGGTGGGTGGGGGGCTTGCAGGTTCCTGGTGGAATGGGGAACACTAGAGTTTCCTGGGGCATTTCCCCATGGACGGCCTCCAGTGTTGTTGGGTCCTTGTATCTGGAAGAGTTCTAGAAGCATCCTGACTCTTCTGGGGCTCAAGAAAGGCTTGGTTCTGGGGTCTCTGGAGGCAGGTGCATCTCTGAGGAATCGTGTGAGGGTGACTGGACTCTGTCCCCGCTGGACAGTCCTCCAGTGGTGGGGGGAGCCCAGAAGCCAAGCTGTGTGTGAGGGTGGAGGCCCCAGCAGAGGCTGGCTCACCCAGCAAAGCTGGGGCGCGTCCACCAGAAGGCCAGGGCTTAGGACCAGCAGGGTTGTATTCCCACCGACCCAGGGAAGTCTCCCTCTCCCCCTCCGCACCTGACTCTCAGTCCCTTTGTCCCTGTCTCTCTCTCACCCTCCTCTCTCTGCAAAGACTAAATTATGAAAGAAATAAGAGATTATTTTTTATAATCTTTTATTAAAATAGAAGAACATTCTATTTTAACTTGACCAAATTCTGTGCAGAAGTGCTGGACACCATTTCCATTTTTCCAGGGCAGGGAATCCCCAGCAAGGAGTGGGCAGGCCGCGACTGAGAGGGTGGCTCAGACGGGCGGGTGGTGTAGACACCGCTGGCATCTCTCAGGACGAGGACCCAGACTCAGGCCATGTTCTAGCCCAGGCGGTGCCCAGCCCGTGGGTCAGCATCACTCGGCCTGAAACAGCTGAAGCTTGCCATCCAAGGTGGCTGTGACGAGCTGTGATGGAAATAAAACATGTGTGGCTCCCATCCCCTTTTATTACATGAGAAATCTGTGATTTCTCCTGAGAATCAGCTGATTCTCAGGAGAAGCAGCTCATGGGGGACGTTTTCCTTACTGACGTTTTATAGACCACAGAGCAAAAGTGTCTATGTGTACAGCATGCTCTGTGCTTACGCTTGATTAACCCAAACTGCATTCCGGGGCCATTCTAACATTTGTGAGAGCTGTGGTCAGTCAGTCTGTCTACACTACCCAGAGGGGACAGGGCGTCCGGCTCAATGTCCCATGGCCCCAACCAACCACAGAGCTCAGGGACCAGAGGCATCTAGTGGGGGGCCTGAGGTCACTGGGACGAGGCGGCCCGTGGAGGGGACCAGGACACCATGGGCCTGTGCCCCAGCCCTCACCCACTCCTGCCTGGCAGGGGCGGGAGGCGGGGTCAGGACCCAGAACCGGGAGCCTGGCTGCCCCCCGGCACTCTGCTCCTCCCTGGGGCTGTGTTTCCAGGGGCAAATTCAGCAGAGGCCAGCCAGCCTTCGGCCCCATGCCTGTGGGCTCCAGCTGCCCATAGCCTGGGGGGGGGGTGGGGGTAACAACACAGCCGGAGGCTCAAGTCCAAGGTCAGGGCGCCGCTCCAGCTCTGCTGAGGCCACTTCCCGTCTGGCCACCGGGGCGCTCAGCATGTGCTCACTGCCCTTCCGCCCCTCGTGTGCCTGGGGGCTCCCTTCCTCCTACGAGGCCACCCCACGGGGGCGGACCCCACCCCGGGGCTCTTTCCAAATTCAGCCACAGCAGGGGCAGGACTTCACCACATGAACTTGGCGGGGCAGGGGCAGGGGAAGAGCAGGGCACAGGGGTGCCCCCCCCATGCCTGCTTTCCGCTTTCCTTCTCCATCTCCCGACTCTGCGTCCACCCAGCCTGAGCTCGTACGGAAACGACTGCTGTGCTCTGACCGTACCCCAGCCCGTGCCCACATGGTCAGAACTGAGAGGAACTTGGACCAGACCATGCGGGGCCCTGAGCTTCACCAAGAGCACCACCGGGGGCTGGAGCCCCCGTCTCACCGGGACAGCGGTGCGCCCTTTACCAGGTGATTCCAGCAACAGGTGAATGTGGGGGCCAAGCACACGAGCCGGGGTCCCTGCGGAGCCTGAGCAGGGTCCCTGCCAGGAACCACTGCCAGCTGAGAACCTATCCCTGCTCCACGTGGTGCCGTGAGTCCAGGCCACGAGGCTGCGCCGAGCTCACGGCCCCCTCCTGAACTCACGGCCCCCTCCAGAGCTCACGGCCCCCTCCCAAGGTCACGGCCCCCCTCCAGAGCTCACGGCCCCCTCCCAAGGTCACGGCCCCCCTCCCAAGGCCCTGGCTGGCTTCCATGTTCTCATCACATCAGCACAGGCTCATCTCAGACTCCAGCTGTCTCTTTCCCCCAAGAAAGTGGATTTTGTGATTTTAAACAATACAGTGCGGGTGGGGTGGGGGCCTTCCCTGGTGGTCCGGGGGCTAAGCCTGCACTCTCAGTAGGAGGCCCTGGGTTCGGTCCCTGTTCAGGGAACTAGATCCCACATGCTGCAACCAAAGATCTCCAGAGTCACAACCAAGACCAGCACAGCCTAAATACACAGATCTTCTAAAAATGACACGGGGTGGGACTGCTTTCATCAACCTGATTAGAGAAGAAATGAGTGAAGTGGTTTCCGTGGAAAGGCTGGGTGCTGGCAGCCAGCACAGGAGTCCCCACCCATGACAAGGTCCTATGGAAGAGTTCTGGTGGGCAAGGCGAGCCAGAACTCGAGGGGTGCCCCTCTGGGTCTGCCTGAGCATCTACCCCTAAACCGGAGTCGGTCTGTTTTACTGCTTCATGACTTTCACCAACTCCTCTGACAGTCACGGGGGGCTATCCCCAACCACCTTTTCTCTGAAGGAAATCAACTTAGAGCCTAGCTAATTAGCCTCCTAGGCATAATAGGAGTGTTTCAATCCAACCCCCTCAGATGGCTCTCTAACTTGCCTGACAGATTTACCCGGACTCCTACAGCTACACATATGATTGTTTACAGTCTCCCAACCACGAGAGGCATGGGAAGCTTAAGATATTCAAATAGTATAGAGCCTCTCGGGGAGTTAGAAATTGTCAGAATAGAACTAGTAGAAGATTTCACTGTTGAGCCGATGCTTGCTGCCAGGTTTCCACACCCCCTGATTGTATCCTTGGAAGTGTATTAATTAATATCGTTGGTACATAGAAAAAATAAGTAGTGGCCCTGGTGCTAACAACTTTAGACCCTTAAGGTAATAAATTCTTTCCTTTGTTGTATAAACCCACTGCACCTTTGCCCTATAGGAATGCAACTTTATCTAACACCTTCGGAGGATGGCGCCAAACTTTAAAATAATTACTCTTAGAGAAAATAAGTCTTACGGTTGACAAACCTTTGTCAGAGTCATAAAACGCTAACAGGCCTTCTGGCCAGAAGATGATGTATATCACCTAAACCATACATATACAATAAGTTTGCAGAAAAGAAAGCCTGATTTTGATAAGGAACAAAGACTGCTGACTTTGCATGATTTCACACCCCCTGTTATCCTCTATGTGCAACTTAGGGTATATAAGCCCCTGTTGAAAATAAAGCTACGGGCCTTGTTCACCAAAGCTTGGTCTCCCCATGTTGTTCTTTCTCTCACCTTCTGGCTGAATTCCCATCTGGAGCATGGAGGCTCGCCAAGCCTACTAATTTTGCCTGGGCTTCTAAGATCTGACTGGGGAGGCCTTAGTGTCTCCTCTCCTTCAGGAGAACAGGAGGACGCCTGCAGCCTACGTGGGTGGCGCAAACTCCTTGTCTTGGAGTTCTATTGGTTTTCCACGTAAACCAAGTTATGCAGCCTCTTTTCTCCACTGAATTTTCTCACTGAGCTATCCCTATCTAACCACTCTTTATATCTCTAATTAACACTTAAGCTATTGTCTCCTGATTGCCGACGCCGTCTCCCCTTCGAATTCCCCGGATCCACTGGGGCTGGGCCCCGGCAGCTGGGGAAGCCCTATCGGTCCGTGGCTTGAATATTTTGTCAGTGGAAGCAGATTTTCATGACAGGGGCCAGAGAAACCTGAACAGGTGGGCGCTTCTGAACCTGCTGGGTGGGTGTTCCCTTTGCCAAATGTCTTGACAGAGTTCTAACGCTAGCAACCTCTGCCTCCTGCAGCCGACAGTCACTCCCCCATGCATCGTGGGTAGGCCTCAGCTCGGGCGTTTCCAGGTGCCCTGCAGTGGCCTTGAATCTGCACTGAAATTCTGTATTTAATACATTGCTGTGTCTAAGGCCACCTGGGTTTCACAATGTAACTTCAAATCCAAGGAAGGTGTACTTGTCCTGCTGTGACACCCTTCTGTCTGTCAAGTGACATAAAATCTGGATCAGCCCTAGAGCCTTCTCTGCATTCACACCCTGCAGAAGCCGCTGTGCTGGGTCAGTCCTGACCATGCCCCTGGCACCCAGGCCACGGGGCCTCGGCCCCAGCCTCACCCTCCTTCCAGTCCTTCTTCCTGAGTCAGCATGTTGCATCCTTCAGTATTACGGTCAAGAGTTTGAACAACTCCACCAGCCGTCTCAAGGTCAAGTTGACTTTGATCTTGGCTGCAGTGTTCCTTGTGTTTACAGCCGTATTAACAATGTCCAGTGTGGTGGGGCAGACGGGCCTTCAGAGTTCCCACAGTCACATGGGGTGCCAAAATTACACAAAAACCCTGACACCCCGGCCCTGGAACCAGAGGTGCTTTGGAGATGGTGCTGTGACCCAGCCCCAGGGGTCCTGAGCGACTGGAGCCGAGAATCAAACGGAGGCCCACCCGCAGGGTCTTGGCCCCCTCCTGACAAATGCCGCGTCTTAGCCAGCTCAGGACTTAAAGCACTGAACACTGAACAGTGTACAAACTACCAAAATTGAATTCTCACGGTCTGGAGGCTGGAAGACCAAGGCCTGGTGACTGTAATAACCTGAACTGATGCTGACGGTCAGATCTGGGCCTGAGGATGTGAACTGTTCTAGAGGGACAACTTAGCTCTTACTTCAAATAAAAATCTAAAAGAAAAACTTCACATTGGGGCAGAATTACTCTCATTCACAAGTCCCAAAATAAATTCATATTCATGAGCATGTGTCAAATTTATTTTAAAATTTCTCTTGAATTGGATTATATCAGAGACAATGGGATACCACACATATCTGGGATGAAAACAAAACAAAACGAAACTCAGTCTGCAAAACATAGCTACAAATCTCATACCAACAACAACTTAGAACATTAACAATCCTTTCTTAGAACTGATCTTGAAACCATATAAACAATTTTCAGATAGCAGTACCACTGCTATTTCCAGACTCTTGAACCATTAAGAAAAGGGATAAGCAACAAAATCCAGTGGATAAACGTATGAGATCATAATCACCTGAATGTTGTTCAAATCTGGCAGGAATTAACCTCTGGGTGTCTTTTTCCAGTAGTCATGGTGAGAGATGGACCATAAAGAAGGCTGAGCACCGAAGAATTGATGCTTTCAAACTGTGGTGCTGGAGAGGACTCTTGAGAGTCCCTTGGACTGCAATATCAAACAACTCCATCCTAAAGGAAATCAACCCTGAATATTCATTGGAAGGACTGATGCTGAAGTTGAAACTCCAATACTTTGGCCACCTGATGAGAAGAACTGACTCATCTGAGAAGACCCCGATGCTGGGAAAGAATGAAGGCAGGAGGAGAAGGGGAGGACAGAGGATGAGACGGTTGGATCGCATCACCAACTCAATGGACGTGAGTTTGAGCAAACTCTGGGAGATAGTGAAGGACAGGGAGGCCTGGCCTGCTGCAGCCCATGGGGTTGCAGAGAGCTGGACACGACTGAGGACTGAACACCTCTGAATGTCAGGTCCTCCTTGCATGTGGAACATATGCTGCATGAGCCCTGGTACCTGCACTGGTCCTTCTGGAGCAAGGTGCCATCAGGGGCCGAAGAGAAAAGAGGTGGCAGGGTGGGTGCAGGGCCTCATGGAAAGCAGAGCTGCAGGAGGACAGCGCCTGACTGAGCTCCAGAGGATGCGTTTTAAAAGACATGCGAACATGAGATGAGTCCCTTTGAAGCCTGGTGGCAAAGTGCAACCCAGAATCAGGGAAAAGAAACACTCCTGATTCATCTGCAAGGACTGTAAAGTGGCCGTGAGAACACAGAGGGGGACACGAATGACTCTCTTGGTTGCCAGGGACAGAAGCCCAAATTGGACTAGCTTAACAGAAAGGCATTCTACTACATGTTACGGGATGTTTGATTTTGCCTGAAGCCAGGGTATTGATTCCTCCAGTGTGTGTTGCAAACCTGAGGGCAGTTAGTGTGAAGGCTGTAACAAGTCTGAGGTTTTCCCACAATGCATAAATATATATAGTCAAGCAGGCAAGAAAATAAGGGCAAAAATGAAAAAAAGACAGATAGTCAGGGTCGTAAGTTCATGAGGCACACTCTGTCAGCCTCAGGAAATTGCTGATTTCTGTTTTTAAAAGGTGAGGGACTTGGGCTTTAACAGTCATGTGGACGCAGAAGGCAAGGGCTTGGGGTCTCGGGAAGGGAGCTGGGACTGAGGACACTGTGTTTAAAGCTGAGTGAAATGTGGACCAGAAAGACCACCCGTATGCCCATGAAGACAAGCCTATCTCAGCTTGAGGTAAGGAAATCACCTCACAAATCCATAACCACAGGACTGCTCTTGCAGTTTTAGCTTATGCTACCTGACACAGGATGTCCAAGCGAAGATGCTTACAAAAAAAAAAAATGTGGTCTTGGCTGGAAGACCCAGAGCACTCCTCAGGGCAAACCAAGACCCTCTTGAACCATTCCTTTAACTAAAGTCATGCAAGACCCTCAAGGATAAACTCTGATCGTGGTCATCTTTGAAGATTTCCTGTCAAGTAGAATTGGTGGACACAATAACCATCAGAAATGGAATACAAAAACTTTAGACAATAGAGTCATATCATACACAGTCTTTAAGTCAATATGCTTAAAGTGACTGGAAACCTAGTAAGGGTATAAGGCACTGCAGTAAAGACTGTAAGGACTGAGAAGAACCAGAGTGAAAACGTCTTTCCCAAGCACAGGTCACAACGCCCTTCTCCTATAACTTACTGTACTTACTTACAGTTTGCCCTTTCAAATTTAAATAGTTAAGTCATTAGATGTATGCATGTTTAAATAGAAAGAGCTTAATTTTTCTCAAAATAGCCAGTTTTTCCTTAAACATTGTACCAAATAATCTATCTTTCCCCCACAGTTCTGTGGAGTCATATTTAATATAAGTTCCCAAATATCTGTGAAATTTCTTATATATTCCTCTGGCTTTATTTCAGTTATTGAGCCAATAACACATTGTTTTCATTTTTATGGTTTTGAAGTATTTCTCATTATCTAATAGGGAAAATATGAAGCTGACTTAGCCTTTTTTTCCCCAATATATGTGTTTTGGAATAAGCTCATTGAGTAGTACTGGAATTTTGATCGAGACTGCAATAAATTGATAAATTAGTGAAGAATTGGCAACCTTATAATCTTAGGCTGTAACTTAAATTATGGAAGGATATAAAATGCTATTTAGATCTTCTATGCAGTTTGTTAGCATTTCTAAATTTTTTCCATGATCATTTTTTTTTCTGATTAAGCTCATAGATATTTTCAAGTGTTATCTGCTATAAAAAGGAAATCTTATTTATAAGTTTTGTTAGTTATTATTGGTGTATTGACCAATGTTACTAGTTATTACATTTAATAACCATGAAAACTCATATTAGTTCTAACAGCTTAATGATTCTACTGTATTAGTTTTTCCAGTTAAGTGAATGAAATAATCTGCAAATACAAGACTTCTGTCTTTCTTTCAAGCCCTTTCACTCTCATTTGCCTTTCCTTGTTTTATAAGCCACCATCTCCAATATTATGTTAAAAGTTGTTGGAGTAGTTGCTCTTGCCATGTGCTTCATCATCAAGAGAATGCTTGCAAAATCTGTCCCTTATGTTTAGTATTTGCTCTGAGTTTTGCCAAATAACCTATACCATTCTTACATTGCTAGAGTTCCTTTTAATCTTAAACAGCAGTGGATATAAATGTTCTTTCTGCATCTACTGAGACAATACAAAATAATTTCTCTTATTCAAGTAGTGAATTAAGACCTTAGACCTTCTAATATGGAACCAATCTTGCATTTGGAGATAAATCTTAATCAAGATGTATTTTTAAGTTCAGAGTGGGATTCAGTGAGTCATGTTTTATTAAGGATTCACATAGATTTATTCATAACTGAAATGGGTCCATAATCACTTTTTCTTTTATATTCAGCTGGGGATAAAATAATAAATATCATACTTTCATTGTGAAACAAGTGGAATTCTTATACATTCATAGCTGCAGGGAATGCCAAATTGCACAGTCATGTGGAAAATGGTTTGGCAATTTCTTATAAAGGGTCACAATAAACTGTGGAAAATTCTGAAAGAGATGGGAATACCAGACCACCTGACCTGCCTCTTGAGAAACCTATATGCAGGTCAGGAAGCAACAGTTAGAACTGGACATGGAACAACAGACTGGTTCCAAATAGGAAAAGGAGGACGTCAAGGCTGTATATTGTCACCCTGCTTATTTAACTTATATGCAGAGTACATCATGAGAAATGCTGGGCTAGAAGAAGCACAAGTTGGAATCAAGATTGCCAGGAGAAACATCAATAACCTCAGATATGCAGATGACACCACCCTTATGGCAGAAAGTGAAGAGGAAGTCAAAAGCCCTTTGATGAAAGTGAAAGAGGAGAGTGAAAAAGTTGGCTTAAAGCTCAACATTCAGAAAAGTAAGATCATGGCATCTGGTCCCATCACTTCATGGGAAACAGATGGGGAAACAGTGGAAACAGTGCCAGACTTTATTTTTTGGGGCTCCAAAATCACTGCAGATGGTGATTACAGCCATGAAATTAAAAGACGCTTACTCCTTGGAAGGAAAGTTATGACCAACCTAGATAGCATATTCAAATGCAGAATCATTACTTTGCCAACAAAGATCCGTCTAGTCAGGGCTATGGTTTTTCCAGTGGTCGTGTATGGATATGAGAGTTGGACTGTGAAGAAAGCTGAGTGCCAAAGAATTGATGCTTTTGAACTGTGGTGTTGGAGAAGACTCTTGAGAGTCCCTTGGACTGCAAGGAGATCCAACTAGTCCATTCTAAAGATCAGCCCTGGGTGTTCTTTGGAAGGAATGATGCTAAAGCTGTAACTCCAGTACTTTGGCCGCCTCATGTGAAGAGTTGACTCACTGAAAAAGACTGATGCTGGCAGGGATTGGGGGCAGGAGGAAAAGGGGATGACAGAGGATGAGATGGCTGGATGGCATCACTGACTCGATAGGTGTGAGTTTGAGTGAACTCCGGGAGACGGTGATGGACAGGGAGGCCTGGCATGCTGTGGTTCATGGGGTCGCAAAGAATCGGACACGACTGAGCGACTGAACTGAACTGAAGAAAAATAAAAATATATGCTGGCCCAAAGAGCTGTTCATGAATGTTTCTGTAGCTATATTCATAATAGACTAAAACTCAGACAACCAGAATATCCACAACCGATGAATGCATATGCCAAGTGTGATAAGCATACAGTGGAGCCAACTACTGGCAGGTGTAACGATATGAAAAAGTCTCAAAAAGCATTAGGCTAAGTAGAAGAATCCATACACTAAACACACATGGTACTATTCAACTGATTTGACTTCCTGAAGAGACACGTAGGGAAGTGTCTGCGTGTCTAGACGTAGTGTCTGTGTGTCTACACTGATTTCTGTGTCATCAGCGGCCAGGATGGGAAGGGGGCGCTGACTGCCAAGGGGTTCAAGAGACCTTGAGTGAGAGGAATGTCATTCAACACCGTGTGCTGGGATTTGGGGAGCGAGAGACCCTCTAGGTATTTTAATGCCTGAAACATTAAAAGAGACATATCACACCCCTATGTGCATACAGGGGAGCAAGCCTGCAAAATGGTAACTAACAACCAGCTGTGAAAAAAGCAGGGGTGTCATTCCAGCGGTAACTGAAGAGCACAGGAGAAACAGGCCAGGGCTCTAGTCTCCAAGGGCAGACGTGCGCTCACACTCGGCGCACGTGTAATTGTGACTCTTTCTCACGGTGCAGCTGCTGAAGTGCTCAGTGTTTCTGCTCATTACTTTCCCCACGATCATGACCCTCTCATAGCCTCCATGTGCCTCGATATCCCCCGAGGAGACAAGCTTTTCAATGGTCCCTTTTTGCCACTGTTCCCACAAACTCTGAGACTCGTTTCTTCATTCCTTGAGAACCGTCTTCCACGTTTGTGACAAGCGGGGCAAATCACGCTGCCCTGACTACATTTTATTGTGTAAACAGTTATGAAAATAGTTGCTTTTCCCAGACTCACGTTTCTCTAGAAGCTTCACACTCTCCCTGTTCCCACACGAAGCACACGGCCCGTGGAGGTAGAAGGCGGCAGAGTTTGGGTCTGGGTGCAAGCTGGGTCCGGCGGTGGGGCATGACCCTGGCGCTGTGCCCTCCTAGTGAGGCCGCACAAGCTCGCCTGCCTCGGCATTCCTGTGCAGGCAACAGGGTCATGCGTGATAAGTCACTCAACTGAGTCCAGCTCTATGCAACCCTATGGACTGTAGGCTCCTCTGTCCATGGGATGCTCCAGGTAGGAATTCTGGAGCAGACTGCCGTGCCCTGCTCCAGGGGATCATCCCGACCCAGGGATCGAACCCACATCTCTTAGGTCTCCTGCATTGGCAGGCGGGTTCTCTACCATGAGTGCCACCTGGGAAGCCCAACAGGGACAAGGTTATAGAATCCTGTCCGCCCTGACTGTTCTATCCATCACTGGGGATGAGAACAGCTTCCACGTTGGAGATGCTGAGAACTAGGTATGGCAAATTCTCTTGCTTTAGAATGTAAGTATCACCTCCTCTGGGACAACCAGGACTGTCTCCTACACTTTGGTTCGAATGTGAGAGCTGCTGTGTATATACTGAGCTCCATGTGCAAACTGAAGGGAAGCATTTCAGAGAGAGGGGCACCAGCCTGCAAGCAGCAGGCGAGGCCTGGTCGGACGTTCATACTCAGTCCTCTGCTGACCCGTCAGAAGTCGGATGGGCCCTTCTGGCCTTCAGCTGCTGTGAGAGCTCTGATTACAGGGCCGACTTGCTTGCTGGGGGGCTGAACCCTGTGAGTGAGGTCCTCGGTTGAACCCGGTTGACCTCGGTTGACTGGAACTAGGAGAAAGTGATTAACGAGAATAACCAAACACAAGGCATAACCATCATGCCAATAAAATCCACGTTTCCAGCGTTCTTTTTCCTGCATGGACCCAGCCTAAGACACCACCTCTTCGTGGTCTGCCTGTGTGGCTATCTGCAAACCATCCTTTCACTGGATGTCTTTCCCAAACATAAATAAATCCCCAAACTCAGAGCATCCTTGCAAAAAGAGAAAAAAGAAAAATCATCGCATTTATTCTGAGCAACGAGCATAGGTAAATCTCCCCTTCAATCATGCTTCATAGGTTGGAGTTTTAAGGACAATTAATGAAAAACACCACAAAAGAAGCTTGTTTAGTCTAATTTGCTTAAAACTCTTAGATATGAAAATGGTTCTGACAGCCGAACCCTTTCACTTCCAGAGGCCCAAGGTCTGAGCTCTTCAGAAAACCCGGCTCCACCTCCCTGCTGGAAGTGATGGGCCCACAGGAACGCCGAAGGGGAGATCCACCTTCCACGCCCTGTGACGCGGGCAGGGGTGGGGCCGTGTGGCTCATTACCCACCCCTGGTAGCACAGACGCCAGGGGAGAGGCCCCAGCTTGTCGCTGGCGTGAGGAGAGGAAGGCGTATCACACTTCAGTCGTGGGCCCTGGGTCCCAGCCCAACTGAAGCCCGGATGTGTCCGCGCCAGGATGAATCAGCCGCCAGGCCCTCCAGCACAGCCACCGTTTGTCTTGGGCTGAAGGGAGCCAGGAGGTGCTTGCTTATATGCTCTGGGAGACCTTGTGGTAGACGAGGGGGCAGGTCTGAAATCTCCACAAAAAATTTAGTGTTCAGCCCCATCCGTCAAAAGAAGAAATTTAAAAATGACAACAGAGTTTCAAATGTTCTCTGAAGCAGAATTTTAAAACTATAGTCAGTGATGTGCTGTCCAATTACTCCAAATATGACAGCTTACAAGGAGAAAGGAGCAGTGCGCGGATGGTCCACTCCCAGTCGATGAACGGCCTCTCCTTAGGGGGCAGTGTCCTGCATCGGCTTTGATCTTTTCTAATCCATTATTAGAACCCCCTCATCCTATGATACTTCTGGACTTTCTCGGGTAGCCAGAATAGAGCCAAAAGGAGACCTCTCCAGCTCTCTTCCCCTTTTTTAACCTTGTACAAAACGTTACAGGCTAACGTACAATAAAATGGTAAGACCACGGATGAAGCAACCTAAATGTCCACGAGCAGAGGAATGTGGCAGGTGTATTCGATGGAATAGTACTCAGCCACAGTGAAGAGGGGAACGACGCCATCCGCAGCGACGTGAATGGACCTAGAATGTTCACTTCACACTAAGGGAAGTAAGCCAGCCAGCCAGACGAATATCACATAGTATCACTCAGACTTGCGCTCTAACAGGTGCAGACTGACGTCTGTGAGACTTCCCTTGTAGCTCAGGCAGTAAAGAATCTGCCTGCAATGCAGGAGACCCGGGTTCAATCCCTGGGTTGGGCAGACCCCCTGGAGAATGGAATGGCGACCCACTCCAGTACTCTTGCCTGGAGAATCCCATGGACAGAGGAGCCTGGCAGGCTGCAGTCCATGGGGTTGCAAGAGTCAGACATGACTGAAGTGATTTAGCATGCATAAAAGAGACACAAGGAGACACGGGTTTGATCCCTGGTTTAGGAAGATCCCCTGGAGAAGAAAATGTCAATGCACCCCAGAATTCTTGCCTGGGAAATCCCATGGACAGAGGAGCCTGGCAGGCTACAGTCCAGGGGTTTGCAAGAGTTGGACATGACTGAGCGACTACACCACCACCACCGTTTGTGACACACGAGACACACACATGCAGAGGCACTAACAGCAGCTGCTTTCCCGCCAGTCCTCACCCTCCCCACTCCCCGCCTTCTGCAGTAAGGACTCCAGCAAACTGGCCTGGTTTTGGAGCTGAAGGGACATCACCATCCGGACACTGTGAACTCCTGCACAGAAGACACTTTTATGCCCATATTGTTTTTTGCGTTTCCCAAAGTCAAACCCTCCACAAATCCCCTGCCTCTGCTGCTGTTTATATATCATCCTTCAGTCGGGCCACAGGATTTGGGAGGTGAAGGAAACCTTAAAAACACAAACTAGATTTTCCTCCAAGTCCCGACACTAACACGAGGCATCTCCACCCGCTGTGAAGTCGCAGAGCTGGCCAGGGAAGGGGTCCCTGCCTCACGGGCCGGCCAACTCCCCCAGACCCCCGCAGGTGCTGCTGTGAACCCCGGGACCCTAACCAGCTGGGGGGCTGCAGCCCCAGCCGAATCCTTCGGCAGCAGCTCCACACAGAAGCTGTGCCTTCACAGCAGCAGGAAGTGCAAGGATTTCGTTTGGATTAAAGGCCTCAGACAGGCTCACATTTGAAAGTGCTGGCTTCAGGCCCTCTCGGCAGAGAAGGGCTTGAGAGGGCACCGACAACCCTCGCTGCTGCCCGGATGGCCACCCCTGTGTGTCACAGGTTTCAGGAAAGCAGCTCCCCCGACGGAGCATCGCCCTCCACGGTGAGTGACCAGCCTCTCCTGCGGGTGCGGCGCCCCCCGGTCAGATCGCGGCCGCCGCAGCCGCCATCCTGATCGTCCAGGCCCCACGCAGGGCCCCTGGCTCCCGTCACACTCCTGGTCGAGGAGCCCAGGGTTCCCAGGGTGCGTCTGGGCGGCGGTTTCTGAACTCCCTGCTGGCAGCCCACGGTGAGCCAGGGCCCAGCTCTCTGAAGGCTTGCATGCTGTCATCCCATTACTTCTCCAGCCCCTCTAATCCAGGATAAACATTCCCATGTCCTTCCAGTTTGCCGAGGCCCACATGTGGACATGTTTTGTGGGCGTCCTCCGGCTTCTCCAGGTGAGCGTCCCTGTAACTCGGCCCCAGCCACGCGCACTGGGGAGGGCTCTGGCCCCGGGGGGCTCTGTGGACAGGTCTGACTGGGGTGGCCTCACCCAGACAGCGTGGTGCCAAACTGGGGGCCCAGGGACAAGTGCGTCCTGGACCGGCCCCTCGGCGGCCTTCCGAGACCAGCCTGGGGCAGGGTCCACGAGCGTGGGGCAGTCCCCACAAAATCCTTGCACTTCCTGCTGCTGTGAAGGCACAGCTTCTGTGTGGAGCTGCTGCCGAAGGATTCGGCTGGGGCTGCAGCCTCCCAGCTGGTTAGGGTCCCGGGGTTCACAGCAGCACCTGTGGGGGTCTGGGGGAGTTGGCCGGCCCGTGAGGCAGGGACCCCTTCCCTGGCCAGCTCTGCGACTTCACAGCGGGTGGAGGTACCTCGTGTTAGTGTCGGGACTTGGAGCGTGGGGACAGTTGGCGGTGGGATGTCCCCAGCCCAGGTGTCCCGGTGAGGACGGGACTCCAGCGGTCTTGCCCTCACACCCAAAGCACCCTGGCATGGTTATTAGACCGAGTCTGATCCAGGAGCTGGGGGCTCCAGCGGGCCAGTGACAGCCTCCCCATGATGGGCCAGGGACCTGCAGCTTTCCACCCGGGAGGCCCACAGGGAGGGGGGCTATTAACAGGTGGGTTTGGCTCCAAGACACTTTAGGGTCTGCAGGGCGAGGCCAAGAGGGACGGACCCTGCTGCTCGGGGTTGGCATGCAGGTGAGGGTGTGGGGGTTGATTGGGGGGTCCAGGGTGTAGACAAGATTAGGGTGCCAAAGCGGGTCTGGGTGCAGAGGACCTGGATGTTGGGGGGGTTGGGTGTGGGGGGGATGGGAGGGTTGTGGGGAGGAGGGGTGTGGGTGGTGTCTGGTTGGGTGGGGGTGGGAGGGGTCTGAGTGGGGGGTGGAGGCTGCTCTGACTCTCATGACGCAGGGTTCAGGGTGCTTCCTGCTTGGAAGGAAAGGGTCCAGAAGTGTCCGGAGCCCATCCGCGCGGGTGTGAGCCGGCGGCTCAGTAGCTCGTGCAGACCCCGGCCCATGCGCCCACCCCACACCCCACACTTGCAGACGTGGCTGCGCTGCGCCCCAGCCTCCCACGCAGACGCACAGACTTGCTTCAAGACCCTGTGGTGCCGCACTATCCAATGTCTCCAGAGAAGCAGAGCTCTCACAGGCCGGAAATCTCCAGAGAGAGGAGCGTGGTGACCCTGACCCACCTAGACTTCACCTATGTCAATGACAGGGTCCAAGTTCAGAAGTGGACCTTCCAAGTGGATGATCAACTTTATGGGCTGTTGCAAACGATCCCTACCATCAGTGGCCACACACACACAGAACGTGCTGCTGCATAAAAATGCTGGACTGAGATAATCACTCACATATTTTAACAAGTAGAGAATCTTCTGTCACAGAACCCAAAAATTCTGTTTTTGTTTTTAAAGAGAAAAAACTTACTGAACCAGATTCACTGGTAGGAGGTCCTGCTCCACAGTCCTGCACTCAGGTCCCAGCAAACGTGGAAAGAGGAGACTGCAAAAACCAAATTCAGGGACAGAGCAGTGGAGAGAGGGCAAAGGAAAGACTGACCATGCTTCTCAACCAAAAACAAGTCTGTAAATTAAAATTATAAACACACTTAAATTGAACCCTAAGGCAGAGAGTTGAATAACAGCTGGAAGATAAATGCATTCCAGATCAATTTGAAATAAATAAATAATAATGATAATTTAAAATATGTACGCTTATAATCCACAAAGAGATGACTGGACAATAGCAAAATGAAAAGCAAGAAGCCATTTTACAAATTGCAATGAAATATAAGAAGGTAGATATGCTAAAGAACATACTGCAAATTTAAAAATACTAGAAAAAAATGCAGAATACTGCCTGCTGAGACAAAACATTTGAAAGAAGTTCATTAGAATATAATATTAAAGAACCATCCAAATTTCAGCTTAGAGAGACCAATTGATTTAAAAATATAAAAGATCAGTTAAGGGACATGGATGATACTTTAAGAGTTTCAAAAACATATGCTGATGTATGGCAGAAATCAACATTACAGTGTAAAGCAATTCTCCTTCAATTAAAAATAAATAAATTTAAAAAAATATGTCTGAGAGAATCCAGAGCAAACAATAAAGGCAATTTGAGAGAAACAATACTTCAGAGGTAAAGGGAGGCAAATTCCTTATCAGCAGCATTAGATATCAGGAAGCAATAATATATTCAAAGTGCTAATAATAAAATTAATATGTTAATACTATATCTAAAAATGTATATCAAGCTAACCTATCATTTAAGAGTGATGGCAAAAATGAAGACATTTTCAGATACACAAAGACCAAGAGATATTATTGCTTTCAATACCTCACTGGAAAACATGTTATTATGAAAACCAGCCTTTCAGCAAGAGAACGTAACCCAGAGGAAGAAACAAGGTACAAGAAACAGACACAGAAAGTGATCAAGCTCCAGACGGTAACACAGCTCGTCACACGACATCAGCTCTTGGAGTCTTCCTTCTTGTCCATGTACATACGGAGACATGGAGTAGCCCCAGAGTTTTCATTAAACTGTATAACTAAGTATATAAATGACAATGTTAAGGGTAATCGTTAAAATAGGAACTACATTCTTCAGATTCCAACCAACACTGAGAAAAATATTTAAAAATCAAACTTGCAGAGGCAGAATGGGAAACAAAAGAATCAAAGTCCAATATGAAAAACAGCAAAATTCACTTGTAAACGTTTTCTATCAGTCATCCACAGTATCATGAATGTAAATTCTCCAGTTGAAAGGCAGTAACTATGAACTTAAGAAACGCAGCTAGAGAGACTGAAACAGGCAGGTGAGAAAGTTACGCCACATGTATATTAACGGGTGTGAGGTTTGTTTAGTGCTGTTGATGTAAAAGAAAGTTAATTTAACTCCAAAAACATAAGTGGGGAATAAAATTGAATGAAAAATAACAACACAAAGTAAAATCCTTGGGAAGATCACAAGCTCTACACACAAACTGCATCAGATGTCTGACGCGGAAGCTGGAAGGGCTGCAAGGAGACACTGGAGCAGCAGGTTTAACTCACTCCCATTATAAACCCACAGATCAAAGGCCGGTATATGTTAAGTTTTAGAAGATCTGAAAAGAAGCATCAAATTTGATGCAAAAGATATGACATAGTAGATATTAAGCATAATCCTGTACATATAATTCATGCATATCTTTTCCAGAAACACATGGACACCTTATGATAATTGATTGGAAAGCAGGTTACTGTGCCAGGGGCTAGGTCAATATCATACAAATCATAACCTTTGTAAATGATTCATCAGAAATCACATTTGTAAACATTTAAAAAATGCATTCCTAAGTAATTCATTGACTACAAAGGAATTTGTTATAGAAATTTTTTAAATAATTAAAAATTAAATAAAGGAAGTACTTTAGGCCAAAACTGAAACAAAACCAATGTTGGAGAGAAATCTGTAGCTTTAAATGCGAATGTTAAGAGAAAAAAGTCTGAAATAAATAAGTGAAAGATTCAACACTATAAGCAATAAGCTTAGTAAAGTACAAATGAATGATACTAAACGTAGAAGGAAAGGGAAAAAGACAAGAGCAGAAAGTAGAGAGCAGGTTAAGAGACCCGAGTGAGGCCGAAGGCTGCTCCGCTGAAACGACTGCTCCAGTGCCCTTGCCTGCAGCAGCCCCACCTCGACGGAGCGAGGAGGAGGCAGCCATCCCTGAGACAGCAGCAAGCACCCGCGGCCAGCGCAGGAGGACTCGTCCCTCTGCCTCACGGCAGCTCTGTGAACTCTCTCTCTGCGAAGCCCCACACTCAACCCGAACTCAACACACCTCCTCTCCCACCAACCCTGAGAGAGTAACCCCCACCCGTCTGCTCTCGAGTATGCCTGTGGCGCACAGCATGCGGCTCCTGTGCCTTTAAAAGGAAAGCTTGCTAACACGTGAGGCAAAATTCCAGTTTAAAATGGTTAACAGGTTAAAAGTTCAGATATGGAGGTACTGGCAGGAAGTGTACTGACATGTAGATTTATTTTGAAATGCATCAAAAATCAGATGAGTGGATAAAGAGGAAGATAAACGGAGAGTTATGTGATGAAGCAAATATGGTAAAATATCAATCATAGAATCTAAATAGTGGGAATTCAACTGCTTCCTGCAAACTCTCTCAACTTTGATTATATTAGAATAGGCTCATAATAATGCTGGACAGCATAGCAGCCTCTGTCTTCAATGAAGGTATCTGGTTACCCACTCTTAACATCCTCTCAAAGCTTTGATGAAAATCAATTATTTTAGGCTTAGAGTTTCCATAAAAGAAATGAAAACTTTATCTTCTACTTTCTGTGTAATTTGCCACAGATCCTCAGATGAGGTCTGTCAACACAGACAGTATTCCTTGGCTGTCATTCATCACAACAGGGCCACCTGGGGTTCCATGTGACAATGACCAGATTGGCCCTTGGCAACAAATAGCGATTATATAAAAACATATCAACATTAACTTTGTGAGTCAAGTTACTGTGGGGTCTTCTTCGGGTCCTGATAAGCTCTAGTTAGTTAAAAACCGCGTCAGGATCTAGCGCCATTCATGGGGTCTCTCTGGAGGCAGGAGGAAGTTAACGTTGAGTGACCTCTCAGTGAACCCACGCCCCCCTGGATGAAACCACCAACCTGGACGCTGGAGCAGCAGCAGTGAGAGCCTCTCCCAGAGATGGGCACACACATCACCCCCCGCAGGATGGGGCCCCCTGCTCAGTTCAGTTCACTTTAGTTGCTCAGTTGTGTTTGACTCTTTGTGACCCCATGGACTACGGCACTCCAGGCTTCCCTGTCCATCACCAACTCCCTGGAGCTTGCTCAGACTCACGTCCATCCATTTAAAGATGTCATCCAACTGTCTCATCCTGTCAACCCCTTCCCTCACCTTCGATCTTTCCCAGCATCAGGGTCTTTAGATGGGTTGGCTTTCGCATCATGTGGCCAAAGTATTAAAGCTTCAGCATCAATCAATATTCAGAACTGATTTCCTTTGGGACTGACTGCTTTGATTTGCCTGCAGTCCAAGGGACTCTCAAGAGTCTTCTCCAACACCACAGTTCAAAAGCATCAATTCTTCGGCTCTCAGCCTTCTTTATGGTTCAACTCTCACATCCATACATGACTATGGGAAGAACCATAGCCTTGACTAGACGGACCTTTGTCAGCAAAGTAATGGCTCTGTTTTTTAATATGCTTTCTAGGTTGGTCATAACTTTTCTTTCAAGGAACAAGCATCTTTTAATTTCACACTGCACTCACCATCTGCCGTGATTTTGGAACCCCCAAAATAGTCTCTCACTGTTTCCATTGTTTCCCCATCTATTTGTCATGAAGTGATGGGACCAGATGCCATCTTAGTTTTTTGAATGTTGAGTTTCAAGCCAGCTTTTTCACTCTCCTCTTTCACTTTCAAGAGGCTAGTTCCTCTTCACTTTCTGCCATAAGGGTGGCGTCATCTGCATATCTGAGGTTATTGATATTTCTCTCAGCAATCTTGTTTACAGCTTGTGCTTCATCCAACCCAGCATTTCACATGATGTACTTACACTGCATAAAAGTTAAATAAGCAGGGTCACAATATACAGCCTTGAATTACTCCTTTCCCAATGTGGAACCAGTTCATTGTTCCATGTCTGGTTCTAACTATTGCTTCTTGACCTGCATACAGATTTCTCAGGAGGCAGGTAAGGTGGTCTGGTATTCCCATCTCTTGAAGAATTTTCCAGTTTGTTGTGACCCACATAGTCAAAGGCTTTAAGATAGTCAATGAATCAGAGACAGATTTTTTTTTTTTTTTTGGAACTCTCTTGATTTTTCTATGATCCAACGGATGTTTGCAATTTGATCTCTGGTTCCTTTGCCTTTTCTAAATCCAGCTTGAACATCTGGAAGTTCTTGGTTCATGTACTGTTGAAACCTAGCTTGGAGAATTTTGAGCGTTACTTTGCTAGCATGAGAGATGAGTGCAATTGTGTGGTAGTTTGAACATTGTTTGGCATTGCCTTTCTTTGGGATTGGAATGAAAACCGACCTTTTCCAATTCTGTGGCCACTGCTGAGTTTTCCAAATTTGCTGGCATACTGAGTGCAGCACTTTCTTATAGGATTTGAAATAGTTCAACTGGATTTCCATCACCTCCACTAGCTTTGTTCGTAGTGATATTTCATAAGGCCCACTTGACCTTGCATTCCAGGATGTCTGGCTCTAGGTGAGTGATCACACCATCGTGATTATCTGGGTCGTGAAGCTCTTTTTTGTACAGTTCTTCTGTGTACAGAAGAACTTAGGTCCATACCATTTCTGTCCTTTATTGTCCCCATCTTTGCATGAAATGTTGCCTTGGTATTCTAATTTTTTTTGAAGAGATCTCTAGTCTTTCCCATTTTATTGTTTTCCTCTATTTCTTTGCATTGATCACTGAGGAAGGCTTTCGTATCTCTCCTTGCTATTCTTTGGAAATCTGCATTCATATGGGTATATCTTTCCTCTCTTCCTTTGCCTTTTGCTTCTCTTCTATCCTCAGCTATTTGTAAGGCCTTCTTAGACAACCATTTTGATTTTTTGAATTTCTTCTTCTTGGGGATGGTCTTGATCACTGCCTCCTGTACGCACCTCCATCCATAGTTTTTCAGGCACTCTATCAAATCTAATCCTTTGAATCTATTTGTCACTTCTACTGTATAATCGTACAGGATTTGATTTAGGTCACACCTGAATGGTCTAGTGGTTTTCCTTACTTTCTTCAACTTAAGTCTGAATTTGGCAATAAGGAGTTCATGATCTGAGCCACAGTCAGCTCCTGGTCTTGTTTTTGCCGTCTATATAGAGCTTCTTCATCTTTGGCTGCAAAGAATATAATCAACCTGATTTTGGTGTTGACCATCTGGTGATGTCCGTGTAGTCTTCTCTAGTGTTGATGGAAGAAGGTGTTTGCTTTGACCAGTGCATTCTCTTGGCAAAATTCTGTTAGGTTTTTCCCTGTTTCATTCTGCACTCCAAGGCCAAATTTGACCGTTACTCCAGGTATCTGACTTCCTTTTTGCATTCCAGTTCCCTATAATAGAGAAGGAAATGGCAACCCACTCCAGTACTCTTGCCTGGAAAATCCCATGGACGGAGGAGCCTGGTAGGCTACAGTCTATTGGGTCGCAAAGAGTCAGACACGACTGAGTGACTTCACTCACTCCCTATAATATAGAGGACATCTTTTTTGGGTGTTAATTCTAGAAGGTCTTGTAGGTCTTCATAGAACTGTTCAACTTCGGCTTCTTCAGCGTTAGTGGATGGGACATAGACTTGGATCACCATGATACCGAGTGGTTTGCCCTGGAAATGATCAGAGATCATTCTGTCATTTTTGAGATTGCACCCAAGTACTGCATTTCAGACTCTTCTGTTGACTATTAGGGCGTCTCCATTTCTTCTAAGGGATTCTTACCCAGAGTAGTAGATGTAATGGTCACGAATTAAATTCACTCATTCCAGTCCATTTTAGTTCGCTGATTTCTAAAATGTTGATGTTCACCATTGCCGTCTCCTGATGGCAATTTACCTTGATTCATGGACCTAACTTCCCAGGTTTGTGTGCAACATTGTTCTTTACAGCATCGGACTTCACATCCATCACCAGTCACATTCACAACATGTGTGGTTTTTGCTTTGGCTCAGCCTCTTCATTCTTTCTGGAGCTATTTCTCCACTCTTCTCCAGTGGCATATTGGGCACTTACCGACCTGGGGAGTCCATCTTTCCATATCATTTTTTTTTTTTTTTTTTGCCTTTTCATACTGTTCATGGGGTTCTCAAGGCAATAATACTGAAGTGGTTTGCCAATCCTTTCTCCAGTGGACCACATTTTGTCAGAAGACTCCACCATGATCCGTCCTTCTTGGGTGGCCCTACACGGCATGGCTCATAGTTTAATTGAGTTAGACAAGGCTGTGGTCCATGTGATCAGTTTGGTTAGTTTTCTGTAATTGTGGTTTTCATTCCATCTGCCCTCTGATGGATAAGCATAAGAGGTTTGTGGAAGCTTCCTGATGGAAGGGATTACCTGTGGGGGAATCTGGGTCTTGCTCTGATGGGCAGTAAATGGTAGATGGTAATCCAATTTCTGTTGATGGGTGCTCCCTCCCTGTAGTTTGGCCGGAGGCCAGACTATGATAGGGCTAATAAGCCCTCCTTACTTTAACAGCAGCACCTCCCAGGACTGTTTTCAGTGCCCCTGACACTGCAGCAGGCCACTGTCCACCCACACCTCTGCCAGAGACTCCTGGACACCCACAGCAAGTCTGGCTCAGTCTCCTGTGGGGTCACTGCTCCTTTCTCCTGGGTCCTCGCATGCACAAGGTTTTGTTTGTGCCCTCCAAGAGTCTGCTTCCCCAGTCCTGTGGAGGTTTGGTAATCAAATCCCACTGGCCTTCAAAGTCAAATTCCCTGGGGGTTGTCAGTCCCTTTGCCATATCCCCAGGTTTGGAAATCTGTTATGGGTCCTAGAATTTTCACAACAGTGCAAGGATTTCTTTGGTGTGGTTGTTCTCCAGTTCATGGGTCATCTGCTCGGTGGCTCTGTGGTGGGCTAATGGCGACCTCCTCCAAGAGGACTGATGCCACAAGCCTGCCTCCCAGGTCTGCTGCAGCCAGAGTCCCTGTCCCCACGGCACCACTGCTGGCCCATGCCTCCGCAGGAGACACTCAAAGGCAGGTTGGGCTCAGTCTTCTTTGAGCCCTCCAAGCATCTCTGGTGGGTATGAGGTTTGATTCCAAATGTGATTTTGCCCATCCTACCATCTTGCTAGGGTCTCTCCTTTGGCCTTGGATATCTTTTTTTGGTGGGATCCCACATTCTCGTGTTTATGGTTGTTCAGACCCCCTTCTGGACGCAGGCAAACAGGACTTGGACCATCTGAGTGACTGACAGGTTGTTGGCAGAACTGAGACTCAACCCCAAGTGGACAGCCAGTGTGCCCTGGACCGGACGCCATGACCACTGCTTGTGAGCTTGTTTGAAAGGCAGGTCTCTGGCCCACCCAGAGCCACTGAATTAGAGCTGCCTCTTCCAGATCCCAGGTGCTTGCAAGGCACTGAACTCTGAGAAGTGCTGGCAGACCCAGTCCCTTAACCATGCCACCAGGAACAGTGTGTGGGCAGAACCAGCTGGCAAAGCTGACTCAATAGGAGTGCAGGCCTGCTCCCAGGAGTCTGGATTCAGTAGGACTGAGTGGGAGGGGTGGGAAGGAGGAGCCTGCATCCAATAAGTTCCCTCCCATGGGAATAGCATGCCGGTCCAAGGGCCACACCTGGAGAACCGCTGCTCTGTGGCACTGCCTCCCAACATGGCCTCGGGTGCCGCGCCTGTGTCAGACACAGTGCTACTAACAGCTTCCCAGCTGTTAAACTGACAGGCGATGCTTCCAGAAATTAACTCCATGGTGCACATTTGCACTTGTATAACACTATCCTGTTTTCAGTGGAATTGCAATTTCTCTGCAAATGTGCGGTATTTCATCTGACCTAAAAGTTGAAATGCTACAACTTTACAAGCTGAACCTGGGGGACGTCCAAGCACTAATTTTTCCCTTTTAATCAGAACTCCTTTGCTTGGAGAAGACTGGCACACGTCGGGACGTGGGTGATCTCCAGGGAGATGACTGTCAGCATGCATGTGATAATCCTCGTGTGGTCACACCCTCTGCTCTACACAACACTGAGCAACTGCAAATCCCAACCATTCACATGCTGACAGGACTTGAACTAAGTGATCAGAAAAGAAGTCCAGGGGCCTTGTTGGTGCCTCGTTGTTGTTCAGTGCTCAGTCATGTCTGACTCTCTGCCACCCCACCCATGGAATGCAGCACCCCAGGCTTCCCTGTCCTTCACCATCTCCTGGAGCTTGCTCAAACTCATGTCCATTGAGTCAGAGATGCCATCCAACCATCTCATCTTCTGTTGTCCCCTTCTCCTCCTGCCCTCAGTCTTTCCCAGCATCAAGGTCTTTTCAAATGAGTCAGCTCTTCGCATAAGGTAGCCAAAGTATTGGAGTTTCAGCTTCCGCATCAGTCCTTCCAATGAATATTCAGGACTGATTTCCTTTAGGTTTGACTGGTTTGATCTCCTTGCAGTCCAAGGGACTCTCAAGAGTCTTCTCCAACACCACAGTTCAAAACATCAATTCTTCAGTGCTCAGCTTTCTTTATAGTCCAACTCTTACATCCATACACGTCTACTGGAAAAAACCACAGCTTTGACTAGATGGACCTTTGTTGGCAAAGTAATGTCTCTGATTTTTAATATACTGTCTAGGTTTGTCATAGCTTTTCTTCCAAGGAGCAAGCGTCTTTTAACTTGGTACCTATCTTAATGGAATTTTAATTTGGAATTAAATGAAATTTTAATTTGGTGCATGTCTTAATGGAAAAGAATAAGTAACTTTTCCAAGTATCTGAATTTACCATCTCTAACTCCTGCCTTCCCTTGTAATTGCAGAAGCCCAAAGATGACAAAACGCTGTGCCATATGAAGAGCAAGCCTGCCTGAATGAAGGAGAGATGCAGTGATTCCAAGAAGTGAAAGAAGCGATAGGACCAGTGAATTTGCAGAATCATGTTCACAGGACAAGAATGCAGCTGGTACAGGTAAAGATAGGCAAAGTAGGTAAAAATACAGTTATCACGGGCTAGCTGTACACCTACAGTTACCATTTTCAAAAAGTACACCTCTTTCAGACTAAAGAATCTGTCTGCAATGTGGGAGACCTGGGTTCAGTCCCTGGGTTAGGAAGATCCCCTGGAGAAGGGAAAGGGTACCCACTCCAGTATTCTGGCCTAGAGAATTCCACAGACTATACAGTCCATGGGGTCGCAAAGAGCTGGACACGACTGAGCGACTTTCACTTCACTTCACACTAAATCTTGTGGCACCTGCGTCACTTGATTGCTCAGAAGTGGGCTGAATACCATGGGCCAGGCGCGTTCCTTCTAAGGGGACACCAGGAGAGAGCCAGACGCTGGCACACGTGGGATGGCGGGAGGGGGCAGCCACTAACAAACCGAGTTACTGAGGCCATGGTTGACTGCAGCAGCTGCAGAAACGGGCTCGCAGCAAACAAGCTCGCGGAAGACTGTTTAGTTCGACTCGAGGGTGTTTATAGGTGAGGACGCTGTGGCCACATCGGCAGGTCACTGACAGCAAGGAGACCTTTTCCTCGACTCCTGAAGCATGCACAAGCACCACTGATAATATATGCTCAAATGTTGTTAAGAGTCAGTAATTCAAAGTGACCCAAGAATTAGTGATTCAGAGTGACTGAAGGGTCAGTTAGTAGTCGTCCTGGAACAGTCACAAGTAAGACTATTCCAAAAGAAGTTGAGAAAACACGGATTTGGGACGACCCGAAGTGGAATCCACAAAGTCGTGTCACAGCTGATGGTGGTGAAACGTGTGGCGGGAAAGACAACACCTCTGAGAACGTGCGGGGTGTGAGGCTGGGGCGCTGTGCCAGCAGGGACTCTGCAGAAGGTGCGGGGAGCTACGCCACGTCCGTGAAGTGCGGTGATGAGGGGGAACTTGCCACCCTGGTTTTCTGACCGTCCACAGGGCGGTGGGGCCTGGGGGAGACACAAGCTGAGCACTGACTTCATCCCTGTAACAGCTCAGCAGCTTAGCACCCGTGAAGCGTTACCGCAGCTGTTGAGCTCACGATGCAGACGGTTTTCTAAATGAGAACTGCTTTCCACCATGTTTATCAAACACTGAAGGACTTGGAATTAGCTTGATACTGTGTCTTAATAAATCTAGCCTGAAATTACAGGGCAAAACAACACTTACAGGCCAAAGTTATGCTGCGCTGAAGTCATTCTGATGACAACAGACGCCTGCGTCAAAAGTGACAGAGAGCTCGCCTGCTCCCTGTGCTGTCAGAGTCCAAACACGCAGCGCGCTCCACTCCCGAATGCGCGAAGCAGAGGGACTTCTAAGCTCAGCCCACAGCAGCAGCTGCAGCAGTGTTCTTCAGGCCTCGGTGCAAGGGCAGGAGAAATGTCCACGTTTCAAAGTCCATTCGGCCGCGTGTGAAGAGCTCCTACCTAACTTTCAACTGAAGGTGATTAATCTGCTCACTTAATGAAACATCAACAGACCAATATCAAGAGTAAAATCTAATGGGATTCTATGACTACTTGCCAAGCGATGAATATGCTCAATTAAAAGCAAATTCTTGTGGGTTGATATCAGTGTTTGGTAATACCTATCTGGGTGAAAAGACATTTTCAAAGATGAAATACATAGAATTTCATAATAGATAAGCACTAACAGATGAACATTTGCAATTAATTTTGATATAAGGAATGTTAACTTTGAACTCCACATTAAAAAAATATTATGCCTCCCAAAAATCTTATTTGATTCTTCTCATCTGCAGATCCTGTATTACAACAAAAACTGCACTCAATTTTACAATTATATTTTGAAAGTCACTGGTGAAACACTGCTGAGATCTATTTCCTTTCTTCTTATGTAAGTACATACATAACATCCTCAGTTCTCCTCCTGGCTCACGCCTGAAATATTTTCTTTCTAGCCCTTTACCAAAAAAAGTTTTCTAACCTTTGCTCTGGATATCACCTTAGTCCCCAAATTATACTTAGTGTGCTTAGGTAATGCCTCTGTCTGTCATCATCATCCGTGAGGATGAATGGATAGATGGATAACTTCCTGTTTTGCAGTCTTAACACGATCCACGGCTGTTAGTCTGCTGCTATCAGTGAAAGGGACGTGGAGCTGTTCTGAATGCCGATGCTGGGACAGCAGGCCCTGGTCAGGGTTCCCCATACCCAGAGGACTACAGGCAGCAGCTTGCGTTATTTATTACAAGGGCCTTCAATCCAAATTACAGCAAAAGTGGCTTCGCTGAGCACGTACAAAATATTATGCTATTCATTCCACATAGAGAAGCAGCAGGACCAACGAAACACACATTTTAAGACTGCCCCTCCAGCGGCGGCTCAGATGGTGAAGGATCTGCCAGCAGTGCAGGAGACCCAGGCTGGATCTCTGGGTCGGGAATATCCCCTGAGAAGGGAATGGCAACCCATTCCAGTGTTCTTGCCTAGAGAATCCCATAGACGGAGGAGCCTGGTCGGCTACAGTCCATGGGGTCACAAAGAGTTGTACACGACTGAGCGACTAACACTTTCACTTCACTTTCCAATGGCAAAGCTCACTGTTTTGTCAAACTACAATGTCTTCTCATGAAATGTGAAAAATCTACACCCAGAACACTTGAAAATGTAGTTAAGTATTGTTAATCCACCCAAATAACCAAGTCTACTTTTTTCTAACCCTTTAGACCACAGAATGCTATTTCAGCTTAAAATGTAACTGAAGTACATTCCTAAGTAAAGTTTAACTGCTGTAATGTTTAAAGAGCTTCTCGCCCTGCAGTCAGCAGCCCAGCACAATGTCATCACCCCCAGGTCTACAGAGGGAACTTTTCTTTCAGAAACGGATAATGGAAATGCGAGCACAAGTGGATTCTCTACTCTCAGCTGCTCAGGCTTCCAATGGGAGTTTGAGACAACTTTATAAACAGCCATTTCTGCTGTAATATATCATTGTCAAGTTAACAAAGCAAGACATTCTGTTGCTCCAGTCTTTAAAGATTATGAAATTATCCAACGCTAATTCTTCTACTCCTGGCTGCTTATTTTCCCTGACAGAAGACAAAAGCAAACATCAAGTTTTAATCATTAGCAGTTCACACCCAATTTTCAACTGTGGCTTAAACAAAAAACAATAACAATAAAACTAACAGGAAGCTTTCACTATAAAGGAGTTACACCATCTTTCTGAAACCAGCAATTCAACGGAGTCACTACCCAAGCGCCACGCCACCGGTGGGTCTTTCAGCTGCTCTGCCCAAGGCGTCTGTAAGAGCTGTTGCTGTTGCTGTTGTTTAGTTGCTCAGTCGTGTCCAGCTCTTTGTGACCCCACGGACTGTAGCCCACCAGGCTCCTCTGTCCATGGGATTCTCCAGGCAAGAGTACTGGAGTGGGTTGCCATTTACTTCTCCAGGGGATCTTCGACCCAGGGATCGAACCTGCATTTCCTGCATTGGCAGGTGGATTCTTTACCCGCTGAGCCACCAGGAGCCCCATGAGAGGTGTTAAGTAAGGCATTAGCTTTGTGTTCTGCTTCACAAAGTCAATCAATTGTTTAGATTGTTTTAATATAGGAAAGACAGAGAGTCAAGAAAGAGAAAGTCCACAAAATAGAACCATAATCCCAGATTCCAAAGGAACTTCAAATTGTGTTATTCCTTTTGTGTTATGTGTTAGTCGCTCAGTCGTGCCCGACTCTTTGCGACCCCATGGACTGCAGTCCACCAGGTTCCTCTGTCCATGAGATTTTCCAGGCAAGGATACTGGAGTGGGTTGCCATTTCCTTCTCCAGGGGATCTTCCCAGCCCAGGGATCAAACCTGGGTCTCCTGCACTGCAGGCAAATTCTTTACCGACTGAGCTACAAGGGAAGCCCTTGTTATTGTTATTCCTTTTAGCTGCTCTATTTCAGAGGAAGCTAAAATTAGTAAGGCAAAGAAGTGTGTAATATAGCTAACAAGAGACCACCAAGAACTCACACTGGCTTTCCAGACTACACACAAGCCGATTTTAATTATGTTATTTAAAACTCATTTAAAGGCAGCAAACATGAGCATTGCAACATTGGAATGCAATAGAACCATTTTTGCCTTTTTATATATTAGATATAATGACTTGAATTGCCTTTGATTTTATATTAACAGAAGGTCATATTCACTGTTTCAAGAGAAAATATGGAAAAATCAGTGTCTGCCTAGTAGGTCTGATCTAGTCTCTTCCTCTTAAAACAAAGTATGTTAAGAGACAGGAAAGAGACCATGTAAAGAACTACGAAATGAGAATGCTAAAATATGGACAAAATCACCACCAACTCTGAAGAAAGTGGAAAGACTGAGAAAACAGATCTTCGCAAAATGAAGAATGTTAAAAATACAAAAAGATGTTCTGATTGTTTACTGTCGTATTACAAGCTACCCCCAAACTGAGCTGTTTAAAATAATGCCTGTTCTCTCATATTTCATGGCTCTCAGGCTCGATGAGCAGGCATCCCCACAGGTGCAGCAAGAGCTGGACGGGCTTCTGTGGGTTTTGGAGAGCTCACAACCGGTGCTCAGGGTTCATTGGTGGAAACAGCCGGGAGAGCACCCAGATTCATAAGGAAGTGACAGACACTCACTGCTCGAAAGAAGCATCAAACAACCTGTAGCCATGTTTTACAATAGATTCAGAACCCACTCTTCATTCCCTGATTAGAATTTGCCCACTTTGACATATTCATATATATTCAGAGACAGCAACTTTCAGAAAATAACCAGGCCTAAGTAGGAGCAGCTAAGAATAGAATATGATACTTTGATTAGTACATTACTTATAAACAAGGTTCTAAAGGACCTCCCTGGTAGCTCAGACGGTAAAGCGTCTGTCTACAATGTGGGAGACCTGGGTCCGTTTTCATTCCAAGGTCAATTTTCATTCCAATCCCAAAGAAAGGCAATGCCAAAGAATGTTCAAACTACCACACAATTGCACTCATCTCACACACAAGTACCCACTCCAGTGTTCTTGCCTGGAGAATCCCAGGGACAGGGGAGCCTGGTGGGCTGCCGTCTATGGGGTCGCACAGAGTTGGACATGACTGAAGCCACTTAGCAGCAGCAGCAGCAGCAGACACAAGTAAAGTAATGCTCAAAATTATCCAAGCCAGGCTTCAGCAATACATGAACCATGAACTTCCAGATGTTCAAGCTGGTTTCAGAAAAGGCAGAGGAACCAGAGATGAAATTGCCAACATCCGTTGCATCATTGAAAAAGCAAGACAGCTCCAGAAAAACATCTATTTCTTCTTTATTGACTATGCCAAAGCCTTTGACTGTGTGGATCACAATAAACTGTGGAAAATTCTGAAAGAGATGGGAATAACTGACCACCTGACCTGCCTCTTGAGAAACCTATATGCAGGTCAGGAAGCAACAGTTAGAACTGGACATGGAACAACACACTGGTTCCAAATAGGAAAAGGAGGACGTCAAGGCTGTATATTGTCACCCCGCTTATTTAACTTCTATGCAGAGTACATCATGAGAAACGCTGGGCTGGATGAAGCACAAGCTGGACTCAAGATTGCTGGGAGAAATATCAATAACCTCAGATATACAGATGACATCACCCTTAGGGCAGACAGTGAAGAGGAACTAAAAAGCATCTTGATGAAAGTGAAAGAGGAGAGTGAAAGAGTTGGCTCAAAAACTCAACATTCAGAAAACGAAGATCATGGCATCTGGTCCCATCACTTCATGGCAAATAGATGGGGAAACAGTGGAAACAGTGTCAGACTTTATTTTTTTGGACTCCAAAATCACTGCAGATGGTGACTGCAGCCATGAAATTAAAAGACGCTTACTCCTTGGAAGCAAAATTATGACCAACCTAGATAACATATTCAAAAGCAGAGACATTTCTTTGTCAACAAAGGTCCACCTAGTCAAGGCTATGGTTTTTCCAGTGGTCATGTATGGATGTGAGAGTTGGACTGTGAAGAAAGCTGAGAGCCGAAGAACTGATGCTTTTGAACTGTGGTGTTGGAGAAGACTCTTGAGAGTCCCTTGGACTGCAAGGAGATGCAACCAGTCCATTCTAAAGGAGATCAGTCCTGGGTGTTCATAGGAAGGATTGATGCTAAAGCTGAAACTCCAATACTTTGGCTACCTCATGTGAAGAGTTGACTCGCTGGAAAAGACTCTGATGCTGGCAGGGATTGGGGGCAGAAGAAGGGGACGACAGAGGATGAGATGGCTGGATGGCATCACCGACTCGATGGATATGAGTTTGAGTGAACTCTGGGAGTTGGTGATGGACAGGGAGGCCTGGCATGCTGTGTGTGATTCATGGGGTCGCAAAGAGTTGGACACGACTGAATGACTGAACTGAACTGAACTGAACTGAAAGGACTATCTCTAACACTGAAAGGCAAAGGAGAAAAGGAAAGATATATCCATCTGAATGCAGAGTTCCAAAGAATAGCAAGGAGAGATAAGAAAGCCTTCCTCAGTGATCAACGCAAAGAAATAGAGGAAAACAATATAATGGGAAAGACTAGAGATCTCTTCAAGAAAATTACAGATACCAAGGGAACATTTCACGCAAAGATGGGCTCAAAAAAGGACAGAAATGGTGTGGACCTAACAGAAGAGGAAGATATTAAGAAAAGGTGGCAAGAATACACAGAAGAACTGTACAAAAAAGATCTTAATGATCCAAATAACCATGATGGTGTGATCACTCACCTAGAGCCAGACATCCTGGAGTCTGAAATCAAGTGGGCCTTAGGAAGCATCACTACAAAGCTAGTGGAGGTGATGGAATTCCAGCTGACCTATTCCAGCTGATCCTAACATGATGCTGTGAAAGTGCTACACTCAGTATGCCAGCAAATTTGGAAAACTCAGCAATGGCCACAGGACTGGAAAAGGTCAGTTTTCATTCTAATCCCAAAGAAATGCAATGCCAAAGAATGTTCAAACTACTGCACAATTGCACTCATCTCTCATGCTAGCAAAGTAATGCTCAAAATTCTCCAAGCAAGACTTCAACAGTATGTGAACCAAGGACTTCCAGATGTTCAAGCTGGATTTAGAAAAGGCAGAGGAACCAGAGATCAGATTGCAAACATACACTGGATCATAGAAAAAGCAAGAGAATTCCAGAAAAACATATATTTCTGTTTCATTGACTACACCAAAGCCTTTGACTGTGTGGATCACAACACACTGTGAAAAATTCTTTAAGAGATGGGAATACCAGACCACTGTACCTGCCTCCTGAGAAATCTGTATGCAGGTCAAGAAGCTACAGTTAGAACTGGACATGGAACAACGAACTGGTTCCACATTGGGCTCCAAAATCACTTTACTTTCTTGGGCACTTTACTTTCTTTATGCCTTACATAAAACCAAAATCACTGCAGATGGTGACTGCAGCTGTGAAATTAAAAGACGCTTACTCCTTGGAAGAAAAGCTATGACAAACCTAGACAGCATATGAAAAAGCAGACACATTACTTTACCAACAAAGGTCCATCTAGTCAAAGCTATGGTTTTTCCAGTAGTCATGTATGGATGTGAGAGTTGGAATATAAAGAAAGCTGAGTACTGAAGAATTGATGCTTTTGAACTGTGGTGTTGGAGAAGACTCTTGAGAGTCCCTTGGACTGCAAGGAGAGGAAACCAGTCAATCCTAAAGGAAATCAGTCCTGAATATTCATTGGAAGGACTGATGTTGAAGCTGAAACTCCAATACTTTGGCCACCTGATGTGAAGAACTGACTCATTAGAAAAGACCCTGATGCTTGGGAAAGATTGAAGGCGGGCAGAGAAGGGGATGACAGAGGATGAGATGGCTGGATGCCATCACCGACTTGATGGATGTGAGTTTGAGCAAGCTCAGGGAGTTGGTGATGGACAGGGAGGCCTGGCGTGCTGCAGTCCATGGGGTCGCAGAGAGTGGAACACGACTGCGCGGCTGCACTGACCTGACCTCTAACGGTGGTAGAAATGCAGTCAGTCATTCATTTGTGGAACTTCTTACCATACATCAAGGGTCAGTCCTATTTGCTGGTCCTGTCTAGAAGATACACATGCAGCAATAAAGACGCTGGGCGTTGTCTCTGACTCAGCGCTCTGAGAAATGAGGTGCCCAAGAGCACAGGGGTGCAGCAGTGCTCCAGCGGAGTCCTGCCCAGTAGCTTCTGACGGTCACCTCTGACCTACCTGACAGATGCCTAACGAAGACCTGAAGGCCAGCTGGCAATCCACACACTCTGACAGCTGACAGATTCCAGGTCTAGATAAGACTCATTAATTTCAGGTTGAATAAAGAGAAAAAACAGTAATATCAACACCTTCAAAAAGAAAAAAAATTATATACACACCCAACTGGTGGACATAAAATTTTTAAATGCAAAATAAAAATATAATCCAAATATACTCCTCAGTGTATTAAAAATGCAATACATTAAGACCAAGTTGGATTTATTCTAAGAATAAAGATTGGTTTAAAAAAAGAAAAAAAATTATCATTTCAATAATGCAGAAAGAGCATGTGTTAAAATTTAGCATCCAGGTCTTCCCTGGTAGAGCAGCAGATAAGAATCCAACTGCCAACGCAGGGGACAGTTTCAGCCCCTGGTCCAGGGAGATCCCACAGGCCACAGAGCAGCCACACCCGAACGCCACCTCTACTGAGTCCACGCTCTAGAGCCTGCAAGCCACAACCGCTGCGCCCACACCCAGAGCCTGCGCCCCACAAGCAGAGAAGCCCTGCAACGAGGAGCCATGTGCTGCCATGAAGAGCAGGCCCCACTTGCACAACGAGAGAAGGCCTACGCACAGCAGTGAAAACCCAGTGTAGCCAAAATAAAATACATATTTTTTTTAGTTTAGCATCAGTTCAGTTGAGTTCAGTCGCTCAGTCGTGTCTGACTCTTTGCAACCCCATGGACTGCAGCACGCCAGGCCTCCCTGTCCATCACCAAGTCCTGGAGTTCACTCAAACTCATACCCATTGAGTCAGTGATGCCATCCAACCATCTCATCCTCTGCCATCCCCTTCTCCTCCGGCTTTCAATCTTTCCCAACATCAGGGTCTTTTCCAATGAGTCAGCTCTTCACATCAGGTGGCCAAAATATGGGAGTTTAAGCTTCAGCATCAGTCCTTCCAACACCCAGGACTGATGCCTTCAGGATGGACTGGTTGGATCTCCTTGCAGTCCAAGGGACTCTCAAGAGTCTTCTCCAACACCACAGTTCAAAAGCATCAATTCTTTGGTGCTCAGCTTTCTTTATAGTCCAACTCTCACATCCATACATAACTACTGGAAAAACCATAGACGGACCTTTGTTGACAAAGTAATGTCTCTGCTTTTGAATATGCTATCTAGGTTGGTCATAACTTTCCTTCCAAGGCGTAAGCGTCTTTTAATTTCATGGCTGCAGTCACCATCTGCAGTGATTTTGGAGTCCAAAAAAATAAAGTCAGCCACTGTTTCCACTGTTTCCCCATCTATTTGCCATGAAGTGATGGGACCAGATGCCATAATCTTATTTTTCTGAATGTTGAGCTTTAAGCCAAATTTTTCACTCTCCTCTCTCACTTTCATCAAGAGGCTCTTTAGTTCTTCACTTTCTGCCATTAGGGTGGTGTCAGCTGCATATCTGAGGTTATTGATATTTCTCCCGGCAATCTTGATTCCAGCTTGTGCTTCATCCAGCCCAGCGTTTCTCATGATGTACTCTACATATAAGTTAAATAAGCAGGGTGACAATATACAGCCTTGACGTCCTCCTTTTCCTATTTGGAACCAGTCTGTTGTTCCATGTCCAGTTCTAACTGTTGCTTCCTGACCTGCATACAGGTTTCTCAAGAGGCAGGTCAAGTGGTCTGGTATTCCCATCTCTTTCAGAATTTTCCACAGTTTATTGTGATCCACACAGTCAAAGGCTTTGGCATAATCAATAAAGCAGAAATAGATGGTTTTCTGGAACTCTCTTGCTTTTTCCATGATCCATCAGATGTTGGCAATTTGATCTCTGGTTGCTCTGCCTTTTCTAAAACCAGCTTGAACATCTGGAAGTTCACAGTTCACAAATTGCTGAAGCCTGGGATGGAGAATTTTGAGCATTACTTTACTAGCGTGTGAGATGAGTGCAACTGTGTGGTAGTTTGAGCATTCTTTGGCATGGAGCAGCAGCTGTGATGGTGCAGGAGTGGCAGAGAGGAGCTACCCCATGTGCAAGGTAAGGAGCAGAGGCTGCACTTTGCTGGAGCAGCTGTGAAGAGATACCCCATGTCCAAGGTAAGAGAAACCCAAGTAAGATGGTAGGCGCTGAGGGAGGGCATCAGAGGGCAGACAGACTGAAATCACAATCACAGACAACTAGCCAATCTGATCACATGGACCACAGCTTGTCTAACTCAATGAAACTAAGCCATGCCATGTGGGGTCACCCAGGACTGACAGGTCATGGTGGAGAGGTCTGGCAGAATGTGGTCCACTGGAGAAGGGAATGGCAAACCCCTTCAGTATTCTTGCCTTGAGAACCACATGAACAGTATAATTTAGCATCCATTCTTAGCAAACAAGTAAAAGGGAACTTCATTTGACAAAGAGTAATTTTTAAAAGCAATGATAATTTCAAAAAGCTACAACAAACATCAAATTTGATGAAATGCTGAAAGCTTTCTCTGTAAGATTGGGGGAAAGATTTCACCACTTACATTCAACATTTTAGTAGAGAATTCAGCCAGTGTAGTAGAAAACAACAATAGATAAATGTAGTGATGAGATTTTAAAGAAATAAAACTGCCATCATTAAAAGATTATGTATAATAAGAAATAAAACTCTTATTAGTCATAGATTATATGATGCTGAAGAATAGAATCTAGTAATATATTTTATAATAAAATGTTTAACATGATTTCTGAATATGAAATCAATATAGAAAAATCAACTGTATTTCCACATATGAACAAAAATATTAAAAATAAACTTTTAAAGACATATTTTGAATAGTATGTGAAATGTCAGGTACCTAAAAGAAAATTAACAAAAAGTATGTAAGACATTTTACACAGAAATTTATAAAACACTGAGATAAAATCTAAATAAACAGAAAAGAATGGCAGGTTCTTGGATCAGAAGAATTAATATTGTCAAGATGTATCCCCAACTAACCTATTAATTCAATTTCAATCCAGCCTTTCAGTCGTGTCCAACTCTTTGCAACCCCATGGACTGCAGCACGTCAGGCTTCCCTGTCCATCACCAATTCCCAGAGCTTGCTCAAACTCATGTGTGTTGAGTCGGTGATGCCATCCAACCATTTCATCCTCTGTCAACCCCTTCTCCTCCCGCCTTCAGTCTTTCGGAGCACCAGGGTCTTTTCCAATGATTCAGTTCTTCACATCAGGTGGCTAAAGTATTGGAGTTTCAGCTTCAGCATCAGTCCTTGCAATGAATATTCAGGACTGATTTCCTTTACAATTGACTGGTTGGATCTCCTTGCAGTCAGGGACTCTCAAGAGTCTTCTCCAACACCACAGTTCAAAAGCATCAATACTTCAGTGCTCAGCTTTCTTTATGGTCCAACTCTCACATCCAGGCAAATTCCCCACAGGTATCTTTTGTGGAGTTTAATAATATTATTTAAAATTCATGTTAAAATGAAAATGGCAAATCATACCCAAGTCAGTTTGGGACTTCCCTGGCAGTCCAGTGGTTAAGACTCTGCACTTTCACTGCAGGGAGTAAGGGTTCAGTCCCTGGTCAGAGAACCAAGATCCTCAAGCCCCTTGTCATGGCCAAAACAATAAAGAAATAAACACAAGCCTATGACCGTTCACTTCCTGCCCTAGTTGCATAAATGCAGAAATCTGTTCACGTGTGTAGTAAAAGACATGTGGCAAGGCAGCCTCATTTGTAAAAATCAAAATAAAGGAAAATGCATTGCATGTCATGTACATTTAGAAACAAGGAATATATATGTTTTGGGGGGTGTATGTTTTTAAAGCTAAAAATAAATCCAAGGGGGTGATGATCACAAAAGTTAGAATACCAAATATATTTTTGGAGAAATGGACACAGAACTATTGGTACAATGCTCAGTGGTAAGTCACTGTGGTGTGCACATCTGTGTTATATATATGTCTTCAATATACTTCATAATAACAAGAAAAGTAGAAAAGTAATAAAAATACAACTAAACCTGTTAGTGAAACAAGATTCTACTTACAAAAAGTGGGGGAAAATTCAAGCCAATAATAAAAAGCATGCTTAATTTTTACACTCTGTAGCTATTTCTGCTAAATTCATAAATATACCATATCCATGGTTATTGAAACTTCTCTATTGTTAGAATTTTATTGTTTTATAGTTTTGCTACATCCCAAATGTCATGCTTTAATTAAACAAGAATGCTTGCTACCACCACACTGATATGACAGTACTTGGGAATGTTATCTAATGAAATACTGGAATAAAATAAAAAAAGGAGCATACATTTGGAAATTAAGTGTCAAAATTATTACTATTTCCATAAGAGTATTTACTTAAAAAATCAAGGATGCCATGTGAATAAAAATATTCAGTGAAAGAATCATCTGCAAATTGACAGCTTTTTTCATGCTAACAATATATTCTTAGGAATTATAATAGAAAAATAGACTTCATGAACTATTTCAGTATCATAAAATAAACACAAATATGCTTATGTATTTATTATATACTTATATATATCTTTGGCCACCTGATGTGAAGAGTCAACTCATTGGAAAAGACCCCGATGCTGGGGAAGATTGAAGGCAGGAGGAGAAGGGGACGACAGAGGATGAGATGGTTGGATGGCATCACTGACTCAATGGGCATGAGTCTGAGTAAACTCCAGATGATAGGGAAGGACAGGGAAGCCTGACGTGCTGCAGTTCATGTGGTCGCAAAGAGTTGGACATGACTGAGCGACTGAACAACAAAATTATAAACATCTTAAATAAATAAAATAAAAGTAAATAAAGAATAAACTTAAAATTTGTGAAAGTGTATATATTTTAAATAACTTACAAAGAGACACAAAAGCAGAAAAGCATATCAAGTTTTTGAATGAAATCTTCAAAATTATAAGGTTCTCAGTTCACTGAAAATTGATCTATGAATTAAATGTAATCCAAGTCAAGGCCAACATATGAATAAATAACTCTGACATTCAGCTGAAGAAATAAATCACAAGAGTAACTCAGAGGAAGACAGCAAAGAGGTAAGGAAGTTGCACTTCTGTCCCTCCATAAAGACAGGGAAAACTGGCATGAAAGGACAGAATTAGCTTTTTTTTCCCCAGAAGTCTGAGAGTTAATTAGAGGTTGCAGGCACCATAAAAGCATTTACTCAGGAAAACAGCTGAATCCCAGTAAGAACCACAAGATTTCTGGTGTTTGACTCACCTCAGACCCATTCCGCACCCCCTCGCTCAGTGGTAGCCGCGACAGTAATCCCCTGCACTTCCTGCGCTGGACGGAGCACAGCGGACCTCGTGCATAAGCATTTGAGTCACTTGTTTTGACCTGTGTGATGTCTCCCTGGAAGCCCGGCTCCAAAGCCTTGCCTCTGCTCTACCGGAGGCAGCGTGATCCAGGGTGGTAGCCTTTGTCCAGAACTGACACAGGCCAACACGTTCGTTGCTGCTGCCTGGGTCACAGGTGACATTTGGAGCAAACAGTTCACAAACCAAAAGCCTTGAGAGAAGAGGCTGGAAAATGAGATATCGTAGGAGCCGAAGCAGCTCTGCTGTGGTCCTGGGGATTGAGCCGTGCGCTCAGCTGGGGCCGTGCACAGGCTCAGGAAAGGTCCAGAAAGCACCCAGTTCCCACCTGTGGCTGACCGTGAGGCCCAGTGCAGGAGGGGTGGGTGAGACAGAGCTGTGCGCTGCTTGGCTGCATGTGGAAGATGTGTATACACACACACACACACACACACACACACCTCCTCTTCAAAGACAGGAAAATCATTTGCTTCCAGACATTTAAGGAAATCTTGTTTAATCATTAGTTGACAACTAGGTCAACTGGCTGGAGACTTCAATGGCCATAAATGACAAACAACACATACAGAATTTTCACTCAGAAAGTCAGCAAAAGACAGATAAAGGTGCCTGCCGTGAAGGGCATGTGGAATCACCCTGGGAAAGGGAGAGACTCTGGTTTCTAGTGGGATCACGTTATAATGTTCATGGAACCCGTTCTCAACAAAAACAAAAGTGTGAGTCTTGCAAGGACACAATGAAGAATGACCCATTCACGGAAAAAGGAGGCGAAGAGAAACTGTCCCCAAGGAAGCCCACAGGGACTTTGAAGACAAAGACTTTCAATAGGTCCAGGAAGCAAAAGGAAAAGAAACAATGCCTAAAAAGCTAAAGGAAAGTTTGAGGATAAGCTCTCACCAAATAGAGAATATCAATAAAGAGTGAGAAATTATAAGGAGAAATTCTGATGTTGAAAAGGACAATAACCAATATGAAAAACCCACCAGAGGGACTCAACAGCGACTTACATAGGCAGAAGAAGCCATCAACTTTAAGCCAGGACACGACAGACACAAGGTGGACACAACGGAGTGTCCGCCCAAGGACTAGAAGAACAGAAACGAAGGAAAAGGGACAGAGCCCCAGAAACCTGTGGCACCATCAGACACACCAACACACACACACACTGGGAGCCCCAGAGGAGAGGGAAGAAAGAGTATTTCAAGAAATAATGGCTGGGAATCCCCAAATTTGAGGTAAAGCATTATGCCACATATTCAAGCAGATCAACAAACTTCACATGGAATACACTCACATATCCACACCTGACACGTCGTGATGAAACTACCCAAAGATAAAAATGAACCTCGAAAGCTGTGCGCGAGGACTGACTACAGGAAACCTGGTACCACGTATGGGAACTCGAAGCCAACGTCAAAGCTGAACGCCAGACAAATGAGAGGAAAGGCAGTGTTTGCAACAGGGTCTCACTTTCCTGTGCACATGTGCACGTGTTACACACTCACGTACGCACACACACATGCATGGAAAAGACCCAAAACACGCCAACAGCGGTTACCCCGGTGTGAGCCCTGAATCCTGAGTTCTGTTTTTCCTTTTCTTTGTTCACTTTGTTTAGTTCCTGTTTATTTTCTATTTTCCAAAATAATATATATTGTTCCTTTAAAAGTGGGAATGCATTAAGAGGTGATGTCAATTTTTTTTTTTTACATTTGCATTTATTTTATTTTTATCTTTCTAATTTTATTTTATTTTTAAATTTTACATAATTGTATTAGTTTTGCCAAATATCAAAATGAATCCGCCACAGGTATACACGTGTTCCCCATCCTGAACCCTCCTCCCTCCTCCCTCCCCATACCATCCCTCTGGGCCGTCCCAGTGCACCAGCCCCAAGCATCCAGTATTGTGCATCGAACCTGGACTGGCAACTCGTTTCTTACATGATATTTTACATGTTTCAATGCCATTCTCCCAAATCTTCCCACCCTCTCCCTCTCCCACAGAGTCCATAAGACTGTTCTATACATCAGTGTCTCTTTTGCTGTCTCGTACACCGGGTTATTGTTACCATCTTTCTAAATTCCATATATATGCGTTAGTATACTGATGTCAATTCTTAGGTAAAACAAATAATTCCACCAACATAATATTTCTGTGTATCTGTATGTTAAAAGTTTCATAAAATGACTTCATATTCTACAAATTCTGGGAATAGAGGCTTCTATTCATTATGGGCAAAACACACTCGTTAAACCAGAGCAGTGAGCCATCTTTTAATTCCACTCTGGCATGTCCTTCAGTAGGTAAACCAAAGTGGTGAGTTTGGACAAAGCCTGTTGATATGGGCCCCATCTTATTAATGCAGGGAGGCTACCACCAGCACACTTTCAATGAAGTCTGCGGGCTTTGTATGTGGAAAATTTTGTTATTATACCTTTTCCTTTGGCATTCTCTGTTCTTGAATAACTTATCCCTGAATGCAAAAAAAAAGTTGCCATATTTGTATAGTTCAGACTCTGTTAGCCCTGTGCCATGACTGGTAATAACAGAATTATGTGTAATAGGAATCCTATGTGTTGAGGACAAGTCCAGCACTGCAACTCATTTAAAGATAGAGTTTTCAAGTCGGGCTTATAAATCATTTACAGAGAAGCTGAGCAGGGCTCAAACTGCCGTCCAATCGGCACATTCCTCAGACGTGAGCGCAGAGTGGGGGCGGGGGCGGCGGTGGAGCGAGCGCGGAGGCCAGACCGTCAGGAGCTGAGCTCGCCCTCGCCAGATATTAGATCAACAACCATTAAACATAATACGAACCATCTTCCGTGGCCAGGGCTCAACAGCTGCGCGTACAAACAGCTACAAATACGTCCCGGGAGGCTCGGGGCCCAGCCCGCCGACGGCCCCGCGCCTCCGGCGGCCGCAGGGCCCTGGTTCCCCGCATCCAGATGCACTGGTACGTTCGTTCCCCGTGAACTGCACACACGCCGGTCCCCACGCCGGCCTCATGACATACCTACCCGTGTGGCTTCTCGGGGCGGGGGGGGGGGGGCGGAGGAAGTGGCCCAGCGCTGCAGAAACCCAGGCCGGACTCGGGGGCAGAGTCTGTGGCTCGTGTGTCACTTTCGTGGGGACCTGGCTCCGGGGTGTGTGAGCCTGGGGTTCCCTGCTGGTGAAGGGCAGCTCTGTCCTGAGGGAGGTCAGAGGTCAGTGGGCACGTCTCCCCTGCCCCCTTACCAGGCCTTCCACCTATTCTGTGGATCCGATAAAAATAATACATCAGTTACTGAAAAGGTGAAATTTAACACTATGAGACACAGGTCTAAATTCTATGATTACAGAATTACTTTTCTGAGAAATGTCACAAACCTCCCTAAAACGTAGCGCACACACACACACACACACACACACACACACACACACACACGACTTCTGAAATGCACACCTCATCCCCCTGCTTTCATCAGAGGCCCTGACACTGCCCAGTGTTATCTTGGCTTTTGACATTTACCGCCTGTGTTCTTCACTAGATTAAGTTTCAATGACGACAAGGATCCATCAGCCTGTCCATTACTGTTCTTCATGACACACGATAATTCTGATTGAACAAATCCATGAGTGGGTTACATCTGATACATAAAATTACATTCTCTTTCCTGTTTCAATACAAGGGGGCTGCTGCTAGCTTCCTTGGGTCAGTTTCCACACCCTCATCTGCACATATTTCTGTAAGAGAGTTAGGGAGCAGTGATTTTTTCCTGCAGTTAACAGTGACCTTCAGCCTCTGTACATTTTCCTGCTCGAGCCTGTTTCGCCGCTTCCCTCCTTGGACCAAAAAAGACCATCCCAACGTTAAAGTTTAGCAGGAAGACAAGCACGTAACACACCACGTCGTGAAGCCCTTGGTTCTACAGGAAGTCTCGGTTCTAACAGAAACAGAGTAAGATCCCACGTCAGCTCCGAGCTGCGGAGACGCACCAGGGATGCTCTCCGCCCCCCGTGCGGCCCCAGCCCGCGGCACCACGCGCCCGTGCACTTGCTCAGCCACGACTCTGGCCTGTCTTCCCTGAAGGACCTGTCACGTTTCCTCGCTGTTAAGCGCCTTCTGCAGACCTTCCCCACCTTGGGGAACCGTCCACCTTTCAGGTCTCGCGTTGCCCCTGAAGCCCGGGAGGCAGGCCCCCAGCGCCCTGCTCAGGGGCTGCAGCCCTGCCCGAGGGTCACAGCCTCAGTGCAGGCGTCACAGGAGACGTCAGCAGCAGCTGGGAGCAGTGCTCATCACCAAGTCTGACCTATTTTCCTATTTTTATTCCTATTTTCATGAACTGAGGATTTAAGTCCATGGCCAACCCTTCAGCCGAACACCCAAGCTTGCACAGTAATTACTCAATTACCTTTAAATTTTGTTAAACTCTCATCATATGAAACTCGCAGCTTTACATGTTTCCAGTTTGTGATGTGACAAATGTGTTTCTGTCGAGGTAAATGAATAGAGTATGTGCTTTTTACAGTTTAACTAAAATGAGAATTTGAGGCTCTTGCTTCTGACAATGCCCTCAACCTGGGCCCCCAGGACCAGGAAGCATCAGGAAAAATAGACGTCAAGGATGAAGGTTCGCCTTGAAGGAGAGTCGTCGCTGGATCTGTGTCACCACTGGGCCGTCTAACTGTTAATACCAATTCAGCACATGTTTTTGAGCACCTGTGGTTTCTGCCAAATGACATGCTAGAGTCTGGGGCTGCAGAGTTCACAGGAGATGACAGCATGGGACAGAATCAGGAGCGGAAGTGCACAGGCCTTTAAAGGAGACAGGGCATGATGCCCACCCAGGGGCGGACACTTTGGGGAGGCTGGGTCTTGAAGGACAAGTAAGAATTAGAGGAGGGAGACAAGTGGAGAGAACTTTTCCAGAAAGAAGAGCTGGCCCGGGCAGGGGGCATGGCCGCGTGAGAGCACAGCTTGCAGAAGGGTGCGGGATTCAGCATGCTGGGCAGACTTTTGGAGGAAAACATCAGAGGCCAGAGAAGCAAGTGACAGACACACGTGAGTTTCAGATCCGCATTCAGGAGCAACGGCTGTGGCTGAACTAGTGGAGAATGCGCCTACATCCAGAGAAAGGTCCTTAAGAGAGTGATGCCAAGTGGAGTCCAAGGGTTTCCTATAGACGGCAGGCTCCCATGTTCAAAGACAGAAAAGCCAGAAGCAAATGGTGTGTGCTTAGATTCCACACCTGGGTATCCCAGAGGAAAGAGTGTTCATAAAGCCATGTGGGCAGAAGAGACCTTGGGTTCCATCTGTTACAGTGACACTCCCGAAGTACCGGTAATGGATCACCAGCTGGCGATGATTCTCAGGATGTGACTGTTCACGTGCACAAGCTTGTGTTTCCTGTCTAACTGCCCTACTGGAACCTCCTGGGCAGGATATATCCACGTCCTTGAAGACAAACGTGAACACAAGTCGTAGAGTGGGCAGCCTTACATCTTTCCTAAGCTTAGGGGGAAAGTATCCAATCTTTGGGAACTAACAATGATGCTAGCTGTGAGCTTTTCCTAGATGGATGTCCATCGTTTTGAAGTTCTATTGTTTAAATCTTTCATTAATAGCTATTACATTTTGTCAAATGATTTTTCTGTGCCTACTGAGATGATCACACATTTTCTTTATTGACACAATGTATTATGGTACATTAATTTACTTTTTTATTAAGCCAACCTTGCATTCCTGGGATAAATCTCTATCGCTAATGGTGTGTAATCTTTAATATATTTTTCTGGGTTGATTTGCTAGTAATTTGTTGAGAATTTTTGTGTCTATATTCATAACAGATATTGGTCTTAGTTTTCTGTTCTTTTGATTTTTTTTAAATCAGAGTAATACTGATCTCCTTGAATGAGTTATGCTGTGTTTCCTGTAATTTCTTGGAAGATTTTGCGAAGAAGTGGTATTAATGCTTCTTTAAATGTTTGGTAGGAGTTACCAGTGAAGCCATCTTGTCCTGGATTTGCTTTGTGGAAAGTTTTTAAATTATTATTATTATTTAATCTTGTTATAAATCTACTAAAATTTTCTATTTATTCTTGAGTCAGTTTCACTAATTTGTACTTTTCTAGGAATGTTTCCATTTCAACCAAGGTATGTACATTACTGGGATACAGCAGCTCATTGTAAGGCAGGCAGAGATGTCTCCACTTCCACTTCTGATTTCAGTAATTTGAGTCTTCTCTCCTTTTTCTTCATCAGTTTTAGCTCTTATCATAAGTTCAACCCTTGATAATTTCATGTATTCTAACATTTGGATACACAATTTAAAGTGTAATTTTATGAGATGACTCACCTAAAAATTAAGATAGCTAATCATACACAGGTGAAATTCTAGATCACACTGAAAGGCTACCACACTGTGGGAACATCCATCTGGGACTCTAGAGACCCCTAGAACATGTGTTCTGCTATGGACTAGCTCTATAATTTTCAATAGATCACCTTTTTTCTTTAGGCTACAAATGGAACGCCACACCTGGGGGGACTGTCACTAACGCACTCCCATCAGTGGTGGAGAGCTTGAGGTGAGGCAAATCAACTCTGTTCAGAACGGAAGTCTGAGCCCAGGTCTCCTGCATGCCAAGCATGACGGATGCTTCAGTGCCCAAGTACCCTTCTCATGGGCTTCCCAGGTGGCTCAGTGGTAAAGAACTCACCTGCAATGCAGGAGACCCCAGTTCGATTCCTGTGTTGGGAAGTTCCCCTGGAGAACGGATAGGCTGCCCACTCCAGTATTCTTGGGCTTCCCTAGGGGCTCAGCTGGTAAAGAATCCACCTGCAATGTGGGAGACCTGGTTCAATCCCTGGGTTGGGAAGATCCCCTGGAGAAGGGAAAGGCTACCCACTCCAGTATTCTGGCCTGGAGAATCCCATGAACAGAGGAGTCTGGTGGGCTACAGTCCATGGGGTCACAAAGAGTCGGACACGACTGAGCAACTAAACCACCACCACCATGCTCTTTTCTTTATATTTTCTTTAAAGCTCAAAGATTGTTTTACTTAAAATTAGATTTCCTTGGGTCTAACAACTAAAAGCATGAGAATCATACAGGAGACCATGAACTATTTCAAATTCTTAAATTCAGCAACAGGGGAAAAACAGACTCATCCATCAGAAGTTCTTTTTTCTTCCTTTCTTTTATAATCTAACGTAAATCACGGAGAGCAAAGGCAAAATTTAAAAGCAACACGATATTTCCCAGTAGTTCACCTTATCCTTGAAGTGAGACTTATTAACTGTTATCCAGATGTGTTTAACGTAGCTTAAAACAACTGCGCTCTGGTTTTAAACTGTAGGGTAATAATTTAACAATGTTCTATCTGCCTGAAACAAGACCACCCACACTTGAGAAATTTCCATCTTTCTTGAAGTCTGTATAACACAGAACTTGGCAAGCAAGGAAACAGCAGTAGGGAGGCCAAGATGTGGTCCGGAGAAGGCAGCTTTCTATACAGAGTGAATTGCTGCTGATAAATAGAAGCAACTATTGTTCAGTTTTCATGCCCAACACATCCACATCGGCATAGTTGCTTCCAGCAGGAAACAGCAGCAAAATTCCAGATCTGTCTCCATTTAACCCAACACCTTCCCCGTGCACTTTCGGCTGAGGAGTCGAGACCAACGACCGCACACAAGGAGGGGTCACTTGACAGAAGTGCATTGAGGTTGCCAGCATGCCTGCGAGCCTTCATCTCTGGAAAATATTAGAGCATCTTTGTGTGCCAGTTACAAAAACAGATTCAAAAGAGTGAAAGCGAAGCCTGCACCAACAGTTCAAATGAGTGTGGACGAGGATTCTTCTCTTGGAAGATTCTCCTGAGTCCTGCATCAGGACCACACCTGCTGTGTGTTCCAGGGGACACCAGGGCAGCCAGGCCCCAATCACCCTCTCAAGCGTCCATGTTCGCCGTGACCCTGCTCACACCTGCACAGAAGCCCCTTGGCTCTAGCCATGGTCACTATTGATCTGGGTATGTTTCTTTATATCAGAGTATCCGGTTGAAGTGGGCTCCCCTTGTGGCTCAGATGGTAAAGAATAGGCCTGCAATGCAGAAGACCTGGGTTTGATCCCTGGGTCAGGAAGATCCCCTGGAGAAGGGAATGGCAACCCACTTCAGTATTCTGGCCTGGAGAATCCCGTGGACAGAGGAGCCTGGCAGGGTACAGTCCACGGGGTCACAAAGAGTCAGACACGAATGAGCAACTAACACTATATCCTATTTTAAGTATAGAACTAATAACACAGGTGACAGAGATTGCTTAAAAATGAAGGAAAATGCTACAGAAAAGACTGTTCTTTCAATTCCAGCTGACTGCCCCAAGATGTTTAATGGCATGCATCAGACAGCAAGGATTCATCATGCTCCCGAGACAAGCCGTGCAGGGGGTTCTGGACACCAAGGAGTGGAGTCAAGACATTGATCTGATGTCTAAACTGCACCCACGAATCGGGGCTCTCCCCTGGGCCCAGGCTTCACTACGGATGTCAAGGGTGTGGCCCTCAGGAGGCGGGAAAGGAGTGGACTTGGGGGCCAAGCCGCCCTGACCAGCCCCCCAGTCCCTGCCTCCTCTCCCCAGCTCTCGGCAAACTCAGGGTCAGGTCACACAGTGTGGCCCTCAGGAGGAGGAGGGCCTCCCTGTCATGCCTCAGGGGGTTGTGCAGCCAGTAGGCATTTTCTAGGGAGCCGCGGCTCGCAGATCCACAGGGCGTAGATTTACCAGACACGCAGCCCTAACCCAGAGTCATCCTGCTAAAAGTGCCACAGAGGTCAGGGCTGTCCTCCCAGCAAACAGCGGGAACCTCTGTACCAGGAGGCAGTGGTCACCTTGGTAACAGCAGCGGTCCAGGTCGCCTGCTTCTTTCTCCCGAGCGGCCCTGCGTGACCCTAGTGGCTGAGAGAGAGACTCAGCTCCCGAGCGGCCCTGCGTGATCCTAGTGGCTGAGAGAGAAACTCAGCCCAGGCCAGCCGCCCCGACGTTTTCCTGCCACTACACGAGGCAGGCGAGGCACAGCCCCCGTCCTCCGTGTGGCTTGGATTCCATGCAGAGGGGCAGCCAGGAAGAGCGTGGACATGAGCGCAGACTGTGAAATAGTAACAGGACCGAGGCCGAGGGCCAGGGCTCCGGGTCGGCGGTTGGAGGAGGGCTCTCTGCAGGTGTAACCGGGGAACTGGGGTCCTCGAGACAAGAAGCTGTTGATGGCAAATTCAGGGAAACCACTATAGTCGGGGAGAAAGTGAAAGTGAAGTCGCTCAGTCGTGTCAGACTCTTTGCGGCCCCATGGACTGTAGCTCACCAGGCTCCTCCGTCCATGGGATTCTCCAGGCAATAGTACTGGAGTGGGGTGCCATTTCCTTCTCCAAGGGATCTTCCCCACCCAGGGTTCGAATCCGGGTCTCCCACATTGCCGGCAGATGCTTTACCGTCTGAACCACCAGGGAAGTCGGGGAGAAAAGCAGGGCACAAATCCTGAAGCAGAACAGCTCTGAGTCGAACAGAGACATCTGGGGAGTGAGACATGCCTGCAGGGGTGGACCCTGGGCGAGGAGGAGGGTCCTGCAGCACAGGCCTCAGGTGGGCGCGGGGCCTCGCAGGACCCCGTCCCCTCCGGCAGAGGTAGGCACCGTCCCAGGAGGGCGTGGGGCAGGCAGGAGGGTGACACCCGCTGGTCCGTTTCAGGGACATGTCTGGCCACCGGTGAGAAGGGGCAAAGAGGGGCGTGGTCCAGGAGGGAGAACGGGGTCTGCAAGAAGGTGGGAGGAGCTAGCAGAAGAGTGGACGGATCTGACTGTGGGTCAAGACGTGGCCAGGGTGTGTAATCACACCTCAACAAAGCATGGGGCTGAACTCACGGCCAAGAGTCCTTATCTCCTGAGGATATTACTGCGTGGTGAGGTAGTCACAGCTGAGGCACACCCTGCCAGAGGCGTCCTTCGTGATAAATGGAGAGTATGCTGGGGTCGGGGGCTGAAACAAGATGAGTTTTAACTGTTGAAAACGGGAGGATGTGGAGATCCACTATGCACGGAACAGATGCTTGACCTTCTCCACAATAAGACATCTGCAAGGGAAAAGCACAGGGCAGGGCAGGCCTGCTGGCTGGGAACCACTCACCCACACGGGGCCCCACAGCCTCTCCAAGTGAGCCCTCTCTGCCTAGAACAGCGGGACACTTTTGAACAAAATGTACTCTTTTTAAGACACTTTCATCAGCAGAAAGGATCCACTTATTTGGCAATTTGGAAGTTCTTTGTTACACTGAGCTAAAAATAAATCTTTCTGAAACTTCCAACCCTGGGACCTGGTTCAGTAACGTGGGAACCGAGAAGCAAGGGGACTCTTCCTATGTGAAAACTATGAAGACTGAAGGGCAGCTGTCAGCTCAGACTGATCCTTCAAACCGTTCCCTAAAACCAAAAGATGTTTTCCTCATAAATAGTCCTTTTCCTATTCCTTCTCCCCTTTTTTTTTTCCCAAGTCCAGATGCCCTTAGCTTCCTTCTGGGCTTGGTCACTCAGTCGTGTCCAAGTCTTTGCGACCCCGTGGACTGTAGCCCACCAGGCTCCTCTGTCCATGGGATTTTCCAGGCAAGAGTACTGGAGTAGGGTGCCATTGCCTTCTCCGATTTCTATCATATGATCCCATTAAATTAAAAGTACAAAACTAATGGTTAGGCTTTGTACGTGAGCTTGTCCCCACCCATGCGTAAAGGCCAGGCCTGCACATCATTTGTCCACAGTTAATGGGACTAAGGACAGCAACTGACCCAATAAGAATACTCCATACGGACAGGAAGCGATAATTCAAAATATAAGTACTGTGGTCAGTTATGTTAGTACTGTCAGCGTTTCATGTTAATTCAAGTGCCCCAAGTACTGAACTTCTTTCTTGCCCTAAGAATCATAAACATTTGCTAGAATCCCTTTAACACACACATAAAAATCACATTAACGTGACGTTCATGGTGACGATGTTACAGGATTCAGCGTCTTTGCTCAAAATCCACAGCTGTTCATCTCAGCTCTCCCCACCCATGGGTATGTGTGGGAGGTGTGTGTGTGTGACAGGGGTGTGGGGTGTGACGGGGGTGTGGGTGCGTGTGACAGGGATGTGGGTGTGAGTGTGACGGGGGTGTGTGACAGGTGTGTGTGTGACAGGGATGTCAGTGTGTGTGATGGGGGTGTGGGTGTGAGTGTGATAGGCGTGTGGGTGTGTGATGGGGGTATGTGTGTGATGGGGGTGTTGGCGTGTGATGGGGGTGTGGGCGTGTGACAGGGGTGTGGGTGTGAGTGTGATGGGGGTGCGGGCGTGTGACGGGTGTGGGTGTGTGTGTGACAAGGATGTGGGTATGAGTGTGATGGGGGTGTGGGTATGAGTGACAGGTGTGTGCGACAGGGGTGTCACTGTGTGATGGGGATGTGGGTGGGTGTGTGACGGGGGTGTGGTGTGAGTGTGGCGGGGGTGTGGGTGTGAGTGTGGCGGGGTGTTGGTGTGAGTGTGACGGGTGTGTGTGTGTGTGACGGGGGTGTGGGTGTTTGTGTGACGGGGGTGTGACTGTGTGTGATGGGGATGTGTGTGTGTGTGTGTGATGGTGTGGGTGTGAGTGTGATGGGGTGTGCGTGTGTGTGTGACGGGGGTGTGTGTTTGTGACGGGTGTGTGTGTGTGACGGGGGTGTGGCTGTGTGTGTGACGGGGTGTGGCTCTGAGTGTGATGGGGGTGTGTGTGTGTGTGTGATGGGGGTGTGGGTGTGTGACGGGCGTGTGGGTGTGAGTGTGACGGGGGTGTGGGTGTGTGAGGATGTGTGTGTGTTTGCTCTAACCTCCCGAGTCCTCTCTGCCCCCAACTTTCTTGATCCCACTCACAACATTAGAGTTAAGGTTTTGGTTAGAAAATAAAAGGTGAACTACCAAAAAAGCTGAACAGATAACTTCTTAAAGATTAAAATGCTTCTGTTCACTTTATGGGCCAGTACAACTGTCTGTGCAGTATTTTCTGAATGCAATTTTATGTGAAGAAATGAAGTTGACATACAACTTCCTCACATCACCATGGATCCAGGCAGCAGCTCAACCTTGACCTGGTTCTCAGCCCTGCTGGCCCCATTAAAGTCACCTTAAAGAGCTGTTTCTTGGCAGGAATCCATTTAAACCATGAGTCCGTTTTTTAAGTATAACTTAGTTAAGACGAGATACGTCACGCCGACTGGCAGTGAACTCCTGTGCCTGTGGCCGTGTGCTGGAGGAGAGGCGCGTGGGTGCCAGGCCCTCATGTGTCCACCCGCTCAGCGGGGGCACTGGTGCCGGTCCACGTGGGCCCCAGGCCCTCACATGCCCACCCGCTCAGTGGGGGCACTGGGGTTGGTCCACACAGGAGCCACCTACAAGCCTTCCTCTGCCATCTTCTAACTGAAGCGTAGCCCAAAGCTCTAGTATTTTCTTCTTCATGCTCAGCTGTGGCGCCCACAGCACTGGTCACTTCAGGGAGCTGAGCTGGGAGGCGCAGCTACCAGTCAGGCAGCAGGTGGAGATGTGGGTCCCGGGAGGAAGCGTGTGGGGACGGTGCGAGTTACACCTGTGACCTGGGTACGCTCCCCAGCGGCAGGATATGGAGAACGTGTGGACGCGGGGGCAGGAAGAGCTGACCAACACACACATCACCATGGAAACACGTCCCATGGACACCAAGAGGAGGCGGCCCTGGGGGGTTGGAGGGAGCAGTGGTGAACACTGAGCCAGGCACATGCCTGAGATCACATGCGCCTCTCAGGGACACAGCGGGAGACGCGGCTGCTTCCAGCAGAACTCTAAGCTCAGGGCCAGTCCTGCAAGTCCCACATGGTGCTCCTTCTAGAGCACCCACAACTAGTGAGGGAGGCAATCCCTAGGCAGGTTGACAAGAAGTCCAGGGTCCCCAAAGAGGAGGAAAAAGGGGTCTGGGTTTCTTGAGGAGGAGATCAGATCAGATCAGTCGCTCAGTCATGTCCGACTCTTTACGACCCCATGAATCGCAGCACACCAGGCCTCCCTGTCCATCACAACTCCCAGAGTTCACTCAGACTCACGTCCATCGAGTCAGTGATGCCATCCAGCCATCTCATCCTCTGTCGTCCCCTTCTCCTCCTGCCCCCAATCCCTCCCAGCACCAGAGTCTTTTCCAGTGAGTCAACTCTTCACATGAGGTGGCCAAAGTACTGGAGTTTCAGCTTTAGCATCATTCCTTCCAAAGAAATTCCAGGGCTGATCTCCTTCAGAATGGACTGCTTGGATCTCCTTGCGGTCCAAGGGACTCTCAAGAGTCTTCTCCAACACCACAGTTCAAAAGCATCAATTCTTCAGCACTCAGCCTTCTTCACAGTCCAACTCTCACATCCATACAGGACCACTGGAAAAACCATAGCCTTGACTAGACGAACCTTTGTTGGCAAAGTAATGTCTCTGCTTTTGAATATGCTATCTAGGTTGGTCATAACTTTCCTTCCAAGGAGTAAGCGTCTTTTAATTTCATGGCTGCAGTCACCATCTGCAGTGATTTTGGAGCCCAAAAAATAAAGTCTGATACTGTTTCCACTGTTTCCCCATCTATTTCCCATGAAGTGATGGGACCGGACGCCATGATCTTTGTCTTCTGAACGTTGAGCTTTAAGCCAACTTTTTCACTCTCCACTTTCACTTTCATCAAGAGGCTTTTGAGTTCCTCTTCACTTTCTGCCATAAGGGTGGTGTCAGCTGCATATCTGAGGTTATTGATATTTCTCCTGGCAATCTTGATTCCAGCTTGTGTTTCTTCCAGTCCAGCATTTCTCATGATGTACTCTGCATATAAGTTAAATAAGCAGGATGACAATATACAGCCTTGACGTCCTCCTTTTCCTATTTGGAACCAGTCTGTTGTTCCATGTCCAGTTCTAACTGTTGCTTCCTGATCTGCATACAGATTTCTCAAGAGGCAGATCAGAAGGTCTGGTATTCCCATCTCTTTCAGAATTTTCCACAGTTTATTGTGATCCACACAGTCAAAGGCTTTGGCATAGTCAATAAAGCAGAAATAGATGTTTTTCGGGAACTCTCTTGCTTTTTCCATGATCCAGCGGATGTTGGCAATTTGATCTCTGGTTCCTCTGCCTTTTCTAAAACCAGCTGAGGAGGAGATAGGAGTCTGGAATTCTCAAGGAGGAGGAAAGGACAGACATCTTTTTTTTTCTCTACATTCCTTAGTCTTAGTCACATAAAACATTTTTTTCTTTAAGTCTGAAACTGGTGATTACACAAGAAACAACTCAGTGACAGTGCATCCTGCTTGAGGACAGTTTCTCCTTCCTGAAAACCTTCTGACTAATCCTGATATCTTAGAATGTATATTATGGGAGTGGGTCTGGTAGGATCTTTCTAGTGTTAAGTTCTAAGCCTGTTATCCTAAAATGTAAATTGTGGGAGTGGGTCTGGTGAAATTTTCACAAACTTGAGACATTCTTTTGATTTACTGTAATAATTAATTAAAAAGTATATAACTCCCTTGCTAACACTAGTGAGGGGCCACTCTCCATCCCCCGCCTCTGATGTCTGGGTCAGAAGCTCTCTCTGTCCCTTTTGATACTTTAATAAAACTCTGCTACACAAAAGCTCCCGAGTGATCAAGCCTGGTGCCTGGTCCCGAAGCTGCACCTTCCTCAGAGGTCACAAATCCCACACTGCTCACCGTCAGCTGTCACCAGCCTCACAGCCCGCACATCACGATGCTTTCACTCTTCCCCCCAGCCTCCAGAGGACAGAGGCCTTGTTTTATTTACTGATAAATTATCTAACTTCTATGCAGAGTACATCATGAGAAGTGCTGGGCTGGAAGAAGCACAAGCCGGAATCAAGATTGCTGGGAGCAATATCAATAACCTCAGATATGCAGATGACACCACCCTTATGGCAGAAAGTGAAGAAGAACTAAAAAGCCTCTTGATGAAAGTGAAAGAGGAGAATGAAAAGTTGGCTTAAAGCTCAACGTTCAGAAAACTAAGATCATGGCATCTGGTCCCATCACTTAATGGCAAATAGATGAAGAAACAGTGGAAACAGTGGCTGATTTTATTTTTCTGGGCTCCAGAATCACTGCAGATGATGACTGCAGCCATGAAATTAAAAGACGCTTACTCCTTGGAAGCAAAATTATGACCAACCTAGATAACATATTCAAAAGCAGAGACATTTCTTTGTCAACAAAGGTCCACCTAGTCAAGGCTATGGTTTTTCCAGTGGTCATGTATGGATGTGAGAGTTGGACTGTGAAGAAAGCTGAGAGCCGAAGAATTGATGCTTTTGAACTGTGGTGTTGGAGAAGACTCTTGAGAGCCCCTTGGACTGCAAGGAGATCCAACCAGTCCATCCTAAAGGAGATCAGTCCTGGGTATTCATTGGAAGGACTGATGCTGAAGCTGAAACTCCAATAGTTTGGCCACCCGATGCAAAGAACTGACTCATTGGAAAAGACCCTGACACTGGGAAAGATTGAAGGCAGGAGGAGAAGGGGATGACAGAGGATGAGATGGCTGGATGGCATCACCGACTCAATGGACATGAGTTTGAGCAATCTCCGGGAGTTGGTGATGGACAGGGAGGCCTGGCATGCTATGGTTCATGAGGTCACAAAGAGTCAGACACGACTGAGTGGCTGAACTGAAGAAAGTGAGACCTCACTGAAGTCCATTAAGACCTCGTCCCTTCTAGTTCAAACACATCCTACGAAACATGATGCGGCTTTGGGCCTCAGGGCCCTAGCACCTCCTCTCCGGCCAGAGCTTCACAGCAGTGGCCCTTTCCCTGTGAGCTCTGAGCACAGGGCTGTATGCACCCGTGTCTCCTCCACTCCTGAGAAGCTGGAGAAATGTCCAAACTCACATGGAACCCCTCCTCTTTGGGGATTTCACTGAGTTCCACTAAATCTTAAAAAGGAGACAGTAGGAGTGTTTTCTCAGATCAGCGAATGAAAGGGTTTTTTCCTTCATTAATTTTTTAATTTATTGGCATGTAGCTTGTTCACGGTGCTGTGTGAGTTTCAGGTGTACAGCACAAGGAGTCAGGATTACCCACACCCATCTGTCCTCTTCTCTTAGATATTTTTCCTAACTTTTTAAGCTGACTGGAGGAGGCTCTGTTCCTCGAGAGTGACTGCTCTAGGTGCTCACTGAAACATCTGCAAAAGGCGAGCTTTCAGGAGAGCACAGAGCCGGGTGCCGCCCCACCGGCCACTGGAGGAAGCAGGCTCTGCACGCTTGTGCAGTCTCCACTGTTTCTATGTGGGCACGAGTTACACAGGGCACGCACTGGACAGTTCTAGGGAAAATAAAACAGCCGTGCCCGGACCGGCATGGCCCTTCGCACTGTTGCGGAAGGTGCATGAGGACCCACCTTGTTGCGTGAGGCTACTCCATGGGGAACAAACCACGACAGCAGACATCTAAACCACAGGGCTCACAAGGCTCTAATCCTCCCCCTCACTAGTCAGCTACATGGCAGGCACCCTGCCTCCACTGCCCTCGTGTGTCTGTGCCCCCACCCCACCTTCATCTCCTGCACCCGCTCCCCTGCACCTGGCGGGTCTGTGCCCCCCAGCCCACCCCCACCTCCTGCACCCACTCCCCTGCACCTGGAGGGTCTGCACTCGAGCCCACCTCCAGCTCCTGGTGGGTCTGTGCCCCTCACCTCACCTCTACCTCCTGTGCCTGCCTCCTCCACCGACAATGTTCTGTCTCCAGCAGACCAAGTAAGCCCTTCTCTTTCTTGTACAAATGTCAGAAGGAAGTGCTGGTGCCAAACTCTCACTGAATCTTTATAATGTACCTTAGAATAGAAATTAGGAATTAATCTTACGGCATGAGCTCAGGCTATAGCGGTGTGCATCTGTAAGATATACCACACCTACCAGCTCACGTGGTGTTACAGTCACACATGGCAGGCTGGGGACGAGCCACAGAAGACCCTTCCCTTTACTGGTGCTTATGAAGCTTACAGTCAATAGAAAATGCTTGCTGTTTTAATAAAACACGAGTATCCAAAAATATTAGGGACGAATAGTCACAAAGGATGAGTAAATATAAGAAGTCGGAAAGGCATGAAAAGAGGGATCAGCTAGGCTATCATGGGGAGATTCTGGTTGTGGATGCAGGATTTCTCTTCAGAACCCTCTCTCAGCAGCTCTGTGACCCTGGGTCCATCTCAACCTCCCTTGTTTGTGTTTCTATAAGAAATGATGACACCTTTTAAGATGACTTTGAAGGCTAAATATTTACTTTATGTGAACACGATAACTTGCTTTGGAACCATGACTCTCAAGGTCAATCCTCCTAGAAGAAACAGCTCTTAGAGCTATCCCCATGAAGGTGGAGAGCAAGCCAGGGGGCGTTCCTGCTAGCGTGCGAGGGCTGGGTTAGGACCAGGGGGGAGGGAGCACGGCTGAGCTGCAGCCCAGGCTCCACACCAAGGCTGCTGCATGTTAGCCCTGTCGCCCAGCTCTTCTAGATGGGGGCGGGGTGTATTTTATCAAGAATGTAAACAAAGGAGAGTGTTCTCTGTGATCTCTCAAGTTCCTTCTAGCTCTAAAGCGCGACTATTCCAGTTCTGCTAAAATGGACCACGAGCAAACAGACTAACAAACGAGTCCGAATCCCTGAACCAGCAAAGAACCAAACCGCACAGGACGTGCCTTCCAATTTAAGGCAACTGTGGAAACTCGATTCCGAACTGCATTTCCAAGCTGAGTACTGTAGGCCCACAGTCCCCTCGGCCTCGAGATCTGGAAGAACTTAGTGGCTTGGCAGGACGGCGTGGCAGCTGGGCACGGAGGCACACAGCCTCTGAATGGAAAAGCTGACGGCTGTGCAGACTGGGGGTCCAGTAACCCAGATCCCCCTCTGCTCCAGGGCTGTGGGGAAGAGCCGCGCCCGCAGCCGTGTGCAGAGCCCGACCTGCCAAGTCAGAGGCCCTGCTTTCCTCCGCTCGTGTTCCTGTGTCCTTCCTGAGAAAGCGCAGGCTTAGACGCTGCACCAGCACAGGTGTGAGCAAACAAAAACACCAACGCAGCGAACCCTTAGACAAAAATAAACACCTGAGGATACCAGGTCTCCAACTTCTGAAGCCACGAAACAGCCGTTCCGTGTGCAGCCCCTTTGCCATCTCACTCCGGGGCGGCAGGACCAGTGGCCTTTGACTGATTCATGGGCAACACTGGAAGTGGCCCCTCCTTCTAAGCTGGTCTGGGCTTATACGAAAGTCTACATTTAAAAAAAAAAAAAAAAAAGAAAGTCTACATTTTACACATAAACTCACTCTATGTTTCTGCCGATTCATCACTTTAAATGCCTGCAGAGCAGACCAGAGCCCAGCTAAGTGTCCTGGACCCTGGGTCTCTTATGTGCATTTCTGCTCCCATGGGAGGGAATCGCCCTCAGGGGAGACTGGGACTCCTGGGGCCCAGTGAGCACAGTAGTCAGCAGTGATGATGGGATCATGACACGCATGTGTGCACACACACATGAACACGCACACATACACACATGCACATACACACCCATGATTCACTCCCCAGGAGACACTGAGCCTCTACTCTGCTGGTGATGGGTCTGACTCTCAGGCATAAAAACGAAAGTGAAGAAGAAAAACCATCCTCCCGAGGAACGGAAATTCCAGTGGAGAAGCTGACACATGAACTGATAATTTAAGAATGTAACGCTCCGGGTGCCGTTCACTGCTGTGCTGGGTTCAGCCGCTCACCATGCCCGACTCTCCGACCCCATGGACCCCACCAGGCAAGGATACCGGAGTGGGCTGCCATGTCCTACTCCAGTGTGGTCTTTACATCAGCATCTAAAACTGTTACCAAAAGGCCGAGATCTGAAGCTGACTATTTCAGGGGAAGGTCAGAGAAGACAGCGTTGGAAGGAGGCCCCACGCTGAGCAGGGGTCTGACTGAGGACCACACGGAGCGCAGCACTGGTGCGGGGCCGGCTGGGACCCCGTGAACGGTGTGGGCGAGGGCTGGGAAGTGGGCCGGCTAAGACCTTGTGGGACAACATCCTGGAGGCTGTGCCGAGGACTTGCATTTACAGTTTCATTCATGCTATCTCACCAAAATCCTACAGGGAGAATTATACAGCAGATAAGCAAAATGGTGACCATGAGGTCACATAAGGTCAATTACAGTGTTATAGTGAGCATTTTCCAGAATACTATTGAGCCTTCAGCTTTATAGTGGAGTCACAAGCAGTCGAACATTTCAGACATGTTATCAGGCACGTCCAGAACTTTTGCCATACACATGGTCACCACAAGGGTTTTCAGTGCGTGACTAATTGGCATTAAACCAATCACACAGGAAAGCTTAGCGAGCTGGTGACCGTCTGTCTGGCTCTCTGCTTTGCTTCTCCATCGACACACTGCCTTGTTTTCATATGACACAAGCCAAAGCCCTCGTAACGGTCTACACCGTGCCAAGCAGACGGAGCAGCCCTAAGACAGTGGATGATGACTATGCACGTCAGCCGGACGGAAAACAGGGGGGTAAAACTACCGGAAGCGAGAGTGCAAAGCCGCACTGCATCCTCTACCAGACAACGTAACACTTCAGTCTGCAAATCCTCTGTTGATCTGAAGGGGCAGAGTTGTCACGGGGATGTGTGACAAGTGACAATGAACCAAGAGCGCACAGCAGGGCTCAGGTACAAACAACGTCCCAGTACCGGGAACCTGATATCCCTCTTGATAGAGAGAACACTAGCAAAAAAGGAAAACGTGTAACGCTGAATGAGGAGCAAAAAAAGTATAAACTACTACACAGGAAATGCGTGGAAGGCAACCACAAAATTTACACAAAATTTACGATCATTTACACATGATCGTCATGACTCTACATGCATTTTAAATTATTCAAATATTTTGTATGTCACAATAAAAGCTTTTTATTTTTTGTTATTCATTTCACATTATGTGCTTTTAAATGTAACTTTTAATTTTTGGTTATTTAATCTTTTATGGCAAAACTGCCTTATAGCCAATTAGGTATGCAAAATGCTTGCAGCAAAAACACTAACAGCAAAGATACTTACGGCATAAGTTAGCAGAACCGTCAACGGGAGACTATGGTGTAACATGTACAGATGTCTTTTCAGTGCTCCCAGAAACCTTAATATCTATAAAAATCCTTCTAACTTCATAGTGTTCCATGATTTCTTAGAACTGTGAGTACTGAGTAAATTATGTCATCATATCTCCCCACATGATTTAGTGCTTTCTGGGTTCAAACTAGCAAGTGTGACCTGTGTTTCTTCAGAAATTGGTCTAAATCCAACATTTGTCTGGACTTTCCATTTCCTAGCAATGGCTTCCGGATATAAGATGCCTTCCTCACTGGAGCACTCTGTGTCAGGTCTGCTGATGGGTGACCTCGGAGCATGCCTGCATTTAGAACTTCCTCTCTGCTTTCCCATCAGGTCTGTGCACTGTGCCCCACAGCGGCTGGGGCAGCGCTGATTTCACGCAGGTAATGGCGCCTGTGCCGTCTCTGGCCAGGCTGCAGATGGAGCTGGGCATCTAGACCACTGAGCTCAACATCAGCCCTGGGTCCAGGTTCCAGTGGGTTCTTGCTATTGAGTGATGGATGTGGGCCTTCCTAGAAAAGTGGGTAGAAGTCAGGGGCTGCAACCTCGAGCTTGGACAGCCAAGTGCTGGCGGTCCCCCAGGAGGACACTGCACGTGGGGTCAGCCTGTGTACCCCCATCTAGGTCACTTAACACAGAAGCTCCCAGAATGGGCTCTGACACGCATCCTGATGTTCCAGTGGGAAATTCAAATGTCCAGCCTCCTGATGGACCTATGGAAACAGCACATGTGGGACAGGACACAAACATCCCTACTTTCTTAGAAACTCTCTAGGCTTTCGTGAAAGTACACCCGTGTACTGTGCACAACTCTCCAAGCCAAGTTCCTGCTGCTCAGCTAAAACAGACTCCGCACCTCTCCAGAGCACAAGAGCCATAAATCTATAGCAAAACAGACTTCAGCTGACTGACGTTGGCAACTTGAGCCCTGGAGTAAATTCTGCTACTAACGGTTCAAACTGGAAATCCTCTGTCTCGTGCTATGGAACACGGCGCCCTCTCTATGTGGCTGTTACAGCCTCACCCACTCGGGTGGTTTCCAGCACAAACAACAGCTCCTACCAGGTTCAGAGGTTCAGCTTCCTTCCTCTTCTGTTGAAGAAATTCTGTCAGAAACCTTGAGGTCAACACCTTATTTGTTTCATCTTGGTAAATAATCACCTGGACAGGTTACGCCTACACTACACTGAAAGATCGAGTTGAGGTCCTTTTTCTGGCCGTCACAGAAAATTGCTTGAATATTAAAATAGATGACGTGACAGCAGCAGGCTTCCTACTCCTCACGGCTGCACGACATTTAAGTTTACGGTTTGGCTGTTGACTTTGCTAAGATCTGCAGAACATTTTCCAAAAGGGAGATACTGTAGATTTTTTAGAAGTGAAATTAACTTTTATGATGTGGGCATGATGAGAAAGTCAGGAAGTCTCTGGGAATAAAATACTCTTCAGAACCAGAGCACTGTATAGGAAAACACATGTTTGAAAGCACTTGACGCCTAAAAACAAAAAGCATTAATGCCACATTCACAGAATATGCACTGCCTCTCATAGAATGGAGACAAGCAGCTCTTCTGCAGTCTTGATGCAGAGCGCATCTCCAGTCAGAGGATCTGTGATGGAGAACACGCTGCTGGTCCACAGGTCTCTGTGAGTGAGAGGTGGCCTCCCCTCTTGTCCTGTGCGTTTCAGACCCCGTTTCTCCTGGGAGCCTTCCCATGCTCACAGGGTACTTAGGACCCCTCTCCTGCTCTTACACAGCTCCTCGGGTGTGCGGTGTGGGCACAGAGCTCCAGAAGGTGGGACCTGAAGTCAGCTCAACGCAAAACAAACCTTAGCATAACTACTCGCAAACCACATGGGTTTGTTCAAGTATGCTAACTTCTTCATGCCCCAGTTTCCCCATCTGTAATATGAGGATAATCAAGTACCCACTTCTCCAGGATGTGATGATCAAACAAATATTTATTAGTAAATATCACTTCAGTTCAGTTCAGTTCAGTCACTCAGTCGTGTCTGACTCTTTGTGACCCCGTGAATCACAGCACACCAGGCCTCCCTGTCCATCACCAACTCCTGGAGTTTACTCAAACTGATGTCCATCAAGTCGGTGATGCCATCCAGCCATCTCATCCTCTGTTGTCCCCTTCTCCTCCTGCCCCCAATTCCTCCCAACATCAGGGTCTTTTCCAATGAGTCAGTTCTTCGCATCAGGTGGCCAAACTATTGGGAGTTTCAGCTTTAGCATCAGTCCTTCCAATGAACACCTAGGACTCATCTCCTTTAGGATGGATTAGTTAGATCTCCTTGCAGTCAAAGGGGCTCTCAAGAGTCTTCTCCAACACCACAGTTCAAAAGCATCAATTCTTTGGCTCTCAGCTTTCTTCACAGTCCAATTCTCACATCCATACATGACCACTGGAAAAACCATAGCCTTGACTAGACGGACCTTTGTTGGCAAAGTAATGTCTCTGCTTTTGAATATGCTATCTAGGTTGGTCATAACTTTCCTTCCAAGGAGTAAGCATCTTTTAATTTCATGGCTGCAATCACCATCTGCAGTGATTCTGGAGCCCCCCAAAATAAAATCAGCCACTGTTTCCACCGTTTCCCCATCGATTTCCCATGAAGTGATGGGACCAGATGCCATGATCTTAGTTTTCTGAATGTTGAGCTTTAAGCCAACTTTTTCACTCTCCTCTTTCAGTTTCATCAAGAGGCTTTTTAGTTCCTCTTCACTTTCTGCCATAAGGATGGTGTCATCTGCATATCTGAGATTATTTCTCCCGGCAATCTTGATTCCAGCTTGTGCTTCTTCCAGCCCAGCATTTCTTATCATGTACTTAGAATAGTGATATTCAGTTCAGTTCAGTTCAGTTCAGTCACTCAGTCGTGTCCGACTCTTTGCGACCCCATGAATCGCAGCACGCCAGGCCTCCCTGTCCATCACAAACTCCCGGAGTTCACCCAGACTCACGTCCATTGAGTCAGTGATGCCATCCAGCCATCTCATCCTCTGTCGTCCCCTTCTCCTCCTGCCCCCAATCCCTCCCAGCATCAGAGTCTTTTCCAATGAGTCAACTCTTCACATGAGGTGGCCAAAGTACTGGAGTTTCAGCTTTAGCATCATTCCTTCCAAAGAAATCCCAGGGCTGATCTCCTTCAGAATGGACTGGTGGAATCTCCTTGCAGTCCAAGGGACTCTCAAGAGTCTTCTCCAACACCACAGTTCAAAAGCATCAGTTCTTCATCGCTCAACCTTCTTCACAGTCCAACTCTCACATCCATACACGACCACCGGAAAAACCATAGCCTTGACTAGACGAACCTTTGTTGGCAAAGTAATGTCTCTGCTTTTAAATATGCTATCTAGGTTGGTCATAACTTTCCTTCCAAGGAGTAAGCATCTTTTAATTTCATGGCTGCAGTCACCATCTGCAGTGATTTTGGAGCCCCCCAAAATAAAGTTTGACACTGTTTCCACTGTTTCCCCATCTATTTGCCATGCAGTGATAGGACCAGATGCCATGAGCTTCGTTTTCTGAATGATATTACACAGTACATATTAATATCTAATGAATAAAAGAAAATTTCTAAATTGAACTCAAACCATTTTGTCTTTGGCTACAAATATGAAACTACGTTTGGGTATGTGGCCAGGAAGAGAAACTCTAAATGGGACTCATTTATTTAACACAGTGTACATGGAGGCTGGCAGCAACTTGACACAAAACTCAAGTGGCATCAGAGGCAAAATCAAAACTGAGAGTTGATGCCTCTTGAGTTTGAATCCAGATGAGGATGGGCTCAGTACTGGCTCTGCCACACTTTGGGTATCAGACCTTGGTCAACAGACCCCTATACTCCTCAGTGACCTATCCAGTACATACAGTAATCATTAAGATCAGTTTACTATATAATGTATATAATTATATGTGGGTATAATGTAAAGAAAGTAAAGAATATATATCCACATACATACAAAAGAAAAAACACACAGGGAATTCCCTGGTGGTCCAGTGGCTAAGACGCCACAATTCCACTGCAGGAGGCATGGGTTCAATTCCTGGTCAGGGAACAAGATCCCACATGCCACATGGCAAAAAATAACAATAAAATAAAGATAATATTTAAAAATACCATACACACATGTGCACCTGCACACAGAATTCAACATTGTAATAACCCTCTTAGCTGTTCTAGAATCACAGAGATTATATAATTCAACAACCTAATTTTAGAGATAAGAAAATCAAGTCTCAAGAGGTTTAGTGAAGAACTGCATGGCAAATATTTAAGATTTTACTGTTATTGTTTAAACCTGCTTAGGAGATAATGTTTGAACAAAACTGCTAATAATGTAATGTGAATTTATAGCATATTGAAAAGTGAAGCACATCATTATCAGAGATTAAAGACCTGGAGAGGAGAGTGGAGATGCACTCACAAATATCTACAGGGTTTTTACTACAGATAAAAGGCTTCCCTGGTGGCACAGACAGTAAAGAATTCACCTGCAATGCATGATACTCAGGTTCGATTCCTGGGCCAGGAAGATCCCCTGGAAAAGGGAATGTTAACCCACTCCAATATTCTTGCCTGGATAATCCCATGGACAGAGGAGCCGAGTGGGCTACAGTTCATGCAGTCACAAAGAGTCAGACATGATTGAATGACTAACACGTTCAGTTTTCATAGATAAAGTGGGATAATATAACCTAAAGGCATGCTGGCATAATTTAAAGTATACACTTCAAAACTTAAAGCAACTTCAGATCTCTAAAACAGCATGTTATAGCTAGAATCCAGAAAAAGTTACAAAACAGAAGTACAAAAAAAAATCCAACTGAGCCAAAAGAAGACAGGAAAAGAAAAAGAGCATATGGACAAATGGAAAACAAATAAACAAGGTGAAAGTCTTAAACATAATCATATCAACAATCACATTAAATGTAAATGGTCTGAATACACCAATTAAACAACAGAGAACATCAGATTGGATAAGATAAAGCTGAATATCACTTATAAGAAACATACTTTCACTATAAAGACCAAGCAAGTTGAAGGAAAAAATGAAGATATACTATTGTTATGCCAATCAAAAAGCTGGAGTGGCCATATTAATATCAAGTATATTTCAAAGAAAATAAAGAAAAAGACACCATTTCATAATAGTAAAGGGATCTAACCATCAAAACGACATAACAATCCCAAACCTGATACAGGACCTTCAAAACACATAAAGCAAAAGCTGACAGCATTACAAGGAAAGAGAGTCTCTTAGGGGAGGGGCCTCGGAGAGAGTCCCTTACTCAGGGTCATTGAGTCTTCAATGCCACTTTCAGTGTTGATAGAACACGGAGACCATTATTATGTATACAGACGATCTGAAGAATGCTTTTGCCCGTTTGTCTTAGTTCATACTTATAGAAGGCTCCAGACTACCCATTGTTTTCAAGTGAACACAGAACATGAAACAAAGTTAATTAAATTCAAATCATGCAAAAAATGTTTTGTAACCAAGTGGAATTAAATTAGAGATCAATAAAGATCTTGGGAAAGGTCCCAAGGGTTTGCAAGCAGAACACACTTTTAGATGATCCAGTGAAGAACCAGCAAAGAAACCAAAAAGGAAATTTGGAGGTCTTCTGGACTAAAGGAACATGAAGGGGGGAGTCCATTTTCTCCACACCCTCCCCACCGTTTATTGTTTGTAGACTTTCTGATGATGGCCATTCTGACCGATGTGACAGAATAACTCATTGTGGTTTTGATTTGCATTTCTCTAATAATGTGTGATGTTGAGCATCTTTACATATGTTTATTAATCATCTGTATGTCTTCTTTGGAGAAATGTCTGTTTGTCCTCCAATTAAAATAAATAACTGAAAAAATCAGGGCGGAGTGCGACTAAGAAGCAGTGCAAGGAGGGGATTCATGGCCCTGAGCTCCTACCCTGGGGGCCCTTCTGAACATGAAGAGCACTGGCATATGGCAGCACCACCAGGGAAACCCGGAGTCTGCACTCCTGTTATGTCTTGGCACAGGGGTCTCACAGTCCAGGGGGAGAAAGGCTGTGATTGAAGAGGTTGAGGGGCAGGGGTGGGGGAGGGAGGGGCAGGGGTGGAGGAGGGAGGGGCAGGGGTGGAGGAGGGAGGGGCAGGGGTGGAGGAGGGAGGGGCAGGGGTGGGGTGGGGTCTGCTGCAGAATGGAAGACCAGGGGAGGGGAAGGTGGGTAAGCAGTGTCTGTAAAACCTACTACAAGTCAGCAGGGGGCAGAGGGGACGGGTTATGTTAAACAGTAAGTAGACGAGGTGGGGGTGGAGATCCAGGACACAGGCTGCCAGTGGGTGGCGGTCAGACGGTCAAACAAGGGAGGACACACAGGGCAGGCCCCGGGAACAAGGAACACCCGACCTGGAGGTGTAACGTGGAGCTGGAAATGGAACCTGGGTCTAAAGGAGAGGAGATGGGTGTCTGCAGAAGCCCAGACGCAGAGGTTCAAGGTGAGGAAAAGGACGCTGCACTCAGAGGCTGTGTGCAGACGGAGAAAGGACGGACCTATGGCGGCCCCTGAGAAACCCTGCCCCAGAAGGCAGGCTCCGCCCTGAGAGTCTCACACCTCCTGGCCCCCAGCACCCCCAGGACCCCCACGACACTAGACTAGACTTTGACTAAATCGGCTCACTGCTCCTGCAATGAGTGAACATCCAGTGTGGAGAATCACTCACTCAAAGAGGAAAAGGAGCCAATTTTCAAAAAAGAAAAATGTTGAAAAGTGACAGTGAAACCCTGCGCGAGCAGCTGCGGTGGTCCAGGTCTGCCAGGAGCGAGCATTTCTGACGAAACCAGACGAAACTGGCCTCGACAGCCTCTGCTGTTGCTGCCCTGCTGCGACAGTGCCTCTGCTGCCCTCAGTCCACCTCCAAGCACACGGTGCTTCCTACTCAGTGCCGAGCTTCATTTCGTTCCAAATGTTGTAATCAAGGGCAAAAGGAGTCTGTGAGCCTCTGTTTTCTCACAAGAGACAAAGAGACAGGAGAAACGGTTCAAACAGACATGGCAGCAAAAGTCTTCTCTCCGCCAACATAATTTTTAGAGAATAAGGTTAATCAAAATAGAATTCTTTCGCTTATTTTAAAAGTTAAAATGCAAACCGTGAAAATAATGAAACTTATTTCCCAAGTTCACAGGCTGCCTTGACTTTCTGATCCTGACAGCAGGAGGGCTGCAGGAAGCTTTAAAATGAAGGCTCAGCATTTCTGGGGCTTCTCAGAAGAGCCAGATGGGCACCCAAAGTGCATCTACAGGACACGAGTTAACCTTCCCGACCGAAGAGCAGCATCCCTTGTGAGGACTGTGCTTTCGGCCCCAGGAGGCCCTTCCAGCCTCACTGCATCACCCTTTGGGGGTGACATGCCCCTGTCCTGTGAAACCTGTGGGCTCCACAGCAGGTGCCCGACACCCACATGGCAGGTGGCGGCCGCCTGTCTGGCTCAGGGTACACCACCCACAGCAAGGGCACTGCTGTCAGACGCAGTCCAGGCAGCCGCACACCTGAGCTTCCGTCTGACTGCAGCATGAGGGCTCAGCTGGAGCCCACCTGGCTGGTGCAAGGCCCTGACCAGACTCTCCCAGCTTCTGGAAAGTTCTCTGGCCCCTGCCTCCCAGCCTGTTGTCACCTGGCTTTGGCCAGTGTGCTAGCCTAGCTTGGGCACTGCCGCCATCCTGTGAGCTCTTGAAATAGTTCCAGTAAATGAACAGATCCACCTGGGGTCGCTTAAGTCAGCAGCACAAGGCCACTGCTCAGAGCCGAGGCTGTGGACACCCAGGTGCCCGACAGGTGGGAGGACACGCGCTGTCCACCGCTGTCCACGCCCAAGGACAACCTCGGAGCCTCTCGAGTCACAGCAGAGTCCCCACTCCCACCTCGAACCTGGCAGGTCTGGGTACTTTCTGACTAAAGTCAGACACAGGAAGCGACAGCAGTCTGTCAAAACCACACCCCCCCCCCAAAAAAAAAAAAAAAAACCCAGAAAAGAGAGCCATTCTCTGGGACGCTGCTTTGCTGGAAGGCACGATCCTGGAGAGTCACTACAGTTAGAAAAATTACAGCCAATGTGTCAGCCGGGTTCACTGTACCCTGTGAAGTTCCAGAAGACCGAGGTCTGGGAGACGGACCCTCACGTTACTTGAATTGCTACTTTTGGACTGACATACCTTGCCTGCTGGCAGCTGAGAACTGACAGCGAAACGCAGGCCGAGACGTTAGTTCCATTTTACGTGTCTTTGCTTGGACTTTCAGGCCAACTGCTACATGCAGAGGCTAACTTTGGTTGGTAAAATTTTAAAACAAGATGAAGTTTTATCCTAAATCAACAGTCAGAAGACTGAAGGTTAATACTGATTCCCCACAACATTCAAAATTAGAAACACCTCGGGAAATTGACTCTATTCCAGGTAAGACAGAATGCTGCCTGCCCTGATCTATGACTTGGTTGATATTTTAAGAGGATCCTAAAGTCCCAGCTACCAAGAACACCTCCCCCAGATGTCAAGCAATCGTATGCACATGGGGGCTGCCTTCCTCCCTAACCCCTGCTGCTTCGGATGCAGACCTGCCCACCACGCGGATGCCAGCGGGGCTGGGAGCACCCCAAGGCCCTCTCTCCACCTGGGATCAGCCTGCTGCTAAAAAGCTGCGTCCTAAGAAAGGGGTTTTGTACACCAGGCAGCAGTTTCTCATCAGCTGACTTTATAAGTCCAATTCTTACTTTTCATTATCAAGTTTCTTCTTCAATGGCTCAGGTTTTGTCTGTGAACCATTCTGTATCAGAAGGAAGCCTTTGATCAGTTACGTAACAAAGAAAGAAGCATTTGTGGTGAACACACAACAGCACCACTCACCAAGCCCTGTTCTTGATTTCTGGAAATCCTCGGGTTAATTCTAAGAGACAGCGGTGAGGCCCTCAACCATTTTCTCCAGCGTGGGGGCCCCAGAGGAGGGCAGGGGTCAAGTCACCCGCAGGCCAGCAGCCCCGGCACCCCCTCAAAGCCACGGAGAGCAGGTGTGTCCGCGTAGACCCAGACCAGACATTCACGGTGTTCTTGCCCCCAAAACATGCTGCTGCGTTCGAAGAAAAGGCAGAGAACTATTTTGACGGAGACCACGGATAACTTCTCACCGAGGCCGCTGTGAGGCTGCTGCGACGTTTGAACCGCCAGGAGGGCAACCTCACGCACCCGGCGCGCGCCACGCACGCGCCACGCACGCGCCACGCACGCGCCACGCACGCGCCACGCACGCGCCACGCACGCGCCACGTCCTGGGGGCGGAGCTCCGTCTGGGAGCCCCCTCCTCCTCAGGCGGCGAGACAGGTACGCCTGGCCCAGAAAGTGAGCATGCCGTGACGAGGCCTCGACGGCAGGCCCCAGCCTAGCTGAGTTTACCTCAAATGGCTGTACTGTACCGTGATTATCACACAAGGCACGCGACGTCTGCGCCCAAGGTCCTCACAGAGAAAAACAGAAACACAGCACTCTCACCATGCACTGTCCTGGGGCTTTAGATCCCCTCCTGGAGCCAACCAAGTGCCCAGCACAGAGCCTGGCGTTTAACAAGCAGTTGAGGCAGGAGGGTAAATCAGGAGCTTGGGATGAACAAACACACACACGACCTGATGTAAGGCAGATAACCAACAAGGACCTGCTGTACTGCACAGGAACTCTGCTCAACACTCTACTACTACTACTACTAAGTCGCGTCAGTCGTGTCCGACTCTGTGCGACCCCACAGACGGCAGCCCACCAGGCTCCCCCGTCCCTGGGATTCTCCAGGCAAGAACACTGGAGTGGGTTGCCATTGCCTTCTCTGCTCAACACTCTCTGCTCACCTACATGAGAGAAGAATCTAAAAAAGAATGAAAATATCTATCTGTATAACTGAAGCAAACAGGAACTAAACAGCCTATTGATGAGGATGAAAGAGGAGGGTTTAAAAGCTGGCTTGAAACTCAACATTCAAAAAACTAAGATCAACTAAGATCATGGCCTCCAGTCCCATCACTTCATGACATACAGATGGGGGAAAAGTGGAAACAGTGACAGATTTTATTTTCTAGGGCTCCAAAATCATGGCAGACAGTGACCACAGCCATGAAATTAAAAGATGCTTGCTCCTTGGGAAAAAAACTACGACAAACCTAGACAGCATATTAAAAAGCACAGACATTACTTTGCAGGCAAAGGTCCATATGGTCAAAGCTATGGTTTTTCCAGTAGGCATGTATAGATGTGATAGTTGGACCATAAAGAAGACTAAGCACTAATAACTGATGCTTTTGAACTGTGGTGTTGGAGAAGACTCTTGAGAGTCCCTTGGACTGCAAGGAGATGAAACCAGTCAATCTTAAAGGAAATCAACCCTGAATATTCATTGGAAGGACTGATTCTGTAGCTCCAATATTTTGGCCACCTGATGAGAATAATTGACTCATTGGAAAAGACCCTGATGCTGGGGAAAACTGAAGGTGGGCAGAGAAGGGGATGACAGAGGATGAGATGGTTGGATGGCATCACTGACTCAATGGATATGAATCTGAGAAAACTCTTGGAGATAGTTAAGGACAGGGAAGCCTGGTGTACTACAGTCTCAGTTCAGTTCAGTCACTCAGTCAGTCTGACTGTGACCCCATGGACTCTAGCCCGCCAGGCACCTCTCTCCATGGGGATTCTCCAGGCAAGAATATTGGAGTGGGTTGCCATTCCCTCCTCCTGGGGATCTTCCCAACACAGGGATTGAACCCAGGTCCTCCACATTGCAGGAGGATTCTTTACCATCTGAGCCACAAGGGAAATCCAAGAATACTGGAGTGGGTAGCCTATCCCCTTCTCCAGGGGATCTTCTTGACCCAGGAATCAAACAAGGGTCTCCTGCATTGCAGGCAGATTCTTTACCAGCTGAGCTACCAGGGAAGCCCCAAATCAACTATACTTCAATACTTTTTTAAAAAGCAGTTGATAAATATCACGGTTACAAGATTTACCAGCTGGTCCTTGTCCTAACAGCTTCCTATTGCCTCTATCCACTTTAGAGAGTGGCATCTAAGAAGCAAAATGAAAATGGAGAAATGCTTTTTTTAAAAAAAAGGTCATCAGATTTCCGTTTGGAGAGTTCAGGAGAAACATCTCAGCCACAGTCTGCGTGTTAATACAGTGTGGACACTCAAAACTGGGAGCTCCAATGACAAAATAATATTGAATACGCTTGGTTTTACTGCAAATCTTGAAAAAAGGCCCACAGTGGCCCAGGCAGAGGGGAGGCAGTTGGCATGGACATGAGGCATTTCGCTGGGCTCCTTCCTGGCCCCCAGACACAGCAGGAACCAGGGGAACTGGGAGAGGCTGGGACAGGGCTTCACATGGGCGGGCTCGGATCTGGCCGCTCTGCAGCCCAGGGGCATCTGGAAACGTTGGCACTGCTGGGGCTCCCAGCATCAGTGGGAAGGGACCAGGCATGTGACTGTGGCTGCGAGTGGACAGTTGTGCACGTTTTGGGACAGTGACCTGAGGAACCGTTCGAAGGCATTTTCCTACAGAACAAGAAGTCCAGGTGCAGGAGCTACGGCCCAGCACCCTGACAAGACCGTCTCTGTGGGAGGACAGGGCAGGTTTGTATCCCATGGGAGGACAGCACAGATTTCTATCTCAGTACCAAGAGCATATGAACTTTAGAGTATCAATTAGGAATGAGGAGATGTGTTAGGTTCTCCAGAGAAACAGAACCGGCAGGACAGATAAGGACACGCTATAATGAGATTTATTACAGGAGGTGGCCCATGGAGGCTGAGAGAGCCAGGATGGCTGGAGGGGTCACTCTGTCCAGCCTGAGGGCCAGGGGGGCTGATGTCCAAGGCAGGAGGAGATGGACACCCCATTCAAGCAAAGGGAGGAATTCACCCTTCCTTCCACTGGTTCCAGGCCCTGGGCAGTGGGGTGAGGCCACCATGGTGGGAGGGTAGTCCTTCACTTCACCAGCACAGATGCCCCTCTCCTTGGAGACCCTCCCAGATACGCACAGAAACAGTGCTTCACCAGGCATCTGGCCTCCCTCACCAGTCACAAGGACATAAAATTAATTATCACAGGAGCTGTCCTTAAGCTCTTCCTAAATATATAGTTTTACTTCTATGGCGACTTCTGGAAGTTGGCACAGAAATAAAAATGGAATAAAATGGAATCAGCTCAGAACCCCAAATGCCCTCCCCCCAACACTCTCCAACCAAAAATGAAAATTATAACATCACAAACAAGCACCAGCCACAGACATTCGACTGCAAAAATCTGGAAGATATTTTCTGTAACCACAAGACTAAAGGATATAGATTGAGAAACAAATGGCGTAAACACGCACCACCCTCTGAAACAATGAGATTGTACCAGGCAGGACGAAGTCCCGGGCAGCCCGCAGCCCCGTGAGCCGCACAGGCGCCCCAGCTTGGAAACGCAGGACACGGGGCGGCCGCTGTATTCTCAGGGCCGTCTCCCGACCAGGACCTCGCTTCGCACGTCAGTGTGAGGCTGCAACTCCATCAGTAAACGGGTAGCTTGACAAAGACAAGACAGCAATGGGCCCGGCTGATCCAGGAGCCATCAACATACAAATTACGGGGAGGGGGAGCAGCGCGCAGAGAACAAGGCAGCCCTGCACAGACCGGAAGCGCAAATGCACCCAGCCCGCGGAAATCGGAAATCGGTAGGCCCGAGACCATGGAAAACCCGTCCTCAGGACGCGGAACAAGAACAGAGGGCCGGAAATGACTGCTTTCTCTTTTCCAGGAAAACAAAGTCAAGACGGCTGAGAGACGGAGAGGACTGGAGGAACAGGGCGGGATGATTTCAGCATTCCTTGTGAACTGATGATCTGCGGTAGCTGACGGGGAATGAACTGTGCCGTTCAATATTTATGCTTTGCTGCTTCATTTAGGATTTCGAGTCTTACCAAAAAGTGAAGCTGAGAGAAAACACAGTTGTTTCCTGTCGGGTCCCACATATGCAAACACGTCTGTGTGGGACATGGCCCCGTGCTGTGCTCAGCCACTCAGCCGTGTCCCATCTCTTCGCAACCCCATGGACTGCAGCCCACCAGGCTTCTCTGTCCATGGAGGTTCTCCAGGCAAGAATACTGGAGTGGGTTGCCATGCCCTCCTCCAGAGGATCTTCCCAACCCAGGAATCGAACCGGGGTCTCCTGCATTGCAGGCGGATTCTTTACCAGCTGAGCCACTAGGGAAGCCCATGGCCCGGTGACTTGGGTGTAAATCCAGGCTGGAGGCAGGCAGGATGCCCCTGCCCAGGGCCATGGATGCTCATGCAGCAAAGCCTCTTCCCGGCGCCCGCTGGGGAGCAGAGGCTCCGTCACGCTGAGGCCTCTTTCACCGGCACAGACATGGTGAATCTCGGTCCCTCAGAAGAGACACTGATGCAGAAGGACCAGCCACGCAAACAGGGCGGTTGGTGCTGGACACCACGGCAACGGGGGTCTCGGTGCACCATGGCGATTTCGTGCAGAAGAAAATGACCTGTGGCTCGTTTTCATTTGTAAATTTTCATCCAACCTATTAATGTTTAAATTGTAAGACCTAGTTTCCCTAAGCCTTTCAATATCTTATTTACACATGTAGAAGTCTAGTAGATTTTGACCATCACATGCAAAGTGGCCTTCAATTTGTGTTGACTCCACTCATGATGAACAGATTGAAATCCCTTAGGCAATGATTTAATATAATTTAAATTCTCTTAAAATTATTGATTCATTTCAAATGTAATATATTACATTTCTTTAAATGAGAAAAATAAAAAACCAAAATGCTCCCAAGTTCTTAATTCTCAAAAATCTAATAAACTAAACTGTATCAATATGATGACTCTCAGTTCAGTTCACTTGCTCAGTCATGTCCAACTCTTTACGACCTCATGGACTGCAGCACACCAGGCCTCCCTGTCCATCATCAACTCCCGGGGTTTACTCAAACTCCTGTCGGTGATGCCACCCATATCATCTCATCCTCTGTCATCCCCTTCTCCTCCTGCCTTCAATCTTTGCCAGCATCAGGGTCTTTTCACATGAGTCAGTTCTTCGCATCAGGTGGCCAAAGGATTGGAGTTTCAGCTTCAGCATCAGTCCTTCCAATGAATATTCAGAGTTGATTTCCTTTAGGATGGACTGGTTTGATCTCTTTGCAGTCCAAGGGACTCTCAAGAGTCTTCACCAGCACCACAGTTCAAAAGCATCAATTCTTCAGCACTCAGCTTTCTTTATATTCCAATTCTCACATCCACACATGACTACTGGAAAAACCATAGCTTTGACTAGATGGACCTTTGTTGGCAAAGAATGTCTCTGCTTTTTAATATGCTGTCTAGGTTGCTCACAGCTTTTCTTCCAAGGAGCAAACGTCTTTTAATTTTATGGCTGCAGTCACCATCTGCAGTGATTTTCGAGCCCCCCTAAATAAAATCTGTCACTGTTTCCATTGTTTTCCCATCTATTTGCCATGAAGTGATGGGACTGGATGCCATGATCTTAGTTTTCTGAATGTTGAATTTTAAGTCAACTTTTTGACTCTCCTCTTTCACTTTCCTCAAGAGGCTCTTTAGTTCTTCTTTGCTTTCTGCCATAAGGGTGCTGTCATCAGCATGTCTGAGATTATCGATATTTCTTCCCGCAATCTTGATTCCAGCTTGTGCTTTATCCAGACCAGCATTTCTCATGTTAACTCTGCATATGAGTTAAATAAACAGGATGACAATATATAGCCTTGATGTATTCCTTTCCCTATTTGGAACCAGTCTGTTGTTCCGTATCCAGTTCTAACTGTTGCTTCTTGACCTGCATACAGGTTTCTCAGAAGGCAGGTGAGGTGGTTTGGTATTCCCATCTCAAAGAATTTTCCACAGTTTATTATGATGATGACTCTCAAGTCCTCTTAAAAATGAAAATGCTGCTCAAAAACTTAGTGAAGTTTTCTTATTTTTCTCAGCTAAAAAGTCACAAGTCAAAAGTCAGTTCACATTTCAAATTAGAATCAGATACTTTAGTATAACAAAGTCCTTAAAACATTTACAAACACCTTAAATACCACTTATCTTCTGATTATTCCTAAATTTTTGAAAGTCTATTAACAGTGCAGGCGTATGTACTTATCTTTATATTTAACTGTAATCACTGAATAAACACTGTCTAATCTATGGTAAGTTGGAGCCGCATTCCGGGGGAGCCAGCACACATATTATCACAGTCATTTTTAAATTAAAAGCTGGAACAATAAGTAAGCAAAAAGACAAAGATACGAAGGACAAAAACAAGCAATTTACAAATGAGAAGAAAAAAACCTGAATATGTGATAGCATATGAAAGAATAAGTAGCCTAATATTCAAAGAAATTCAAATCAAAATAATGGGACACTATTTCTTGATAATGAAGTTAACAGGATAATCAAAGTGTTAACAACTGATGCTGGTGGGGAAACCAGCAGCACTTTGGAAAACGCTGTCTGTATTTATCAGAATCCTTTCAAAGTTTCACTACTTTGCTCAGCAGCACTGCTCCTGGTAAACCTACTTACAGGAAACGCTGTGTACACGGAGATGCACATCAACACGGTAACATCAAGAACAGTTCAAGTGTCCATTATGCAAGTATCGCTATCTTAAAGCAAAATAAGAATTTTCCAGACTTCCATCCCTTTACTCCCCGCTTCCCCAGACACTAGCTGGCCCGAGGCAGGGAGGACAGAGGTCACGGCCCCGCACATACATCCCATAACTGCTTCTGGTTCTTCCTCCGCCGGGTCTCAGCCATGCCTGGAGCTGGACTCCACCTGCGTCTTGTCTCTTCACATAAACAGCCTGAGGTCTCTCGTGCTCCTACTCTATTTCTTGGGTGATGCTAGTGACGTCGTTAAATGCAGCCCAGTAAAGGTGGAAAGAGCAAAGCAGGATTTTCCATAATAAACCCCACATGGCACAGAAACGGAAAACGGAAAATAAATACCTACTTAATACCCTAAATATCCACTGTCAGTAAGAAAGGGCTTTTGTGTTACCTTTCATCTATGCTGTATTTCATTAATTATTTTATAACTGACATCAGGTAAAATGGACGCTGTGATATCAGTGTAAGGTACCTTTGAAGACATGAAGTAAAGTTGTGTTTGTGACTGCTGTGCATTCCAACAAACATCCCCCACCTGTCTTCACGTGCAGCAGCTCTCCTCTGAGGCCCCCTTGCACGTTTCCTCACCTTCCTCCCTGTGGGGCCGCAGACCCACTCCCTGCAGCCTGCACGCTCACTCTCCTGTCTCCTTTTGATCGCTGGTTTGAATACCCTGCATCGTTTTGTTAGAAATCACAGTCTCGCTTGGCTGCCATCGCAGCCGGGATAGATTAACTGTGAAGTTCGTCTCCAGCTCAACACAGTACCTTAAGACAAACACACCACCTTCTATAGACCTAAAGCTGACCACCCGCCCTCCGGACCACACTGGACCTGGCCACCCGGCTCAGCTGCGTGTCCTGGCAGGACCGTAGGGGGCAGCGTGCTCACAGCCCCTCAGGTCTCAGCCGCCCTGTGGAGGCCCCGCTGCCCGTGAGCTGGTAGGACCCCCGTCACTGTCGGAGCCCTTTCTCTGAGCCACACACACTGTTGGAATCATTTCATCAGTGCAAGTATAAGCTTCTTCCAAAAGACTCACAAGTCTTACTGTGACACCTGAGCAACATCAATAATGAAAAAGTCTACTCTGGGACCATATCTAGCAGCTTATTCCAAGGGACTCAAAACTGTAATTTTTGAAAGGGAATAATATCTCTCTCAATTAAAATTAATTTACAAAGAAAAAAGCTAGCCATGGGATCTGCCTCCCGACTTCCCCCAAAGCTATGCAGCGTCCCTGGAACAAAGCTGGCACCACCCCGGGAGTCCTCGTCTCCTTTCTGACCAGGAGATGCAGAGGCTAGCGCCCACTTTGCTAATCCTCGTGAATGCACCCTTAAACGAGGTCTGGACTGCGGGAACACGGCCAGCATGTCTGCGGAGCCCGCCAGCTGCCCCCCCCCAAGTCCAGCACGGTCTTGGGCCTGACCAGCACCAGGGCCACCACGGAGCAGCCAGTGTTGACCAGACAACCAGAGACACAAACAGGGAGATCTGGAGCAAAAGATGTAAGCATTATTAAACACTAATGAAAACTAAGTACTTGGGAATTCTGATCTCCCTCTGTATTGTAATAACAAGATCACTCACCTTTCTGGGTTGATCTGCAACAGACGTTACTTTATCTTAATCCTTTCTCCTAATTAAGATTCTATAAATCTTGTGGCTCTCCTTCTCCCTCCAAATTCTTTGCTGGGGAATTGTGAAATCCATTCCTTACTTGCACTGCACTTGCTTTCCTCCTTCCATCTTCCTGTCCACGAAGATCTCCTTATCTTTCTACATTTCCGTTGGAGCAAATGTCCATTGGCACAGAATGACAAATACTTTCATTGTAAAATGAAAAATACTCCATTTCTCTTCCTCCCCAGTAAAGGTCGATTTTCAAAGTTCATCTCCCTTCACTCAATGAGAACTAGCATGTAAACTTGAATATGATAAAATTCTAAAATTCTACCCAAACACCGTCTGACAGATACAACAGCTATGAGGCGAGACTCGTATGAAACAGAGGAAACCGTACCTGAGCAGCAACCGGGCTAAAGGCCACGGCGGTGACCGAGCTGGTGTGTCCTGCGAGTCTGCGGGAGAAAGTGCTGGAGCTGGTTTCGTACACGTAGGCCTGGAAGACAGAATGCGCAGATGCTGTGCTGCAGATGCGAATAATCTGCAAGGAATCGTGCAAGCGGAAGCACGTTCCCCAGCTGATTAAGCACCAGAGCCGCACCCGGGGCAGCCAGCACACCGCCTAAGCCATGGAAGTGACGTCGTGAAACGTGCTTCTCTCTTTCCCCTTTGAGACAGTATGGCATCTTCACGAATTTACATCATACTTTCTATTTTCTGCCATGAGCCTCCACAAAACCCTGTGAACAGTTTTAAATGTATGCTCATGTGTGTGGATTAATTTTAAGTAAACGGTTTTCTATTTCAACCTTCTCTGGAAGTCCCAAACTGAGTGGGAAATCTGTTGTATTGCCCTTGTCCATGAACTTGAGAGAGAAATGCCTATACTTTGCTTCCTACCAATCAGCTTGGAGTTGGAACAATTCAAACATTTAGAATTTTCTCCAAGCAGTTGATGAAATGAAAAGTAAAAGCATACATTCCTCTCTAACTGTATTGCTATATGAAAAGATATATGTGTGGAGTCACCATTGAATGCTTCATTTTAGGGATAAATTCTGGTTCCCAGGGTGGGAGAACAATTCTAATTATTAAGCAACAAAATGTGCCAACAAGTATTATCTAAACTCCACTGATAATTAAGACAAGTGCCATATTGCAGGAGAAAGACCTCAAATTTGATTCCTTTTCTCCAAAAAAATCAACTTTAATGAACCAATGAGTCCTTCACATTTAGACTTTCCAAGTGATTCTGTCATTGGCTAAACAGTGGAAGGACTGATGCTGAAGCTGAAACTGCAATACTTTGGCCACCTGATGTGAAGAACTGACTCACTGGAAAAGACCCTGATGCTGGGAAAGATTGAAAGCAGGAGGAGAAGGGGTCGACAGAGGATGAGATGGTTGGATGCCATCACCGACTCGATGGACCTGAGTTTGAGCAAGCTCTGGGAATTGGTGATGGGACAGGGAAGCCTGGCGTGCTGCAGTCCATGAGGTTGCAGAGTCAGACACGACTGAACGACTGAACTGAACTGAACCAGTGGTGTCGCGGTAAAGTCTACACATAGGTATTTTACATATTCTGAACTAAAGTGGAGAAGTAAAATATCTGCCTTTTCCTCCTGGCCCAAAGATGCATTTATTTGTAATGAATATGTTTACTTAACTCTAAGATTTCTCATGTAGCTACTGGGGTGAGACCCAAAGACAACTTGAGAATATGCATTTCTAACAGTTCCTGGGGGAGACCCCACTCTGAGAACCACAGGGCTAGAGTAGCCATGACACCTGTACCATGTATCTCTGTCTGCAAAACCCTTCACAGCTCTCACATCAACCACAGCTGGCCAGGGTGTGTGTATGTGAAATGGTTAACATTTTACATGCTACTGAGGAAACCAAGTCATGAAGGGAGCAAGCCACTAGCACAGTCTAAAGTTCACAACTTGAAGGTTTGCCTGTAAGGCATTCGCTGTATTGCACATGACTACACATATGCTGTGCACGAGCACACACACACACACACACCCTCTAGACTCTAGGCTCTGGGGGAAGGGAGAAGCAGATTTCTGGTCCCCACGGACATCTCCATGATGCAGCTTAAAGGACTGAAAACCACTAGAACCCAACTTCAGTGAGACTGCTGCTTTGAGTAGCAGGTGGGCAAGGGAAACCAGTCACTGTTTGTAAGTTTCTAAGGTTAAGACAGCCAGGTCTTCAGGTGACGCCAAGCAGGAAGAAGCTGGCATCAGAGAGTGACGTGTATTCAACCTGTGATGCATGAACAGCTCAAATCATGGTTGAATTTACAACAGAAGACGTGAGAAGAAGAGTCAGAGGCCAACTAGACAAGTGTCTAAAGAGAAGCAACCAGAGCAAAAGATTTCAAGAGATAAGAAAAGGGAGAGGAAAGGAGGCCTGGGGTAACCGGGCTGATGTTAGGAGTCTCAGAGTGATGTGTGACAGACACAAGTACAAAGGTAAGTTAAGTGCAAGCTTATGGCTTACGTTAGTATTTCTAAGGCCCAGAGAACTCACCTGTGGGCTAATGGAAAACAGGTCGAGAAAGAGACTGAAAGTTATCTGACGTAACAGTGCCTGGAGGTCAAGAGTGGATGCGCCCAGGCAGCTGCAGCACCAGCCAGCAGAGAAAGAGACAGCCTCTGCGTGCTCCCTGCCCTGACGGACCACAGACAAGGACGAGCACAGACACAGGGCTGGAGGGCTGACGGCAAAGGGCAGCTCTGAGAACTCGCAGGCAGGGCTCGAGGCTTGAGTTCCTGCATTAGTCAGCTTCTCTCACAGAAGTATCTCTTGTCGAAAAGTCCTTCCTGAGACCCCTCATGTTTACCTAAATCCAAATGGAAACTAACACTGGCTTGTGTGGGCCTGGAATCTCAAAATGCACGAAAGACGACACTGCGGTATTCATTGTGAAGCAATTCTACGAGTCATCTGAGAAACAGGCTTCTGTGTTCTACATGAAAAGGGTACTAAACGAAACATATCTTTTAGGACTTTGCCGTGGATAATAATCCACCTGCCAATGCAGGGGACATGGTGCGATCCCTGGTGTGGGAGGATTCCGCATGCCACCGTGTACCACAGCTACCACAGGCTGTGCGCCCAGAGCCTGTGCTCTGCAGCGAGAAGCCACCGCCGTGAGACGCCTGTGCAGCAGAACGAAGGGCAGCCCCCACTCCACAACCCGAGGAAGCCCGCATGCATCAAAAAATAAACCAACTTACAAAGAAAAAGAAAGGAAAACAAAGAATGAACGAAGGGAACAAACAGGAAAAAAATAATTTGATAAATAAATTAAACATATCTTTTCACCCAGAAGGTTCCTGAGTCAACAAAAACAGCAGTTTGCAGCTCCCAATATCAGAAATATTTTATTAAATACGTATTTATCACGAGCTGTTCTTCCACACAGTGGCAACCGACCAGTCCAGAAGGACAAAGTGTGCTTCATGTAAAGAGTGGAAAAGTAACAAGGAATTCTGAAACTGACTCAGTTTTATTACAATCCAGGGCAAGAACAAAATGTCTTAATTAGAGGTAATAACAGTTATTGATTCATGAAGCAACTTCTCCCCATTAAAGAGATACAAGCGTTAGCTAAAATGTGCTAAGAACATAAAAGAAACTGAGATAAAAGCTGTGTAGAATAAGCCTTACTCTGAAACGAAATCAATCCCTGGGAAGAGGGGTGAGGAAAAATGAAGCAACATTTTTCAGGCAAAAAGATGAGGATGTGGCAGAAACCACAGGGGTGCTGGAATAATACTGCTCAAAAATGTTTTCACAAAAAGTGTAAGGGACTGAATGTACTCCTGAAGAAGATCAGCGCTTTACAAACAGGACGAGACCAGCTCATTACAGCTGTTTTGTAACTGTTGAACCGTATCCGTGAAGATGAAGTATCTTTCATTTTTTCATCTCACAGGATTCTAACATGTGTCCTTCATTTTGCCTTTCCCCGAATTAACCCCACAGAAGAAAAAAAGAACTGCAAACAGAAGTGAACTCTGTATTTCTGAAGCTTCATAATAATTATATGGTCCATGGGGGAATCAACTGTCAAACTATGGACACTTACTTTGCTTTTTCAAATATTTCCAAAAATGATATTTCTCAGAACTGTGCACATTTTTTCAGATCACTGAATTTTTATTAAAAAAAAAATTCTTTTCTCAGAAGACCAAAATAGTCAAGGTTTAATACAGAACCCTATTTAAAATCTCACTGAGGCAGAAATGCAGCCTGCGTCCAGAAAGAAGTGGAGAGTCCGCTAGAAAATGCTGGTGATGACACTCTGGGCTCTCGCATCAGGCCCGAGGCAGGCACACAGCCTCCTTCTTCTCTCATGGATCCCACCAAGCCCGGACAACAAGAACTGTCACAGACAAGGTGACAAGCTCCTCTCAAGAGGCAGAGCACGCGGACCACTGGACGGCCCTGAGCGCGGGTCTAACCGTCGGTGTCGCCCACCCGAGGGAGAAGCAGCCCCACTGGTCTGGAAGCAAATCCTGATCAACCTGGTTTCCAATAGCTGCTTGGTCCTTCTCAGCATCTGTGGACCTGTGATCAAATATGCAACTGATTATCTGCAAGTGTCCATTAGTTCATGCCTTCGTTTTGATTTCTCTGAAAAGGTGATCCTACAATGAAACACCGGGACCATGGTTTTGGTGTGATCCCGAGGAAGTCATCACGGTACAGTCACAGCCTCCTGCACAGTAAGATTCAAGCGGCATTTCTGAAACACAACCACGCCCACAACCACCTCCTCTTCCCTAGGGCAGGCACCACCGTGCGCTAAGACAGATGGAAACACCACGGATCAGAGAACCGGCGATTCCCTTCGGTGCAGAGAACAGCACAGAGACGCAGGCTCCCCTAAGCCGAGCACCCCCTTCAGTGCCCGGCCCTCGAGGAGGTCATAAAGGGGCTCCTGCAAAGGTGAAGTCAAGTTCGTCCACGTCAAGGACTGCTCCCAATGCCCGTGTGTGGCCTTGCATTTGGAAGTTTTTCAAATATGTGCAAAAGTACGGAGAATTATACAAGGCGCTACACACATACACGGCCCAAACACAACGGCATCAGGACTTGCTATACTTGCTCCAAGTATTGCATCCTTTTTTCTTTTTCTTTCTAGTTTTTTGGGGTTAAAAGGCATGTCGTATTTTGAAGCAAACTGCAAAAATGAGTCCTGTGTATTTTGTAAGCATTTAAAAACATGGGCATTTTATACCTAACTGTACTGCCATTTTTACATCTAAAAGAATAATAATTCGCTGATATTTACTACCCAGCAAATATCAATACCTTCCCCAAGCATTCTCAAATGTCTTTTAACAGTTATGTGGGATCAATAGGGATCCAGTCGAGATCCGTACATTGCTCTTATGTCTCCCTACTTTGGAGCAATCCTTCCCCTGCCTGCCTCTTTTTCATGCCATATTCTTGTTGAAGGAACTGGACCAGTGTCCTGAAGAATGCTCCGTATCAGGATCTGTCTGTCTGCTTCTTTGTGCGCCCTTTCAGTTTGCTCCATGATCCTGTGTATTTTCTCTTAAGCCACCAGTTACCTACAAAGAGTCGGTCAGCTTCGGGCTCCCCTGTTATCACAGGACTGCCTCCTGGTGAAGAGTAGTGAGGTAGATTCCTTAAAATGGCATTAGTGACACAGACCAACATCTCAACGGTTCCACACTCAGTGCCGTTAATGGTGACCCCTGGGAAAATGTCCCGTGAACCTTGTTTTTAACCGTACTCATGACATTTAGCGAAGTTCACCTTCCTAACAAGGCTCATGCACACAGTGTGGTACTGGTGACCTCAGGCGCCGTGTTTACAGCAGAGTCCAGTCTTGCCTGTCCTGCGTAACCAACCCCTGTGCCCCCTGCCCAGAATCTCCCATTCCCCCACCCGAGCTCCTGGCCCCGCTTTCCACTGTCTGCCTCCATGAATCTACTTTAGGTTCCTCACATGAGTAGGATCACACAGTGTCTGTCCTTCTACGGCTAGCCTGTCATACCTTGTGTGTGATTGCTATTTAATAAATACCATTACGATGTGGCAGCCTCAGAGCACTGGCCCATAGTCAAGATTCTGTCCTAACAGGCAGCAGTATTAACTGTCTCCCCAAGAATGAGTGCAGAATCTTCGCCTGAAGACCAACACATTGCCACGGCAGCACATACGTGTCTGTCTTCAGCACCACAAGCCACGAATCGGCCGCAAGGGCTGAAAGCAATTCCACACGGGTAGCAGCGGCTTGGATGGCCTTCAAAACGGCGCTCACACCTACAAGGAAGCGAAGGCACCAAGAGAACAAAGGATTCTCAATTTCCGACACAAATTAGGGGGAAGGTACTGACTTGTCTTCACAAAAACGAGCAAAATAACAGTGAAACAACATGTTTCTTATGAGGATGTTTAATAATAAGGGAGGGTTTTCAATAATAAATGGCGAGGCAGGTGATTCTGGAGACCGTTTAAAAATAACAAACGTGCTTTTAACATCGTAAATGCACAAAAACAACAAAACTAACATTAAATAAACTTTTTATATGTGAGAAGTATACAAAAGTCACACAGGATAGAAACAGAGGGTTTATACTTGTTTAGTGAATGAAGAAGAAAACAGAGGCAATCTGCTACTATCGTCCTTATGAATATATATATGTCACACACACAGACAAATGTAAGTAGTTATTCTATTTTGTTAGATACATTCTATACTCAATGTCTGTCTGCCATAACTATCAGAACATTTTAAGGAATAGAATTATGTGTGTGTGTATAAATATATATATGTGTGTGTGTGTACCACTGTGTGTATATGTATTTGTGTGTATATATATATATACACACATCTCACTGTTACATGTATGCACCCCGTGTGTGTATTTATATATATACACATATTTTGTCTGCATATATATATATATACACACATCTCACTGTAATGTGTATGTATCACTGTATGTGTGTATATTTGTATACACACATATACATCTTACTGTTAGATGCATGTAATCCTGTGTGTATATTTATGTTTATATACACACACACACACACACACATATTTTATATACATATATGTACACATCTAACTATGTGTGTCTATATATTTACGTACAAATATATGTACACCTCACTGTTACACGTACATATCACTGCGTGTGTACATGCTTATATACATGCATATACATCTCACTGTTGCATGTATGTACCCCTGTGTGTGTGTGTATATACATATAAATACTTTGTATACATACACATACACACACATCTCCCTGTAATATGTAGTATCACTGTGTGTATATATATGTTTATATACAAATGTATGTATATCTCGCTGTTACATGTGCATCTTACAGTGTACATGCTTGCACACATACATATACGTCTCACTTACACACATGCACACTCTAGTCTAACAGTGATCAATTAACTTCCTGTTCATTTCCAGCCATCAGAGGCCACATGTCACATGTAGCAGAGGAAAGACCAGTATCTGCTTTTTTTATCATTCCAAACTGTGTGACCCTTTCTGTGTATAAATCAGACTCTTCTTAGTCAGTGTGAATAGATTCACCACAACCTTGTCATACTTGGAAAAACAAGCTCAAGTGGAGTTTACCATGAGCTTTAATTAAAATACACTCTACGTGGTCTGCCCAGCCTCACCCCCAACTGCAACCCGAAAAGCAGAGGGAGCCGCACCTCAGGGTCCTCAGGTCCCAGAGCTTTACCCCATCACCAGTGGCTGCGGTTGCAAAGAGATTATAAGCCTGGGATTGCTGGGTTGCAAATGATGACCCCTGTAATTATAAGGGAAAATCAAGGCATATTTTTTACAGGTTTAATTAATAAACATTTCCCTAATCATATCTAACAACACTGAATCTAAAGAAAGAAATTAACAAATAGCTTTTTTATTTATAAGAATTTTAGAATTGGACTCCAAAAACTTCCTTCCTGTGAATAATCGCTAGTGGAACACTCGGACCTTAAGAACTACCAATATATGTTTTCTCTATAAATAATGCCATGGAAAGTTACAGAACTACAAATGGCAAAAGGTCAAAAGATGATAACAACACACCAAATCTTTTAAAGTGTAGGTCACAAGACATATTCAATAAATTATCTGGAAGATGGTCTCAGTAAGGCATTTGAAGCTTGAGGTCAGTTATTAGTTTCCTGATCAAACCCTGAGACCCCCTGAGCAGGTGCCTGTGACACTGACTTGGGTGAAATGTGTCCAGCAGACGCTGGCCCTTCCGAGGACCTGCATCTGGTCTGGTCACTGGGCCCTCACCCTCTCCAAGCTGCTGTCAGAGGAAGTGTTGCCATGATTTTCAGTGTGTAGTGGACTGAAACTGAACTCCATCTACAGAGCCATCTGGCCCCAAACATTACTTAAACATAACGTGCTTTATAATAATTTCCATCTTCCTACTATGTCAAGAATATCCAAACGTTAATGTTAAGACAAATCTAATAAAGTGTCCACAAGGATTTATGCTTAGGATACCTACAAGTGATTCTTCATTTACAAACAGGAAACAAAGGCTTATATAAATTCAATGACTAGAAAAACAAACGAATATGCATTGAGTCTTAACTCTGCACCCACAGCATTCTGAACACTTCCCATTCCCTCCTCTTCGCAAACCTGTGAAGGGTCACCTATTTCGCTCCCTTTTTCATATGAGAAACCTGACACACAGAGGGGCCCACCCACCGCCACCCAGCTACTAAGATCAGCACAGCACGCTGCTGCTGCTGCTAAGGCGCTTCAGTCGTGTCCGACTCTGTGCAACCCCATAGATGGCAGCCCACCAGGCTCCCCCCGTCCCTGGGATTCTCCAGGGAAGACACTGGAGTGGGTTGCCATTTCCTTCTCCAATGCATGAAAGTGAAAAGTGAAAGGGAAGTCGCTCAGTGGTGTCCGACTCTTCGCCGACCCCAAAGACTGCAGCCTACAGGCTCCTCCGTCCATGGGATTTTCCAGGCAAGAGTACTGGAGTGGGGGGCCATCGCCTTCTCCACAACACAGCATAGTGATCCACAAACTGGAACTGGGTTAAGACAGCTTGATAACTCATAAGAGAGAAACAACAGACATCCAGCAGACACTTAGAGGTCACCTACTGAATGCTGGGTGCTCTGCAACACCCTGAATGTAAAAAGAACAAAACACAGACCTAGTTTAACAGAGAGATGAGTGTACAGTTATAAGAGCTTACAACATTGCTAGTTTCTTGAAACTGAACAGTAAAAAATGGGAAAAAAATGGAAATAATATACAGAGGTCAAATCTTTCAAGGGGAAAAAAAGAATTTGGAAAAATATCTGATCAATCCAGTAGAGACTGAAGGAAAACAATGAAGCTAAGAATTCATGATAAATAGAAAGTGAAGTGTTCTTTTTAAAGATTGAAGAGAAAAACAAAATAAGATCAACTGATGAGTCATCATCATAATTTCCAACAGAGTGAGCTCAACAAATAAAAGAAAGCTTCCTAGTTGGATTTCAATAAAACACTTAAAATATATTAATTGTAATGGTTGAAAGTAAAAGGTGGGGGAAAATAGCATATGCTAAGTAAAAGGAGGAAAGATTGATTGTATAAATATTAAGAAAAAATAAAAGTAAGGCAAAGCACACCTTACTAGACTAGAGATCTCTTCAAGAAAATTAGAGATACCAAGGGAACATTTCATGCAAAGATGGGCTCAATAAAGGACAGAAATGGTAAGGACCTAACAGAAGCAGAAGATATTAAGAAGAGGCGGCAAGAATACACAGAAGATCTATGCAAAAAAGATCTTCACGACCCAGATAATCACGATGGTGTGATCGCTTACCTAGAACCAGACATCCTGGAATGTGAAGTCAAGTGGGCCTTAGGAAGCATCACTATGAACAAAGCTAGTGGAGGTGATGGAAATCAAGTCCTAAAAGATGATGCTGAAAATAAAAGTTCTGCACTCAATATGCCACCATATTTGGAAAACTCAGCAGTGGCCACAGGACAGGAAAAGCTCAGTTTTCATTCCAATCCCAAAAAAAGGCAATGCCAAAGAATGCTCAAACTACTGCACGATTGCAGTCATCTCACATGCTAGCAAAGTAATGCTCAAAATTCTCCAAGCCAGTCTTCAACAGTATGTGAACCATGAAATTCCAGATATTCAAGCTGGATTTTAAAAAGGCAGAGGAACCAGAGATCAAATTGCCAACATCTACTGGATCATCGAAAAAGCAAGAGAGTTCAAGAAAAACACTTACTTCTGCTTTATTGACTATACTAAAGTCTTTGACTATGTGGATCACAACAAACTGTGGAAAATTTTTAGAGAGATGGGAATACCAGACCACCTAACATGCCTCCTGAGAAATCTGTATGCAGGTCAAGAAGCAACAGTTAGAACTGGACATGGAACAACAGACTGGTTCCAAATCAGGAAAGGAGTACGTCAAGGCTGTATTTTATCACCCTGCTTATTTAACGTATATGCAGAGTACATTATGAGAAATGTTGGCCTGGATGAAGCACAAGCTGGAATCAAGATAGGTGGGAGAAATATCAATAACCTCAGATATGCATTTGACACCACACTCATGGCAGAAAGTGAAGAACTAAAGAGCCTCTTGATGAAACTGAAAGAAGAGAGTGAAAAAGTTGGCTTAAAACTCAACATTCAGAAAACTAAGATCATGGGAAAACAATGGAAATAGTGACAGACTTTATTTTGGGGGGCTCCAAAATCACTGCAGATGGTAACTGTAGCCATGAAATTAAAAGACACTGCCTCCTTGGAAGAAAAGTTATGACCAACCTAGACAGCATATTAAAAAGCAGAGACATGACTTTGCCATCAAATGTCCATCTAGTCAAAACTATGGTTTTTCCAGTAGTCATGCATGGATGTGTGAGTTGGACCATAAAGAAAGCTGAGCACCAAAGAATTGATGCTTTTGAACTGTAGTGTTGGAGAAGACTCTTGAGGGTCCCTTGGACTGCAAGGAGATCCAACCAGTCCATCTTAAAGGAAATCAGTCCTGAATATTCATTGGAAGGATTAATGCTGAAGCTGAACCTCCAATACTTTGGCCACCTGATGTGAAAAACTGACTCATTGGAAAAGACCCTGATGCTGGGAAAGATTGAAGGCAGGAGAAGGGGAAGACAGCAAATGAGATGGTTGGATGGCATCACCAACTTGACGGACATGAGTTTGAGTAAGCTTGGAGAGCTGGTGATGGACAGGAAGCCTGGTGTGCTGCAGCCCATGGGGTCGCACAGAGTTGGACACGACTGAGCAACTGAACTGAACTGAACTGAAAGTACGCCTAACTAGTAATTGTTTTTGAAAGTGATAAAAACAACTATATCTGAAAATATAAGCTATTGTTGCTCAGTCACCCAGTCATGTCCGACTTTTTGCAACCCCATGGACTGCAGCACGCCAGGCCTCCCTGTCCCTCACTATCTCCCGAGGTTTGCCCAAGTTCATGTTCATTGCATCAGTGATGCCGTCCAGCCATCTCATCCTCTGATGCCCTCTTCTCCTTCTGCCCTCAATCTTTACCAGCATCAGGGACTTTTCCAATGAGTTGGCTCCTTGCATCAGATGACCAAAATACTGGAGCTTCAGCTTCAGCATCAGTCCTTCTGTGAATATTCAGGGTTGATCTCCCTTAAGATTGACTGATTTGATCTTGCAGTACAAGGGACTTTTGGGAGTATTCTCCAGCATCACAGTTCAAAGGCATCAATTCTTAGGTGTTCTGCCAAATTTACAGTCCAAGTCTCACAACCACTATCAGCAGAGTAGTGTCTCTCTTTTCAAGAGCTCTCTAGGTTTGTCATCGCTTTCCTGCCAAGAAGCAATCGTCTTTTGATTTCATGGCTGCAGTCAACATCTGCAGTGATTTTGGAGCCCAAGAAGAGGGAATATGTCACTACTTCCACCTTTTCTCCTTCTATTTGCCATGCAGTCATGGGGCCAAATGCCATGATCTTAGTTTTTTTAATATTAATCTTAAGCTGCCTCTTTCACTCTTCTCCTTCACCCTCATTACACGGCTGTTTATTCCTCTTCGCTTTCTGCCATTAGAGTGGTGTCATCTGCATATCTGAGGTTGTTGATGTTTCTCCCGCCTATCTTGATTCCAGTTTGTAACTCATACAGCCCGGCATTTCTCAAGATGTGCTCAACATATAGGTTAAACAAACATGGTGACACCACCCTTATGGCAGAAAGCAAAGAGGAACTAAAGAGCCTCTTGATGAAGGTGAAAGAGGAGAGTGAAAAAGTTGGCTTAAAACCAAACATTCAAAAAACCAAGATCATGGCGTCTTGTCCCATCACTTCATGGCAAATAAATGGGGAAACAATGACAGACTTTATTTTCTTGGGCTCCAAACCACTGCGGATTGTGACTGCAGTCATGAAATTAAAAGACACTTGCTCCTTGGAACAAAAGCTATGACCAACCTAAACAGAATATTAAAAAGCAGAGACATAACTTTACTAACAAAGGTCTGTATAGTCAAAACTATGGTTTTTCCAGTAGTCATGTATGGATGTGACAGTTGGACTCTAAAGAAAGCTGAGCGCCGAAGAACTAATGCTTTTGAACTGTGGAGAAGACTCTTGAGAGTCTCTTGGGCTGTAAGATGGTCAAACTAGTCAATCCTAAAGGAAATCAACCTTGAATATTCATTGGAAGGACTGATGCTGAAGCTGAAACTCCAATACTTTGACCACCTGAGGCGAAGAACTGACTCATTGGAAAAGACCCTGATGCTGGGAAAGATTGAAGGCAGGAGGAGAAGGGGACGGCAGAGGATGAGATGGTTGGATGGCATCACCAACTCAATGGACGTGAGTTTGAGAAAGTTCTGGGAGATGGTGAAAGACAGGGAAGCCTGGCGTGCTGCAGTTCATGGGGTCACAAATACTTTTCACAACTGAGCGGCCAAACAACAAATTAGTTTATGTATGCGGAAAACTGAAAGCTCGTATGTAAATAAAGACTAGGTTGAAAAAAATCAGAAAATATTTACTGCTAAATCAAAAGGCCACTTGCTAAACTGGCAAATTACAACCACAGCGGCATTCAGAGGGAAATTTATAGGCTTAAACACATGTAAGAAGTGCATGAAATGGGTAAGGTTCACGCGCATGGTGCAGTGAAGCTGAGGTGCCGGGGACACATAGCGCTCAGCGCCACTGCAGGAAGGAGCACGCGCGCTGCAGACGGTGCTGTGCTCTGAACACACACTGGGGGAGGGCCACAGGGAACTCGCAGCGGCCAGCGAACGGAAACGCTTCCTGTAGCAAAAATCACTGCATTTCTTTAAAAAAGAGAAAAAAGTAAGACCTGGAGCTAATAAAATATCTATTTTAAAGCAAATTATATCAGTTTGAGTGACTATTATTTCTGAACAGTATGAAAAGGCAAAATGATAGGATACTGAAAGAGAAACTCCCCAGGTCAGTAGGTGCCCAATATGCTACTGGAGATCAGTGGAGAAATAACTCCAGAAAGAATGAAGGGAGGGAGCCAAAGCAAAAACAATACCCAGCTGTGGATGTGACTCGTGATAGAAGCAAGGTCCGATGCTGTAAAGAGCAATATTGCATAGGAACCTGGAATGTCAGCTCCATGAATCAAGGCAAATTGCAAGTGATCAAACAAGAGATGGCAAGAGTGAACGTCAACATTCTAGGAATCAGCGAACTGAAATGGACTGGAAAGGGTGAATTTAACTCAGATGACCATTATATCTACTACTGCGGGCAGGAATCCCTCAGAAGAAATGGAGTGGCCATCATGGTCAACAAAAGAGTCCGAAATGCAGTACTTGGATGCAATCTCAAAAATGACAGAATGATCTCTGTTCGTTTCCAAGGCAAACCATTCAATATCGCAGTAATCCAAGCCTATGCCCCAACCAGTAATGCTGAAGAAGCTGAAGTTGAACGGTTCTATGAAGACCTACAAGACCTTTTAGAACTAACACCCAAAAAAGATGTCCTTTTCATTATAGGGGACTGGAATGCAAAAGTAGGAAGTCAAGAAACACCTGGGGTAACAGGCAAATTTGGCCTTGGAATACGGAATGAAGCAGGGCAAAGACTGATAGAGTTTTGCCAAGAAAATGCACTGGTCATAGCAAACACCCTCTTCCAACAACACAAGAGAAGACTCTACACATGGACATCACCAGATGGTCAACATCAAAATCAGATTGATTATATTCTTTGCAGCCAAAGATGGAGAAGCTCTATACAGTCAGCAAAAACAAGACCAGGAGCTGACTGTGGCTCAGACCATGAACTCCTTATTGCCAAATTCAGACTTAAATTGAAGAAAGTAGGGAAAACCACTAGACTGTTCAGGTATGACCTAAATCAAATCCCTTATGATTATACAGTGGAAGTGAGAAATAGATTTAAGGGCCTAGATCTGATAGACAGAGTGCCTGATGAACTATGGAATGAGGTTCTTGACATTGTACAGGAGACAGGGATCAAGACCATCCCCATGGAAAAGAAATGCAAAAAAGCAAAATAGCTGTCTGGGGAGGCCTTACAAATAGCTGTGAAAAGAAGAGAAGTGAAAAGTAAAGGAGAAAAGGAAAAATATAAACATCTGAATGCAGAGTTCCAAAGAATAGCAAGAAGACATAAGAAAGCCTTCTTCAGTGATCAATGCAAAGAAGTAGAGGAAAACAACAGAATGGGAAAGACTAGGGATCTCTTCAAGAAAATGAGAGATACCAAAGGAACATTTCATGCAAAGATGAGCTCGATAAAGGACAGAAATGGTATGGACCTAACAGAAGCAGAAGATATTAAGAAGAGATGGCAAGAATACACAGAAGAACTGTACAAAAAAGATGTTCATGACCCAGATAATCATGATGGTGTGATTACTCACCTAGAGCCAGACATCCTGGAATGTGAAGTCAAGTGGGCCTTAGAAAGCATCACTACGAACAAAGCTAGTGGAGGTGATGGAATTCCAGTTGAGCTATTCCAAATCCTGAAAGATGATGCCGTGAAAGTGCTGCACTCAATATGCCAGCAAATTTGGAAAACTCAGCAGTGGCCACAGGACTGGAAAAGGTCAGTTTTCATTCCAACCCCAAAGAAAGGCAATGCCAAAGAATGCTCAAACTACCGCACAACTGCACTCATCTCACACGCTAGTACAGTAATGCTCAAAATTCTCCAAGCCAGGCTTCAGCAATATGTGAACCGTGAACTTCCTGATGCTCAAGCTGGGTTTAGAAAAGGCAGAAGAACCAGAGATCAAATTGCCAACATCTGCTGGATCATGGAAAAAGCAAGAGAGTTCCAGAAAAACATCTATTTCTGCTTTATTGATTATGCCAAAGCCTTTGACTGTGTGGATCACAATAAACTGTGGAAAATTCTGAAAGAGATGGGAATACCAGAGCACCTGACCTGCCTCTTGAGAAATGTGTATGCAGGTCAGGAAGCAACAGTTAGAACTGGACATGGAACAACAGACTGGTTCCAAATAGGAAAAGGAGTTCGTCAAGGCTGTATATTGTCACCCTGCTTATTTAACTTAGATGCAGAGTACATTATGAAAAACGCTGGACTGGAAGAAACACAAGCTGGAATCAAGATTGCCGGGAGAAATATCAATAACCTCAGATATGCAGATGACACCACCCTTATGGCAGAAAGTGAAGAGGAACTCAAAAGCCTCTTGATGAAAGTGAAAGTGGAGAGTGAAAAAGTTGGCTTAAAGCTCAACATTCAGAAAATGAAGATCATGGCATCCGGTCCCACCACTTCATGGGAAATAGATGGGGAAACAGTGGAAACAGTATCAGACTTTATTTTTTGGGCTCCAAAATCACTGCAGATGGTGACTGCAGCCATGAAATTAAAAGACGCTTACTCCTTGGAAGGAAAGTTATGACCAACCTAGATAGCATATTCAAAAGCAGAGACATTACTTTGCCAACAAAGGTTCGTCTAGTCAAGGCTATGGTTTTTCCAGTGGTCCTGTAAGGATGTGAGAGTTGGACTGTGAAGAAGGCTGAGCGCCGAAGAATTGATGCTTTTGAACTGTGGTGTTGGAGAAGACTCTTGAGAGTCCCTTGGACTGCAAGGAGATCCAACCAGTCCATTCTGAAGGAGATCAGCCCTGGGATTTCTTTGGAAAGAATGATGCTGAAGCTAAAACTCTAGTACTTTGGCCACCTCATGTGAAGAGTTGACTCATTGGAAAAGACTCTGATGCTGGGAGGGATTGGGGGCAGGAGGAGAAGGGGACGACGGAGGATGAGATGGCTGGATGCCATCACTGACTCGATGGATGTGGGTCTCAGTGAACTCTGGGAGTTGGTGATGGACAGGGAGGCCTGGTGTGCTGCAATTCATGGGGTTGCAAAGAGTTGGACATGACCGAGCAACTGAACTGAACTGACTGATTATACATTTGGGTGCCCCCGATGATTCAGCTGTAAATAATCCGCATGCAATGCAGGAGACCTGGGTTCAATCCCTGGGTTGGAAAGATCCCCTGGATGAGGGAAAGGCTACCCACTCCAGTAGTCTTGCCTGGAGAATCCAACGGACAGAGAAGCCTGGAGGACTACAATCCATGGGGTCGAAAAAAGGTGGATACGATTGAAGTGACTTAGCACACGCACTCCAGTATTCTCGGCTAGGAAATCTCATGGACACAGGAGCCTGGCAGGCTACAGTCTATGGGGTCGCAAAGAGTTGGACACGACTGAAGAGGCTGAGCATGCATGCACATTACAGACTTACATCACAAAAAAATCCAAGTATCTCTTTCAGACACAAAAAAGAGTAATAGCCAATAAGGTTTTTTTTAATATATATAAAAAAAGACATCTGCTGTGATTCTTAAAGATATCAATAAATAATAAAAAATACGTATGCACTTTCATTCTAAAAATAAGCCATTTAATGATATAAAATGGACTTCAAAAATAGGAAGACAAGGCCCTCATTTTTGTGACTGGAGGTAAAATGAGTTCAGTTCTGCTTGTGCAACACGAAACTGCTGCGGTGATCCTCAGAAGAGGTCACGACAGGAACCCAGACGCTCACAAAGAGCTCCAGCGGCACCTGCCGATGAGGCTGCACTTGTCACCAAGCCGAAAGGAAATCAGAAACGACATATTTTTTATCCGAGTGGAAATGGGACTTTTGGGCCAATTGTGACTTCTGCTTCCCCTGAACTTGGACTTGCAGGACAACAGTTCCTGCAGGGCTCTGTTAAGTCAGAACACTTTGATGCCCACTGCATAACTGAACAGAAATGTCAGGGAAGTTTAAGAAAGCTATTAAGCCATGGGGTAAACCTCTAAACTTATACCCTCATCTTTTCATCCCATCATATACCGTTCAGATGTTTATTTTAAGGAAGTAAAACCAGTTCTTTTCCCACCAAACCCCTCAGAACTCCCTTCCCAACCTAATGCCTCTCATCCGACCGCACAGCGCAGGCTGCTGTGCCTGCTTCCCCAGCCCCACCACGACACGGCGGACAGCTCAGGACTGACCGGCTCCCAGGCGCCCGGGGAGGAAACCTCGTGTGGCCTGGCTGGGGGCCCAGAGCCCTCTGCTCCACTGAGCCTGGGGGACAGCGACTGGGACCAACCCCACAGGCACAGGAGCCAGAGGAACCTGCCCCTGGGGACATGCACACTGAGGCCTAGGAGCCTGCACACACACGCCTGCCCCTGGGGACACACACACTGAGGACTGGAAACCTGCACACGCCTGCCCCTGGGGACACGCACACTGAGGACTAGGAGCCTGCACACGCCACTGAGGACTAGGAGCCTGCACACACCTGACCCTGGGGACACACACACTGAGGACTGGAAACCTGCACATACCTGCCCCTGGGGACACGCACACTGAGGACTAGGAGCCTGCACACACCTGCCCCTGGGGACACTCATACTGAGGACTAGGAGCCTGCACACACCTGCCCCTGGGGACACGCACACTGAGGCCTAGGAACCTGCACACGCCTGCCCCTGGGGACACACACACTGAGGACTGGAAACCTGCACACGCCTGCCCCTGGGACACACACACTGAGGACTAGGAGCCTGCACACGCCTGACCCTGGGGACACTCACACTGAGGACTCAGAACCTGCACACGCCTGCCCCTGGGGACATGCACACTGAGGCCTAGGAGCCTGCACACGCCTGCCCCTGGGGACACGTACACTGAGGCCTAGGAACCTGCACACGCCTGCCCCTGGGGACACGCACACTGAGGACTAGGAACCTGCACACACCTGACCCTGGGGACACGCACACTGAGGACTAGGAGCCTGCACACGCCTGACCCTGGGGACACTCACACTGAGGACTCAGAACCTGCACACGCCTGCCCCTGGGGACACGCACACTGAGGCCTAGGAGCCTGCACACGCCTGCCCCTGGGGACACGCACACTGAGGCCTAGGAACCTGCACACGCCTGCCCCTGGGGACACGCACACTGAGGCCTAGGAACCTGCACACGCCTGACCCTGGGGACACGCACACTGAGGACTAGGAGCCGGCACACGCCTGCCCCTGGGGACACTCACACTGAGGCCTAGGAGCCTGCACACACCTGCCCCTGGGGACACGCACACTGAGGCCTAGGAACCTGCACATGCCTGCCCCTGGGGACATGTACACTGAGGCCTAGGAACCTGCACACGCCTGCCCCTGGGGACACGCACACTGAGGACTAGGAGCCTGCACACGCCTGCCCCTGGGGACACGCACACTGAGGCCTAGGAACCTGCACACGCCTGTCCCTGGGGACACGCACACTGAGGCCTAGGAGCCTGCACACACCTGCCCCTGGGGACACGCACACTGAGGCTTAGGAGCCTGCACACGCCTGCCCCTGTGGCCATGCACACTGAAGACTAGGAACCTGCACACGCCTGCCCCTGTGGCCACGCACACTGAGGCCTAGGAACCTGTATACACCTGCCCCTGGGGACACGCACACTGAGGACTGGAAACCTGCACACGCCTGACCCTGGTGATAGCAGGCGAGCCCCCTGCTGCAAGTACCCCCAGGTCTGTGCTGCCTGGCGTGGGGCATCCCACAGCAGTGCCGCCGTGCAGGATAGCGGCCCCAGCCACGCGGATGCCCCACCCCCTCACCCGAGACCAGAGGGTCCACACACACCCTGACGACAGAAGCAGAGATGAACACGAGCAGAGCCAGAGGCTACCTGCAAAGCTGCCTCTATCTAGGAAGCAGCAGGGCCCCTGAGGTCCCAAAGGCTGGACACTGAGTCAGGGCGTGTGTCAGGGGGGCCCCTGAAGAATCGAAGGCTGGACATGGAGTCGGGGGTTAGTGTCAGTGGGGCCCCCGAGGAACTGAAGGCCGGGCGCGGGTTGGGGGTGTATATTTTAGCAGCAGGCTGGGTGGGCAGGGTTCCTGGAGAGGCAGGAGTGGACGGGGGCCAAGGCTGACGAGGAGCTGGACTCACACCTACATCCTCTGGAGGTTTGTGTTCGTGGTGTTAACCCCCTTCTGGGATTTTATATTCAAGTCAGTCTGGGAACAGAGGAACCTGAGACCCAGGGACCTGTCCAGACCCTCCGGCAGGAGTCAGGTCGACCTGCTTCTCTCTTTCCTGCACCGTCAAAGGCCCCATAAAGTTAAGTTCTGTCTGACCACGTGGAAGGACATGTGGCTGCAGCTGAATGCCGTCTGCTCCGACCTTCCAGAACAGCACAAGCATCCTGTTCTCATCGCTGGGAGGGGCACTCTTTTCTCTCACCTTACTGAACTTAAGTGGACTTACCTGGTGGCTTAGACGGTAAAGAACCTCCTGCAATGCAGAAGACCCAGGTTCGATCCCTGGGTTGGGCAGACCCCTTGGAGAACGGAATGGCAACCCACTCCAGTATTCTTGCGTGGAGAATCCCAGGGACACAGGAGCCTGTTGGGCTACAGTCCATGGGGTCGCAAGAGTCAGACACGACTGAGCGACTGACACACTTTATGGAGCTTCAAGAGTCAGATTTGCACGAGTGAGCGTAACTCACACCCACATCTCCCACCTTGCCGGCCACAGTTTCTTTGAAAGCAGACATCGTTTCTATAATAATTCAGCCTGACTTTCAACTGCAGGAAGCACAATTCTATACGTTTCTCCTTAACACTCATGGGAACAAAGGAATTGTGTGAAATTAGTTGCATATGAAGATTAAGAGTTTTCTAAGGCAATGTCCACCAGCCCTCATAAATTTATATTTTTAAAAATAGTTTTCATTTAGTAAATTTAGCATATGCTAAGAAATTAATATACATTATAGTATTTAATCCTTATAACAGAGGGAAGCATTATATGCAAAAGGTTAAAATATCTTTTTATGAAATGGAAACAGAGAGGAAGATATCAGTCAAAATAGCAACTTATTACTTTCAAAATGAAATAACTTCTCTGAAAATATGACAAAATCTAGTTAGCTAAGTTTAAAAGAATTGTCTTTACCACTATTTTAAAGCCAAGGCTTTATCCTTACGTTATAAGTAAAAGAGCATCAAAACACCAAAATTATACTTTGCCTTCTCAACTTAAACAGTTTTGGGAACCAAACTGAGGAAAAACCTTATACTGATCTCTAACATACCAACTTTCAACCAAGTTTTTAAGGCTGTATGATAAACTCCAGAAAGAAAGATTAAAACATGCAAAAAAGAAAATAGGATTTATAATGGATTTATAGTGGAAAAGATATATGAGTCTATTATCAAATTCACTGAAAAGTCCAGGACTCTACCAGGTCTAATATTCAATCTGGAATGCCACCTTGGCAGATCTTACTCTGAAATCAGCAGCGTGAGATCAGGGATCCCAAACGCAAACCGCATTCCGGCCGTAAAAGACACACACACACCCACAGCCCTCCCAGGAGCCGCGCCGGCAGGGGGCGTCATCACGCCGCACGGCCTGACGCCTCCGCGGGGTCCGGGCTGCTATGTCAGCAGTGCCATGACGTCACTGCGTTCTTCAGAGGGTGCCTCCATTCGTCTGCGGGAGCACACTGTTTAAAATATTTTTGCTGTTTTTTATGCAGTTAAGAGTCTGTTCCCCAAAAAAAGGTGCAAGAAAATAATCTTTGCTTCAATAACTCAGCAAGCTGAAAACATCACACAAACCAGAAAAGCCTCCTCTTGATTGGAAATGTCCTCCTCAATGAGCCCCCGAAGGGTAAACTGCGGGAAAGGTCCAGGTAGGACCCAGTCTGAGCCTCGAGGCTCCGGTCCAAGACCAGGCGTCCCCCGGGAGGAGCGGACGCTAGCCTCCCGGTGGAGGCGGCCCCTCCCCTCCTCAGCCCCCAGCCACTGCCCGCCAAGGCCAGGAGCCCGGACTCTGGCTGCGGCCATGTGGACGGGCTGTCCAGACGGACCTCCCAGGGCTCCGACGCGGGGCCTCAGGCCACTGCCCTCGCATCAGGGGTCTCCCACTGCCCCCAACACAGTCTGACTCTGGGTCCAGCACCCCCAGCTCTCACTCCCCCAGGACAACACCAAACAAAGTCCGTTTGAGAGAATTCAGCTCCACGGCCCTGGATCTGCGCTCTCCTCCCACTCAGCCACTTACAGAACCTCACCGAGTATCTGACCACACACGCTGTCCACACACACTGTCACATGGAAACGTAAACCTGAATAACACCTTAAACTGTGGATAAGAGTCTTCTTTGAGCAATTTAGTAAGACTTCACTTAAAAAAGGAGAATATCCTTGAACCATAATGCATATTTCTGCAGGCATTATAAAGTAAACCCTTAACTTGGAAAGCAATTACAAATCTATTAAAAATCAAAGTTGTAGTCCTGAAAACAAAAGTTCTGTTCACAAGTCTCTTTGTTGTTCTTTTAAGCAACAAAGCATCTTTTGAACTAAACTGTGAGACAATGAATTCATCAGAATGGCCACCTCCTCAGTCCCTGACCTTCAACGCCCAGTTGTGTGTTATTTTGAACTCTTCCTCTGTTGAGACAGACCAGCTGCACCCGACAGAGACCCGTGAACCCACAAGGCTGCTTCACGTCCCTGCAGAATCTACCCAGCGCTGCCAACGCCCCAAACCACCGCCGAGTGGTAAATGAAAATGGGACCATTTTCATTTGAAAGTGGTAAAATCAAAAACTGGGACCACAGAATCATCAAAGACAAAGGTACAAACATCCACATTCTTCACAGCATCCAAATGCCTTCTAACATCCAACATCAAGGCTTACAATAGCTTCACGGCCAATAAGAAATCACGGCTGCTTTTGGCAGCAAACTGCTATAAGATTGCATCGTAAGTTTGTTAAACACTTAAACGCAAAGTTTACAAAGGCTGTGCGCGGTCAGAAGGTCACTCACTTTATTTTGACAGATCTGGTGGACGGGCCGAGAATGGGCTCCCGTGATGACAGCCGCACTGCAGCCCACGTTGAGGTCGAAAACCTCCAAGGTCCGGTTCCGCCCAGCAGCAAGCACGATGTCTGGGGCTCGGTTAGGGAACTTCTCTCGGCAGAAGGTTGCACGGACAGGTGACCAGCTACAATCTCCTGAGGCTCCACAGGACAGTCCTGACCACAGCCCGCTCCCCACCTGATCCCGGGTGGGTGGCCAGAGCTGCTGGGAGGATGGGGAGGCCAGGCATGTGGATTTCCATGCGGGAGGCCTAGGTCCCCTGAGAGTTAAGCAAGGTTTGAGATGTCAGGAAACACCCAAATCAAGAGGCGGAATGGCCGTCCTGCATGTAGGCACCGAGCTTGAAGAGGGTCTGAGCCAGAGATTAGATGGGGAGGCCGTGGAAGTGAACGGCGCCCCCTCCCACCAGGTCAGGCTGCCTGCATGGAGGACAAGCCTTGAACGAAGCACACGGCAAGGCCACTTCCTCAACGTGGACCAGGAGGGACAGTGGCTAAGTTGGCAGCCCAGTGGTTAAGACGCCACACTTCCACTGCAGGGATCATGGGTTCAATCCCAGGTCAGGGAACTGAGCTCTCACCTGCCACGTGGTGCAGCCAAAAGACAAAATGTATATGTGCTAGAAAAGTACAGAATAGAAAGATCCCAGATCTAATGGTAAGCCCAGCGCTAAAGCCAGGGTACTCAGGGATCCTAGATCTAATGGTAAGCCCAACGCTAAAGCCAGGGTACTCAGGGATCCTAGATCTAATGGTAAGCCCAACGCTAAAGCCAGGGTACTCAGGGATCCCAGATCTAATGGTAAGCCCAGCGCTAAAGCCAGGGTACTCAGGGATCCCAGATCTAATGGTAAGCCCAGCGCTAAAGCCAGGGTACTCAGGGATCCTAGATCTAATGGTAAGCCCAACGCTAAAGCAAGGGTACTCAGGGATCCTAGATCTCATGGTAAGCCCAGCGCTAAAGCCAGGGTACTCAGGGATCCTAGATCTCATGGTAAACCCAGCGCTAAAGCCAGGGTACTCAGGGATCCTAGATCTAATGGTAAACCCAACGCTAAAGCCAGGGTACTCAGGGATCCTCCCTCAAGGACAGGGAATAATCAGAACAACACATTTCTGCTAAGTGTTTCTGTGTTTTTAGCAAAAGGTTCTAGCATAAAAAAATTACCTTTCTAATTAAAATATACTAGAACCTCTAATACCCTGTATCAGTCGTTCTGAAATTTAAAGAATAAAACTTTTCAAAAGAATCTTAGGCCTTTGAATAAAAGTTTATAAGATGTCTCCCTAAAGATCAGAGCTTTGTTTCTAAATAAAGTCAATGCTCTTTAATTTAAAATGATGATGTAACCACAAACACTCAAAACTTAACATTCTGGGATCGATTTGTTGTCAACAGCACTGCTGTAACTTTGCCATCTTCCACATGAGATGGGGTACACCGGTCAGTTCATCAAAGGATGCACGTGCTCAGTGTAGCTGTGTCCTGTCTAAATGCATTGAACTACTGTTACTCAAGACGCGAGCAGACCAGAAATCTCAGGTCCCGTCACTCTGCTCTACCTCACAGGCGCCCCACCTCCAGCTTCCCTTTCCCTCTGGGTCTCTTTTCATTATTGAGATGAAGCCATTACATGAAGGCCCCTGAGCTCCAGGAGGTCTGAGTGCTCAGCCCAAGCCTGGAGCCTGGACCCTCAGCACAAGCCTTTGCCAGAAGGATGATGGTCAGGATGTGAAAACATCAGACTCACAGCAGGAGAAAGGATACAGGAGTGGAAATCGTTCACTGCAGACAAGCTGGTGATCTCCGTGGCGTTGGTCGTGAGCAGCCTGCACACGGGCGTGCACCAGCTCTTCTGTCTGTACCTGCGAGAGGGTGGAGGACCATCTATCCCCTTGTTCCCCTTTTGCCACAACCCAAGATTCTACCTTCAAAAACTTGAAAATAAAAGTTTTCATGTCAATATTAACAATCATATTTCATTAATAAATATTAATAATAAATTTTATTAGGTAGCAGGTTGACTACCTAAGTTATTCTTTAGGTAATTCTAGCTTTTCCTTTAGTAAAACTTCATGAAAAATATTACTATATACATAGCCAAGTGGAATTCATCCCTATATATGAGAAAACAAACTTTTCTCTTAATTTTAAAATAATTGTGTATACTTAGCAAGACTCCACAGATCAAACCTGGGTCTCCTGCATTACAGGCAGATTCTTTACAATCTGAGCCACCAGGGAAGCCCTACATGCTTAAGACATTCAGTGAGCTACAAGTTATCTGTTGTTGCTGTTCAGCTGCCCAGTCATGTCTGACTCTTTGTGACCCCATGGACTGCAGCACCCCAGGCTTCCCTGTCCATCATCAACTCCTGAAGTTTGCCCAAGTTCATGTCCATTGCATCTGTGATGCCATCCAACCACCTCATCCTCTGATGCCCTCTTCTCCTTCTGCCCTCAATCTTTCCCAGTATCAGAGACTTTTCCAGTGAGTCGGCTCTTCACATCAGATAGCCAAAATACTGGAGCTTCAGCTTCAGCATCAGTCCTTCCAACAAATATTCAGGGTTGATTTCCCTTAAGACTGACTGGTTTGATCTCCTTGCAGTCCAAGGGACTTTCAGGAGTCTTCTCCAACATCACAGTTCCGTCAATTCTTTGGCACTGTGCCCTCTTTACGGTCCACTCTCACATCCATACATGATGACTGAAAAAACCATGACTTTGACTAGACAGACCTTTGTTGGCAAAGTGATGTACAGGTGGGCAATGGCCAAAGCCACTAGGGCTCAGTGTCCAAACCTCTCAGACACTTGAGGTGCAGATGAAACTGGTTGTCAGCCCATCCCGTCCACAGAGAGGTAACTGCTGGGCAGGGGTCTGATGCAGAGCCAGCCACAAAGTAGTACCCAGAGGGGTGACTTGGGGGGCAGGGACAGGCCTCACGTCCCGGGAGAATAGGCCATATGCAGACTCGGGACAAGCCAGGCCAAGCCTCAGGGGAAGTTTGGGAATGAAGCTTAATGATCAGCAGAGATTTCATAACCCCCCGTGTGTCCTGCTGAGAGACTGCCCAAAGCCACACAGCAGGACGGCTGAAGAGGTGATAGCAGCGACTTACTGTGGACAGGACAGCCCAGAAAGGGTCTCAGAGAGAAGAGTCACGTGAGCAGAGGGGGTGCAGACACCCCTGCAGTGGGGGAAGCCCGGGAGTGCCTCATGGAGAAGGTGCCTCTGTGCGAGTCCCCAGTGCTGGAGGCTGGCATGTGCCCATCAAGGTGAGTCTGTCAGCACCACGGGGACTCTGGGTCAGAGGTGAGGGAAGTGGGAGGGGGCCAAGACAAGAGGCAAACAGCTTGTCCATGAGACCAGCCCCACCCAACAACCAGGGTGCTCCTGGGGCCCTGAGGCATGCAGGCCTAAACAGGCCTCCCTTTCATCTTGCCATGGAAACACAGACGTGATGCCTGCAGCTACAGCAGCCACCTTGTTCTGCAGAGTGACAAGCAGTGGGACAGAGCCACCCAGAAGAGGGTGGTGGGCAGGACCTGGTGGAAACACCAACATCACAGTGTGAACACAGCGAGAAGCTGGTCAGCTACAGGAAGGGAGCTGGCTGACAGGCCCCCACTCTACAGGACGCAGGACAGGGGAGACGGCAGGCACCACCTTCAGAGCAGTGCGGGCCCACCATCACGCTGCTGGGCACCACATGCGCCCCCCTGAGGGTGGCCGGAGAAGGGAGTCCAGAAACGCCCACCTGGCCCTCCAGGCCCACCGCCAGACGTGTGCAGGGAAGCTCAGGGCGGTCCCACTGGAACAAGCGATGTGTCCATATGCGGGAACCAGGAAGAGCTGTGGCAACCTCCTGTTGCCTGGCACATCCCGAAAGGTAGGCAGCCTCCTGTCGCCGGGCACATCCCGACAGGTAGGCAGCCTCCTGTCGCCCGGCACATCCCGACGGGTAAACCCACAGGGAGCAGCCGCTTTCGTGAGCATGGTGGTGATCAAAGGTGTGTCACACGTGAGCCGCCCACCAAACCGCACAGACGCCTGGGCGGGCAGCAGCTAGAGACCAGGGGAGGGGCGCGAGCACATGGGTCTCGGGAGGCTACAGAGGGGCGGGGCTCAGAGGGGAGGCCTCTGGTTCTCTCTGCAGGTTTCATTTTCTTAAACGCTTTGAAAACAAAGACAGCCAAGCATTAATGTCTGCCAACGTCAGGTGTGCCCCGGCAGACCACACACACGTGCATCTGTGGATGCGTATGAAATGTTCCACGCACGTGTGCTCAATCACTCAGTCGTATCAGACCCTCTGCTACCCCATGGACTGTAGCCCACCAAGCTCCTCTGTCCATGGAATTTTCGAGGCAAGGATACTGGAGTGGGTAGCTATGTCCTTCTCCAGGGAATCTTCCCAAACCATGGATGGAATTCCTATCTCCTGCCTTGGCAGGTTGATTCTTGACCACTGCAACCACCTCAATTTACTATAAACGGTAATAATCTCACATACAACACGTGTTAATCATGTTGCTGAACTAGGGCAGTGGCCCCCTTTCCTGAGTCCCGGGCACTGGTGAGTCCCCCGAGGCCCAGGCCTGGCCCCCAGGGAAGCTCTACACGCGGAGAAGGGACTTCCGATCACAGGAGGGTGTGATGACGCTTTGGACCAGTTATTTACACCCGACGCGCGGCTGAGACGCAGCGTCCCCGACCGCAGGGGGCGCTACCTTCGTAAGTCGTCCTTGCTGGTGTCGATGTGATGCTTGAGCAGCTGGACCTCGGGGCCCGAGGACGACAAGATAAACGCGTCGATGTAATAAAACTGCGCGGACTGGACAGGCGTAGGGAACGTGTCTTTGCCCTGCAGTGGAATCAGTCATCGCCACTAATAAATAAGTGTCAGTAAAACCTCTACTGCTATAAACATGGAACCTCTCATCCTAACACAACGTCCACTTATTCTAAAGGTACCGAATGCCTCTTGGTAGGACCAACGTACAACCTTCGGTCCTTCTTCCGGATTCCGTAAACGATACTACGTAATTAAATTTTACTGTGGTGAGCGTTTGGAATTCCGGCCATTTAAAAACTCTGAAATGAAAGGACATTGAAGCATGCCAGCACACACCTTGAAGCCACAGTTCTTCACCTGCTTTAAACCTAGTTCTGAGCGTCTGCTCTTCCGATGACACGGCCCAGCCCGTGCAGGGCGCAGAAGTCGACAAGACTCTCGGCCCCAGGGCCAACCCCCGCTCTCCCCTCGGCCTCACCCGCTGTCCTGGGAGTGACCAGCCTTCCTCGAACAGCGCCCCAGGACTCAGTCTCCTTTTACAAGACTCACAGGAGGGGTGCTAACCGCGTCCTCGAATCCACTTCCTGCCAGGGAGGAGCCTGGTAACTGAGCCGCGTCACCTGTCCCCCTACCCGTCGTCCTGATTCCCTTCCCTCTGTTCCAAACGGTCTCCCATGAGATCACCAAAATAAGGCATTTTTCTCCCCAAAACACACTTCCCCCACATAGTGTCCTGTGGGCATTATTATCGCCTCTACTATAGAATCACATTTATTTTTACATTTAAATTATTCCCATATTTTACTATTGTTCTGCCATTTTCAGACCATACAAATGTCAGGCTTTTTTAACTGTACGCACATATGTGTGCGCGTCTGTCTGTGTGTGCTGCGCGTGTCACGTGTCCGTGTGAACACACTGTGCTGCCCTCCTGCCCCCGCCCCCCGGGTGGGGCCGGACACTGCGCAGGAGAAGCTGGGCGGGGCCGCCACCGCCCGCCGTCTGCGCCCCGGGCCCGGTTACCAGACGCAGCGCCGGCTTCCGGCTGCGCACCGACCACACCCGCAGCGTCCCGTCCTGGGAGGCCGACAGCACCCAGCGGCCGTCGTGGCTCCAGCACACGCTGCTCACCGCCCCGTCGTGACCTGAGGGCAGAGCAGGAAGAACGGCCTTGAGCCCCCTAGAGCAGCAGAGACGCCACGTCCAGAAGGGAGTGACGCGGAGGTGTCTCCCAGCCAAGCGCCCCAGCGAGCCGACGCCCAAGGCAGTGGACCTGTTTGCGAAGAAGGTGTTAGACGATGACACTGGCCGACGGTTACAGTGTCTGAGCAATTAGACTGCAGATAACGGACCGCTTATCACTTAGCCCGTCCCGTCCTTTCCCGGGGAATAAGCGGGTGCTCAGAAAGGGAGAGGAAACACTGCCAAGATCAGGAGGTACCAGGGGCAACACCACAGCCACTCATGGGGGGTCCCCGGCCCCTGCCGGCCCGGCACCCGCTGCCCGGCTGGTCCGCTCGGTCCCGATGAAGCGTCAGGATCCGCGGCGGATTCTGTCTTGGCCCCTCCGACTCCCCCCACCCACCAGCCAAGCCCTGCCCTCTCCACTTGGCTTCAGCCACCCCCGGCTCTGAACCCACACACGACCTGATTTTTGGACCCACTTTGCCCTCACGACTCCTGAGAAAGGCCATCGCGGCCGTGAAGCAACCTTAGAATCACTCAGGACCGCCCCTACAGCCACTCAGAAGTGGAGGAGCCCGTGCAGGGAAGGGTTCTCGGAGGCGGATACTTGGGAGCTTGGGAAGAGAAAACCGCGGTCCTGCAGAGGAGATTCAGAACCCAGAGGAGATTCAGAACCAAGAAGGCCGGGCCGGGCTGTCCACGGGCCATGGTGTGCGCACGCGGGCGAGAAAACCAGCGACGCCTCCCGCTGAGCAAGGCTGCACCTCTGAGCCCTGCGCTGCCCCGGGGCGGGCTCCACACTCCACCCCTGCACCCGCGATCCAGCCCACGGGACTTCCCGTGTCGGATGCTCTGTGACAAACTGCAGAGAAAGAAGAGCCGACAAGGGGACACTCTTGTCTTGGCAAGCTCACCCCGGACGTCCGCGCGCACCCAGGGCTTAGCGTGTGAACCACACTCGGGAACCTGAGATTGGACAGAGAGGTGTAGCATCACTGCATCACCCTGGTCAGAGAGCCCACAGCAAGTAGGGACACCATCTACTTGGACAAGTGTAAACACAACCCGGAGAAAACGGAGAGCCAGGACCAACCCAGCGGAGAAACACCAGAAAGGGCTTTGCTGCCCTCTGCTGCAGGCTCCCGGGAGCTCCTGCGGAGCCAGAGCCAGGCCCGCGTGGATGGGCGGGAGCTGGACACACCGAGCTCCAGATGCATCAGCTCATGCCGAGCAGCTCCCCTTCCTCCGGCCTCAAACAAGGCTGCGTGGGCCACCACCTCCCCAGGTGGCCAAAGGCCTCAAGGCCACGTAACGCGGATTCAGAGAGGCTCCCTCCCCTCGCCCACGGCTGAGCAGACCCCTGCTTCCGGTCCCCCCACACCCCCACCGGTAACGAGCACCGCCCCTCTCCAGTAGCAGATAGGTCAGGAGGCTGCCCCCTCCCGCCCTGACCCCAGCCTCCCCACAGGACACACAACCCCGACCCCAGCCTCCCCCCAGGACACACAACCCTGACCCCAGCCCCGCCCCAGGACCACAGGAGCAGTGGTGGAGGTCAGGAACCAGGCTGCAGGTGCCCACCAACAGGAAGGACCCTGGAAGGGGCCCAGTGGGCAGCTGCAGAACTTAGAGACAGCAGCAGGAGTTCCAGGCTCAGTGTCATCTCGTCATAGGACTTCGTGTGTCCACAACTCCACCGTACTTCATGAAATCTTAATCACTTTGACCTTCCAAAGTGACTGACCCCAGGGTTTAGCTGTTACACTCCTTGCCCTCTGCCTGACATGAGGGGGTGGTCCTCCCAGGCCGTACTCACACCTGTCCAGCCGCACCCAGCAGCCCACACTGAGCCAGGTGCGCCCTCACGGGAGCGTCGGCACCGGGCCCCTGGCGTCCCCGGACTAGACAGCCACAATGGACGGGAAACACTCTCAGTCTAAAGCGCAAACACAGACCTTGCCAGCGAGTGACACCCCCTGGGATCCGTGGTCGTCACACTGGGATGCATCACCGTCTTGTGCTCTCACAAGCAGAGACCTCCCAGACGGGTTTTACCCGAGCACCGCGGGGCCCCTTCCACGAACGCGCCTCCAGGTCTGGCCCCACAAGTGACGCTCCCCCTGCTCAGCTCAGCAGGGTTTGGCGGAATCTGGTCATTCTGTTCCCCAGGTCAGCCACAGAGCTAGTCTGTTCTTGTTTGAAGGGAACAAGCATGGCGCTTGCAGATTAACAACAGGACCATAAGGAGGCTGACTCTGTGCCCCGGACGATTAAAAAGGCCACCCTGAAGCCACACCCACAGGGCACACAGGAAGCATGAGCTCATCCGATGGAACAGCAGGTAAGGCACGCACGTCAGAAACCCTCCACCGGCCACCAGCCTCACTGAGCAAGCTCACCCTATAGCCACCCCGACAGATAATGCCCCTGACACATGGGGCCCTGTAGTTACAGGGGCTCAGGCTGGTTTTCAGGAATGTGGAATCAGCTGTGTGTAGCCAGCCAAGCCTGTTGGGACCACTGACCCTAAAACGAGGCCTGTGCAGGTGCCCGACAGACGACCTCCTGACATCAGGGGGTCCAGAATGCCACCCTCGCCTCATGGCTTTTGAACGTATACCCCACGAAGCAGCCTGCAGCCCTGAGTTGTCTGTGCAGCACACAACTACCTCATCTTGTCCCTACCACCCATCCTGTCCCCCGCACCTCCATCCCGCAAGTGCCCGGCCCTGCCTCGGGGAGCAGGTCTGAGCTGTGCCCTCCCAGCTCCTCGCTTGGCTGCCTTGTGTAAACCCTTCCTCTGCTGCACACCTTGGCATCTCAGTGCTTGCCTCAGTGTCTGGCAGAAAGACCTGACCTGCTAACAAGGGAAAAACACTCACAAATCCACATGAACTAAAACTCCATCTTACCTGACAAAACAGCAGCCTTCCCAGTAAGATCAGCATTGCAGACCAGGGACAAGTGGTTGGCTAAGCCACAGGCCAGCTGCTGTCCATCTCCTGCTTGAAAAAGCAAGAGAAACTCCTTATAAAGCATAACTCAGAGGCACCGCACTTGCAACAGGTGAAATTATAGAATTTTTCAGTTAACCTGACGCTCGTTTTCTTAGGAAATGAGGAAACCTGAAACAGGAACAGCGTTTCCTCAGCTCCCAGTTGCTGGGCGTGCACTCCCACCGGGGGCTCATGTCACGCCCAACTTCTTCTTCGGACAGGAGCCAAGGGCTGGGGTTCAGGGGCCTGCCCAGGACGTGGGGCTGATCAGAGGCAGGACCAGGACCTGAACCTGGACCTGCTGGGAAGCCCCGAACAGCCGGCCCCCCAGCCTCCCATGCCTCCTCCTAGGGGCATATCTGCCTCAGCCGTTCCATCTAAACACTGCCCTACAGTAAGGCATAATAAATTATACATTTCCCCCATAATATTCAAACTTGAGGATCCTACTTTTATGGTCACATGCTTGGTAAGCATATCAAATATCACTAAATATTTACTGATAATACTACATATCCAATTTCCCAAAATTATTCAAAAAATTCTTTGGCAGGCTGGAATTCTATGAAAAAAAAAAATGGAAGTAAGTAACCTTTCAGATTTGGGCAGACGGCTGGTCAAACACTCAAGGAGGTGGGGGTGGAGGATGGTGCACAGAGAGACCCTGGACTTGGGCAAAGGCATATTCTCATCTGTAAGCAAATCTAGAAACCAGAAATGATGTTTAACTCTGAAAAGAGCTCAAATAGTGGAGCTACCTGGATGAGTTCAGCTGCCTCCTGACTTCTTTGAGTTCCCAGAAAGGAAGTAAAGGTGTTTGGATGCCCTTGAGAGGGAGTGGTTGCCAGGAGCCGAGTGTGCCTGGGGGGAGGCTCCACCCACTGAAGACCAGGTCTTCAGCTGAAGAGCAGCTCCACCCACTGAAGAAGGAGACCAGGTCTCCAGGGGGCAGGAGGCTCTTCTGTAGCCTCTCTTTTGATGAACCAGCCTCTGTATGCAGCCCTCCTGCCAGGCTCCCTTGGGGCTCATGGAGGAGACGGCCACGTACTCAGAGCACAGACCTGGAACAGCTTATAACCAAACCAGAGCTCCTGCTGCCAGAAGCTGCAGGGCATGCGTGGACGCCCTGGGCTAATCCTAGTGACAGTCCAGGGGAAGCAAGCTTTGATTTTAATCTAGACTCAAACAATGTCATGTGATTTCAAATAACCAAGATTTTAAAAATCTGTTTTAAATGGAACAATGGGCAAAACAGAAGCTTGCAGTGAAGCACAACTCTGGCTGGAGCAGCATACCTGAATACTGCATACAGAGCAGGGCCGCCTGGCCGCAGGCCACAGCCAGCTGCCTGCTCAGCTTGCTGGGCGCAGGACTCTCCACAGGGCACTCCTTACTTCAGGGAAGATCAGAGGAAATAACTGAGACAGTCCAAAGCAACATTAGAAATAAAAATATACTAGAAATTAGGTGAGTGTTTCCCTATTTACATGTATAATTTTATTCCATAACATTTATATATATATAATGTGTGTATGTGTGTGTGTATATATATATACATATATAAACTCTTACATTCAGAACCATGAAATAATATGTATATGCTGCCTACAGGAGACTTATTTCAGAGCTAAAGACATACACAGACTGAAAATGAGGGGATAGAAAAACATATTTCATGAAAATGGAAACAAGACAGTAGCAATACTCAAATCAGACAAAACAGACTTTAAAATAAAGGTTATTAAAGAATAAACAATGGCATTATATAATGATAAAGGGATCAATACAAGAAGATATTATACTCATTAACATATATAAACTCTATAAAATAGCACCTAAATATATAAAGCAAATATTAACAGACATAAAGGGAGAAATTGACAAGAACACAATAATAGTAGGGGACTCTACCACTCCACTGACACCAAAGGACAAAGCATCCGGACAGAAAATCAATAAGGAAACATGTTTTAAATGACACAATAGACCAACTGGACTTAACAGATACCTATAGGACATTCCCCATCCAAAAAGAGCAGAATGCACATCCTTTTCAAATACACATGGAACATTCTCC